>NW_024581136.1:3995389-4022744 GCF_017639235.1 Corvus kubaryi | reverse complement strand
GCTCCGCGCCGCTCGGCCCCCGCCCCGCCCCGCGCCGCTCCGCCCCTGCTCCGCTCGGCCCCTGCTCCGCGCAGCTCTGCCCGTGCACCCCGCGCAGTCCAGCGTTCCCTACTTTTAGAAACTTCAGAAGCCAGTGCTGTCACTTACCAGAAACGCCACTGAAACGAGAAATATCATAAATTTTAGCAATGAATCAGTCACCTGGCTTCTGTTTTAACGTGGACCTCAGAGTGTTTTATAGCACATACATATCCCTATTACTATGTGTAAGAATTAGTCCTAAACAATTTCCCTTGGAAAACACTATAATTTACCTCTCTAGAGGACATTCTCTGCTCTGCACATAGGGAAAATGCCAGATTTCCAGTTAACACGCCTATTCCCTAGGATTATATACTGCTTGCTGACTGCAGAAGGGAAAGACAAGCCCACTGTTGATTCATGCTAGCCAAGAAAAGCTTGATTTTAATTGTTACTACTGTCCAAGATGGAAAATTGGGCAAGAAGTATTTCATGCTTTAAGGGAGCCTCTTCCTCTATGCACTGGAAAAGGCTTTTCCCAAGCTTGTTCTATGTGTGAAATTCAGTATTAGGGTATGAAAAGCAGCCATAAAGGATATGGTTCCTCACCTATGGTTCTTAGTTATCTTTTTAGATGGATATATTTCTCCAGCATATGACTACATTAAGTAAACTAATTTCCTTTCCGCCCCCCCCCCCCATCCTTTTCTGCAGCTCTATTCTGTCTACTAAACAGAAAATACAAGGGAATTCTATAGGCACTGCTTGAGCAGTTCAGCTGACATGAAATTGATACCAACCTCAAGAAACATCAGCTGAAAAACCATTTACATCCCTCAGGCCACCCAAATCCCTTCAGAATCCACTACCTGGCAAAGGAGGTAGCATCACTTACCTATCACAACCAGTTGTGATCAGGATGAGTGTTGCTGCAGCACCTTGAGAAGCATGAACATCCAGTTCCTCTCCATTCCCTGTTTTTTCCATTTCTTGCTTTACAGGTATAACTTGCTTCTTTTTTTTTTTTTTTTTTTTTGTACTTCAGCAAAGCCAGGATGTGGTGTTGATCCACTGATGACCCATGACACATCTCCAATTTACACAGGTGCATACACATAATGGGGCTGCTTCAAAACAATGCAAGGCCACTTTTAACCCATTTTTCTTCTTTGTGCCATACTAAGATGCAAGGTGGCATCATTCCATTAAAAAAGTATTGAACTGGTAACAAAATACAATTAGTCTTTCCCAGGCTTTGGAATTCATACTTGTCACTACAGCTGTTAGTGCTGCATTATATTGCCATACTTTAAAACAAACAAACAAACCCCATTAAATACATCACTGTTGTAAGGTGGGTAGTTTTCCTCTTCCCAACAGGCAAGTGCAACACATTTTTTACTCCAAGCAGCTGTTTAGCTCCCCAGTTCCTACAGTGAAGCAGAGTCTCTGCCAGGCTTTTTCTCTCCAGGGTACCATTACTAAGATTTGGACTCCTTCATGCAACTTGCACTTAAAATTCAAACTTTTAACTGAAATTGAATTCAACTCCAAAAGCTGTTATTTCACCAGCTCTTCAGAGGATTGCCCACCCGTTCATGCTCCAGCTTCCCAGCTGTGCCCCCTTCGCACTGATTGTGGGCTGCTACAGCCCAGCCCTTCCCTGCTGTGGGTCACTTCTTCCTCAGACCCTCTGGAATCCTAGCGGGAAGCTGGCTTCAGGCTCTCCTCAGGAGACTGCAGCAAGCAATCCATCCAGATTTCTCAGCATAATAAGAGTACAGCCTGACAGCCAGGCTAATGTGACCCCTCAAGTTCAGCCAGGATCCTCACCCAACAGCAGTGATGAGTATCTGAAATCCAGTCAGCACAAGCCCACTTTGGTTCAAAGCTTTATTATCTCACACCTCCTTGTCACAGCTATCATTGAAACAACTGACATTCATATTATACAGGTACCATAAAAAGCTACAAAGTGTAAACCAGGCTGTGTAGTAAAGTAAAAATACTCCAGGACTGACTGTCTGCCAACTGAATTTGGCCCAGAGGTGTTCACACATGAGAGAACAGGCAGGTACTTCATCCTGAGCACGTCAGGGAGGCAGTGTTTGCATGTTTCAGAGGCAGAGCTTCTCCTGTTGATGGATGGCTGGCTTTCCTGGGATTACGTGTGGCATTAAAAGGCACAAAGAGAAACACCCCACGAAGCAGGCCCCAGGCAGTGTGGGCATCCCACCAGGAATGTGAGTGCTCCCCAGTTCTTCCAGTCACAGCTGGGGGAAATGGTGTCACCATTCCCACCAGCTCCTTGCTCTTGCTTTGTCCAGCAGGAACTGCAGCTGGAGACTCTTGCTCCAACAAATATGGGCAGCCTCCTAGCGGCTGCAGCAGTGCTGGGATTGGTGCCTGTGGTAGCCAAAACGGGTCTATGGCTGCCAGGGCTGTGGATTGCAGGGCTTCTTTACAGATCCACACACTAACACAGATGTAAATATTTTAGATGACCCATGTCTATCACGTTTAGAGACAAAAGTTCTATTTTAAAATAGTCCTAGGTACACTAGACAATTGGTTAATAAAAGGTAGTTTGGAAGGACCATCATAAGCAATATGCAGTGGTAACTGAGCAACAATAAATACTTGAGCTGTTTGGAGATTTTCTTGGTTTGTTGTTTTTTGTTGGGTTTTTTAGGTTTTTTGTTTCTTTTACCATCACCATTGTTACAAAGCAATGACAGTATCAGTAGCCATAGTAACACAATCCCTACTTGTTCTACCTCAGCCAGTTACAGATGGTACACAGAGCCCACAGAAAATTTTCTCATGGAATTCAGAGGAAAGCCTGTTTGTAGGATACCCTTTGGGCCAGATACTGTTCCAAAATCGGTATCCACATATTCTCTAAAAGTTTTGGTTAATTTGATCAACAAAAAACCATTGTTACTTCCCATCCTCAACCCAATGCTAGTATTTTTAAATTTACAGCCTGATCTTCTGTATCATTAAGGTAATGGAAGAAGAACAGAGAATGAGAGGAAGTATCTCATTAGAGCAGATGATCTAGGAGAGAACAGTCTGACATAGATTCCAAATTCTTCTTTCATGAATGATCAGCACTACTCATCAGGGCAGGCAGCAAAGAGTCAAATCCAAAGGAAATTTCACATAGCTGGCTAAGAAAAAGCAACTGCTCAGGGATCATCACTTTGTACAATCCTCAGGACCCTGAAACCTCTTCCCAGGTAACAAACTTGCCTCCTTAGAAACATGCCCTTTCCAGAGCTGAAACCATCCTGATCTTAAGCCGGTGTCAAACATGCACAGCTGTTGTGCTTCCTCTGTCGCGATAGAGGGGAAACCCAGACACTCAATATGAGTGAACAACAGGAATCTGCTTTATTGATTGTACCAAAGCTTCTTATAGACTATCAATAATAGGCTTATGCATATTCGTAAAAGGCGCATTCTAAGTGGTTCACGTCGTCTAAGCCGATCTCTAACCCTCCTTTAGTCCCCCTTCTGTGGTCAGCAGTTCTCCTTTTCCTCTGGCCTTCTAACCACAGATGTCTATTGTTTTGCTGCCAAAACCTATCCTTGCTAACTCTGCAGATAAACCCATAGCTCAGCAATAAGACTCAATGGTGGTTCAGTTATTGAGCAAGATACATGTGATATTCTGCAACTTCAGTTGTTACACATAATGTGTAATGCAGTGTTCTGTGAGACCTTGCTCAGCTAACTGCAAGGGTCTATGTGCCCGTTCTCATGTAGCCAGCTCCTCAGATCAGTAAGCTGCAAAGAATCTATATGCCCTTTCTCACGTAACCAATCCTTCACATTCCTCTTCTCAAACCCTGCTCCTAAACCCCATTTCTGCTGAATAAGCCACCACTAAGTATTTTCTGTGCATAGAGACCAGAGATCTCAACCCAGGGAAAGGTGGACAGAGAGTGAGGAAGCAAGATACCTACACCACAGTGATCACCAGTGATCAGCAAAGGTGTGGGAAGGGAGGGCAAGCACACATGGCACCAAGAAAGCTCAGGTAGAGGTGAATTGTGGGCACATTGGCAGCAGTCTGTCAGGGAAGAGGGGCTTCTTCAGGCACTGCAAATTCCAGCCCTGGTTCCCAGAGTGATTGTGTCATTGTAGAGAAAATGAGAGCAGGATTCAGCATTGGCTCAGGGTTGTTTACATCCGGATGACAAAGAGTCACTAGAAGGAAGAGCCCTCTTAAGGAAACCAACTTGTTGCTGGAGGGTTTTTTGGAGCACATACATCCGCTCTGTCTGGCAAATACTTGTTTGGCTTTGGGGCATTGCTTCAGTCAGAGCTCACTCCGTAGAAGTAATGTCTACTCTTTTCTTTAAACACCTTCATCTTGCTAAGATATTTTCTTCCCAGAGTTCTACCTTGCTCCCAAAGCCCCAGCTGTGCTTCCTCTAAGAGCCTCCAGCCAATCAAATACACAATGTGTCCAGTGCTGCTATTCCTGGAGCATCTCAGTGCTGAACTGAGCCAAATGAAGATGCCCAAGCTGCCTGATAAGCCCATGCACAACCTGTCAGACCACCTAACTGATGTAATATTCAGGCACCAAAACAGCTTAAAGCAGAGCAAACTCTTCACTGACATCAGATCTGAAAAGTTTGCATGCAGACAGAAGGCACGTACAAATACAAGAATTTATCTCATAAAAATTCAGGAATATACTACAATTCTTTCCATGCACAATAATTTCCAAGACATAGGAATTTTCACTGAAAAAGTATTTGGCTAAGATTTTTTTCTTTTCTTTTCTGAAGTGGATATCCACATTAAGGATAAATCTTTTCTCAAATTCAGGCACTGAGTTTATATACAATGCAGCCTCTTAACCTGCTGCACCCTAGAGCTATGCTCACACTGTGTCACCCTGCAGCACCAGCATAACACATACTTCCCCACAGCTGTCAGGGGGGAAAAAAAAGGCATTATCAAGTACACTTTCCTTGGTGAAATTTCAGAACTGACTGAACAAATTGGGCTCCCTTTCCTTCTGTGCAAGTGCTTGACATAGGATCATTTTTAATTTGCACAGGATGAAGAGTTCCCATGATTCCCTCACTTCTCCTGTTCTGTGCCTGCTATCTCTTCTGAGGCTGAAACTACCAAAGCTGCTTCATCTTCCAAACTTACGAGCCAAAGCACAGATTTTCCAGAAAAGTCACATCATTCAGTGCTTCCCACCACCCAGCACGCACATGCACACAACAAACTCAACACAGTTCCCCAAACAGAAGGTTTGCTCTGCTCCATGACTTGGACAAACTGTTTTTGCCAGTATCCTATGCAGGGCTGAAGGCTCCTATTTAGTCTTGAATTCTCATGTAAGTAGTTTACAGTAGCCATCTGCTGAAAACACACACCTTCATTTCCGTGGAAGAGCAGCAGGGGTTTCTGACGTTCAGAGAACAACCTGTTGTCATGTTTGATAAATGCTGGTAAGTCTCTCGACCTCTAATCAAATACTTCTTGGATTTTTACTTCTGCTAGTGATCTCATGCTGGGGCAATTTCCTATGCTCAAGCTATGGGTAGGTACCATGGTGGTAAGAATACCTGTGTGGAGTCTCTCACTCGCATTTCTGGCACATATGAACCTAAAAGGACATTCAAAACAGCACTGACTTCAAGGCTTGCATCCCAAAGGTCCCTCCCCCCACCGCCCAATAGGATAAAAATCAATAAATCATCTAATATTCCCTTCTTAAAAGTATTCCTTACATAAGGATAATTAGAGATTGCAAAATATGGATTGCAAGAAAGACATCTTTCAGCAGACACTGTTTCTTTGCATGAGATTTGGAATTACAACTTGTAATTTGCTACTCGAAGATGAGAGATTTATGCTCAGGGATGCCGTAATTGCTTTTATGTTCTTCAAATAATTTCTTTAGTTTCTGTAGATACAATGCATGAAGCTGATCGATCTCTTCATTGGTGGGGTTCAAGTTCTGTTTTACAGGGATGGGGCTTCCCACTGTAAATCAAACACAACAGCATTAGCTTCACTGACATCTCTTTTTAAGCAGAATTGCTGTCCCTTCCGTAACAGCTCCACCACAGTTCCCAGCCAGATGGCAGAATCACAGCACAATTTTCTTACCCTGGGGCCTGATCCTGCCTTTCACAAGCCTGAGTCCTGGGTCTGGTTTTCCACTTCCTTTTGCTCACATTCGCGTAAAATGAATTAACCCCCCTGCCCAACATTTCAGTCTGCCAGCAAAAGAGCACATGAGAAGAGTGATAAGCTCTAACTTGAAGGAGCAATTTACACTGCAATATGCAATCCCATGGGTTACGTGCTGTCTACAAGTCCAACACAGTATTTAAAAAAATGTACTTTCTGTCTTCTGTTCCGATTTGAATAGTAAAACTACTCAGTGTGAGGCACATGCTTAAGAGGGCAGTGGCGCCCTCAACCACACAGTCTCATGAACAGGACTGAAGGAAATATTTATCTTCCAATTTATTCACAATGGATATTACTGCACAGAAATGTTGTTGGTGACCTCAGCCTAGGGAGGGTAGCATGCAAATCCCCTAAACCCTGCGAGGTGTCTTGGAACCATCCATTGCCCACTAATGTGACTGGAACCAAAATGCTCTCCATGCACTGTGCAAAGCCTGCTACCTGCTCCATGGGAGGCAACTCCATGGAAATCCAGCGGGCAGCCTTCTCTTCCACAAAAAGCTATGGCTAAAAAGTGGATTGCTAAGAGGAGCTTCCCATGACCTCAGTCTTTCCTGTGTTGTTCAATCACCAGATTTTGACAGCTGTTCTTGCATTGGAAGCACCAAGACCTTAACAGACCTGACTGGGATTACAGAGGAAGTCTGGAAAAACAGAGACCTAAAAGCACCTTCAGGAGCTTTTCCAAAGGCACCTAAAAATCCCTTTCAACAGATGTTGCCACTTCAGATTGGATAGTGATGACTAAAGGGAAGCCTAGCCAGAACCACAAAGAGCTGAGCCTGCATTTTCCTGCTGCAGCTCCAACTGCTAACAGCTCTCGGGCCCTGTGTGGTGCTGAAAGTCAGACTTTACATGGCTGGGGTGGGAACCCAGCCCTGGATTGAGCAATACCTTAGAGGGGTGTGAAATCAATACACATATAATACAGGATTTCCAGAGGCAGGACTGGAAACAGCAAACAGTCCCCAAGCCCTTCTGCAACAGTCTCTTCTCTCAAGAGTGAAGATTTCTTGTGGAATTGAAAACTAAACTCATCTCTCTAATATTATGTGCAGCTTTAAGGAGCCTGCTTAATTTGATATTTGATATTTCTGAAAAGCAGTAATAAAAAAAAAAACCATAAAGGAAAGCCAAAAATACTTCATTCATCAAGCCCAAAACACACAAACTTCACAGATCTTGGCTTAGCTGAATGGCTCTTGGATCCATGGCTTCTGAACTAGGAGTGAAATCACCCATACTTGGCTACGTTGACAGCACAGTTCATTACCTCAGGTGAGCTCACTGTGCCTCTGCAGCTCTCAGGAGCTGAGCCAATGCTTTCAAAGTCATGTTGAGCCATACCAAGAACACCCCACACACTTTCAAGGACACAGGGACATTGTGATAGTTATCAAACATGGGGAAAGAGACACAGAAGGCAAATGATTTCATGAGTTCTTACAAGTTCTGTTGCAAGACTCTGGTCTTGCTGATTTGTAGCACTCCTGAGCTCTTGTCATGATGAAGAAATGCCTCAAAGAATAAGACATTTTAAGCTTCAAAACAGTCCTAGTGTCATCAGCCCAAATAAAAATTGCTGCATATACATCTCATTCAATACATCTCATTCCAAAGCTTTGATAACTTTTTGGCTTTAAAATAAGTGACATTTTTAGCCTGTCTGAATACAATGTGGGCTTTAAAAACTAAATATTTTCAAAATATTTAACTGCATGAACGGATAAAACAGAGATTTGCATAAAATTTAACATAAAAAGAGCTACATTTTTGTCATAAATATTTTTATTTGTTTCATACTATAATCAAATCATCCCCCCACTAAAGGGAGGACCACCTTCAATGTCCCTTGTGGAACACCAGAACAGCTCAATTTTCTTTAGTTCACTCAGGTCAGAATCTGGCTAAAAATGATTTATCAAAAAATATACAGACAGACAGCTAATGCCTTTGCATGACACCCAGCATCACCTATTTTGTAAAGGTGTGGTTGTCAATAGCACTAGTAAAACCATTAAAAATATATTCACTTCCACACTCCAGTGAGAGTAGATGGGCAGTAATGAAAGCTTTTGGGGAAAAACACTCTCCTGAACTGCCTGTCACCATGGCATGCAGGCTTACAATTAAACATGACTGGATCTTTCCAAGGGAGAAAACCAAGAGGGAAGGAAACACCCTAAAGACCTGCAAAGACATCTAAGTGGCAGCCTGCCCAAGGGCTGTGGCACCACACTGTGTCTTCTCCCTTTCCTCCTGCATCTCTCCTTCTGTCCTGATGAGCAGCAGGTCAGGACCACACAAGCTCCTTCCAGTAGCCCTGCTCCAGAGCTCTGCTGGAGTGGCTGTGCGTCAGCTGCAACATCCAACTGCTACTTCTCTGCAGAGATAAGAAATTGCAGGTCTGGGCTTCTCACAAAACAGCTACAGCATCCAGAAACCACAGCCGCAGCTGCAGAGCTGTGGCAGCCCTCTCATAAAAACTGGACAACTCTTGGATTTCTTTATGGCTTGCCTAGGATAAAAGCCTATGGATAACTGAGAATGAAGACTAAGATTTGGCCTGGGACAGAAAGGGGAAAGAGGGAAAAGAACTGCCCCTTTTAACAGGGAAGGACAGCAATCAAAAAAAAATTTAAACCTCACATACTTGTTTGAGATGCACAGCAATCAACTCTTTCTGTTAGAACAGATTTATAAATCTACAGATATTAGCAGCACACTGATGAATTTCTAAACATTTGCAAACACGTTAGAAAAGGTGCTGGGAACTTACCAACAGTATGAATAGGTTGCCTGTAAGGTATTAAGCCAAAACTGTACTGGAATACTCCTCTAGCATGAAATAGTGGTAAAGCAAAGCCCATTATCTTTTGCAACTTCTCCTGTACATTTCTGAGCCATGAACCTTTGGGGTTTGCAACTTGCTTGAATAGTTCATTTTCACCAAAGGAAAACACTGGAACCAGATGAGCCCTGTAAAACAAAGAGGACACTGAGAATTCTACATCAGCCTGCACTTGCACTGCAGTTCACATCAGCATCACATAGTTTCACAACGACCAGCACAGAAAGTTTCAGCAGCTTTAGATTTCATCAGCAACAGGCATTCAACTCTTCTCACGTGCAGCTGCTTTTTGAATGCCTTGGCTGGTTTCTGTTTACAAAAAAAAAAAAAAAAGTGATTGGCACACAGCTATCAACTTGCTTTTGGCAGTATTTAGTTGGTTGGTTATTGGGTAACCTATTTGGTTAGTTGGTAACCTATTGCAATTTGTACTGTTCAGAATGATGAAAACGCGTAACTGCATATAGCATAAGCATGACTTTATCCACCACTATTTCAGCAAGTCCACCCTTGTTCCACTCCATTTTTTACCTTGGCAAGCAAAGAAGCCTTGTTGCTAACCTTATAGTGCTCCCAGCTGGGTGGCATCAAAACCAGATCTTGGCTTTGCCTTGTCTTTTGACCGGAGTAATGCGTGCCCTTGGTTTCAGCACAAAAACCATGATAAAAACCAGACACCCTCACAGACACTAGTGCAGTGCCAGATTCCTCCTCTGCTGTCCAATTCCCAGTGAAACCCTGCTTCCTCTGGACTTCTTTGAAAACAGTAGCCTTAATAACGGTATTACCAGGGGTCAAATCCTACCCACAGAAATTATGTGAACTCACTTTGGCTCTTGCACAGCCTAATGAATTCTCATTCAGTTCTCGTTCAGTTCATGAATTGGCTTGGGAGGAAAGGCACTGACTAGCTCCTGGACAAACTACTTGAGTGGATGGAATTGGTGCAGTTGTTTCCAGCAGGTAAACCCAGCATTGTATTTAAAAACTTGGCTGCAGTATGGTTTTTGATTAATGCTTAGATTCATTAAATATTCTACAGAGTTTAGAGAAAAAAAAAAAATCAAGGTAATCCTAAATAGTCTCCAAAGGATTCAGGGATGTTTTATTTGATTTACTTAAATCTTAGTTTCTGCATCTTAGCTCTATTCAGCCTCCACTGTCTTCGAGAAAAACCTTACTGTAAAATAGCAGTATTGCCAGAACATTGTCAGAATTAATTTCTGCAGAGCTGTGAATGCCTGAGGAGGATGCACTGAGGACAGAGCTGGCTGGAAAGAACTGTGGACAGTCAAAATCTACCTATACAGAAAAAAACAATGGCTTCAACAGCTTCTTTAGCCTGACGACTCAGACAGACTATCATTCCCACATACTATTCTGACTAGTGTCTGCTCAAAGTTTCTTTCTCAAGTGGATTTATCACCTAGCCACCTATAAAGGAGATATCATAAAGCCTGGTACTTACTGTGGCTGTGTAAACACCCGACTTTTTACTACAACACTAAGACAAACAGGAACATCTTGTGGTGCAATAGCATCCTGACACTGTGGGATTTGTTTTAATCTAGTGAAGGCTTTTGCAAGATCCTATGTAGGAGGCTGAGACACAGAAATAAGTAACTTAAGATTGTGAAATTAAAGATAAGTTAGCTGATTCATCATTTGTTTTGTGTCTTTAGGATTTCTTCATATCAGGTATTTGTACTACCTTGGACCAAAGTGTCTTTTGCAGAAGTGCCGAGGACTTTTGCTGACATATTCAGGCCACATTTGACAAGCTCCTAGCTGAGGAACACAGCTTCTCTGTGCTGGCAGCACAAGAGCCAGGGCCAGAGCACAAATCTCTGCATTGCCCCTTCCTTCCTGTGTTGGTATTTGCTGCTGCAGATCATGAGCACCACGAATGTGTGCAGGCACTGATGGCAGGTGGATCTTCTCATCTGCATCCCACAAGCCCTGCTTGCCCTTTCATTTCCACTTGAGTTGGAAATTTTCTTCCCATTTTGTTAATTGTTAAAAAGAAAACATTAAAACCAGAAGCAATTACTGGATGCCAAATCTTTGGTCAAGAGCTCTGTCAGACTCACCCTGTCCCACAGCCCTGCTGGAGAGATATGAAGTCAGAATTCCTAGGCATGTAGAAGGAGGTTTTTGTGCTGGTGTTTGTACAAATGACCTGTAGCCTGCTGGTTACAGTGGCCATGTGACGTGTAGCCCTTAGCCACTCAGGCAGAGACAGGCACTGTCACCCAGAGGGGGGCTCTAGACAGCTACGACCCTTTCAGAAAGAGAAGAACCATCACTGGAACCAAAGTAAGTGAGTAAGTAAAGGGGCCATTCCTGTGTTTTGTAAGTGTTCTCCTCTTGTTGTTATGTGTTGGAGATACTTTTGAAATCAAGGTCATGAGAGGCACAGGTATATCTGATTTCTCAATCCAAATCAATTTAGGTAAGAGATAACCACCACCAACTTTTGTGATATGACAGAGCAGACATTTATCAACATGCTTAGAAAAAAAAAAAGTACCTAACTATTCTTCTAAACTTTATGGTTAAAATAAGTAAAAGCTAGTGAGAGTGTTGAGGATCCTACTGAATTAATCAACAGTTGAGCAAAAATTGAGTAAAGATTCATTTAGACACGAAAGTCCTAATTCAAATACACAAGAGTTGTTTCTGGGTACGAATTATACTAAAATGTTACATTCTATTAGTAAAAAAATTCTTTATGAGAATCCTAGTGATATGTATAAGAAACGTGTGCCCTTGGAATTTTGGCACAGAACAGTTTCTAGAACAGTTTCTAGTTTTTTGCATGCCGTGAAAAAGCAGAGAGCTCCTCTTCTCAGAGATGACCTTTTCTCCAGTTAATAGCTTAAAAAGCTGTTACAGATTTCTCAAAACTAGTATTTTTTTCTCATTGCTTCACATGTCAATGCATAATCCTGGGAGCTGTTCAGAAAGTGTAGCAGGAACAAATCATTGGTTCCAATATTTCTAATATACAAACCATCTAGATCAGTCCAGGAAACACGTAACAGCTTATACTATGTAAATCACTCAAAAGATATTGATACCATCTCTGTTTAATTACACCATGATGGCTGCTTGATAGTAAAAAGTTACCTAGTTTTTCTTGAGATTTTCACCAAAAATTCCCAGGAATTTACTTTTGCAAATGGCAATCTTCAAAAGAAAGTCTTGAGAATAATAGTGAAAACAAATCTTCCTAGACCATAATTTTCAGTGATTTAATAAAACAGGGCCTGGCTTTCCAATTTGTTTGTTTGTTTGCTTAAAATGATCAGAAAATTCTACCTTAACATATCTTCAATTTACAGAGTAGAAAGCACAATGTTTGCTCTACTCAGCAAAACCAGCCAAGGTTTACTAATACTGTTTCATACTTCTTACTCTTTGCTAGTGCAAGAAACAACAGAAATGAAACAAGATATGCTAATAACACCTACTTCTTACAAATTATGAAAGTCAAAGGAGTTTTCAACAGTCCCAGATTGGATCTAGGTGGACAGACTGGCTCCTGTGCCAGACATCTGCATGTTCTTAGACAAATAACTCCTTCAAATTCTCTAATTTAATATAATATGAATTATATTTAAGAATCCATCTGCATTCAAAGCATGCTTAATGGAAGACCTACCCATGTTTCAGGGCCATTTTAATAAAGCCCTTCCTCTTGAGGATGTTCAATGTTAGACTTCCAGGATGTGCATTCAGAGATTCCTCTGCTCCTCCAATCACAATGACGGATGCATGGCCACCTCCTTCATTGTTCAGCACATATGAGACACTTTCCTTGGATGCAGAAACCATTCCTTCAGGAGGAAACATTTTAGAGTGACCACTGGATTTTCATGTACAAGTACAGTGGAATTTAAGAATATTTTTAAATCTATAAATGGTGTTTCAAAATTATAACAGCACAGAACATATTTCAAAGATTTGGGTTCAACCTCCTCAATTTGCAACAGATTTGGTTTTGGGCACGTGCTTTGATTTCACACTGATGAGTTAAATGCTGTTGCCTATTGCAAGAGTTTTGAGTTCTTCAGGGTGTGCTCTTCTGCCAACTTAACTCCCCTTCAGAGAGATTCTGTGCCCAAGAGCAGAAGAGGTGAATGGCAGCAGGCACTGCTGAGAGGCAGGAGCTAAAGCCATGAAGCAGGTGCATATAAATACAGGCATAGAGGGGTTAACAGAATGAACAGAAGACTTGTTAACTCAAACATGGAGCTACAGTGCCAAGCATAGCTCTCCATTATTTTCAAAGCTTTAAAGTAGCAGCTCCATCTAAGGAAAAGTCATGACAGCATTAGAAGAAGCAGAAAAGACTCACTTGTACCATTCTCAATGATTGCATCAGCTCATTCTCTAGTAACCAGGCCCCAGCACTCATCAATATTTAGGCTAAAATAGCAGATTATATGAAGCCTTTCTGGTACTCCTGCTGATCCAGATACTTCATCAGACACACACTGCTGTATAAGACTTTATCATCTCCTTAGATCTTGCTCTGGACTTGGTGCTTTGAAAAATCCCTTTTCTAACAGATATGCACCTAATCCTTCAAAGGTTCCTTTTTGCCCTAAGTTTTATTTCAAAGGCTTATATTGCTCCCATTTACCAGAAGCCATGTTTAACTACACTGTGTTGAATTCATACACTCTGAGTGACAATTAAGAGATCATGTCTAGTTTACATCGTTGTTGGTTTTACAGGTATCAAAACACCCTTTTGGATATCCTGTTACCCACTTGGTCTTTTTTCTAATAGGGACTTTACAATGTGGATTATAAAAATTTCATAAGAGAGGGAAGATGACTGTGATCTACTTTTGAGAGCTGGCCATCAAGAGGAATAGCTTGTTACTGGAGCATGTTCAGACCTCAGTGAAAAGCTACATCCGTTTGCCACATATGCCTTCACAGTCACTGTTACTCTGAAAATGCAGCCGACCTGAGACTCACAAATAATTCAAGTGATGTTCATTCATGTCAGCATGCATTTTCCCTGGAAAGGAAAGCAGGAGCTGCTGCCTTTCCCAGGACAAATCTGTCTCCTGCCGAAGCTGAGCTGTCAGCCTGCATGCAGGGCACTGCTCCATGCTCGCACCGGAGCCCAGGAGTGCCGCAACTGCGCTTCCCGAGGCAGCAACTGCAGGTTTTGGAGAAAGGGAGAAAAAGACGGGGAGATGAAACACTGTGCCAGGAGCATGGCTTTCAGGACATGGAGGATTTTGCAAGTGTTTTATGCTTTGACTGATAACATGTATTAGACCAAAGGTCCCCTCTCATTTATCAGCTGCATACCTGTGAAAACCGAGCTCCAGTGCTGGTTATTCTTTAGTGTGCTTTTTACTGCAGCTGTTTTTCATCCTGCAGGTAAATATTTGTTCCCATTGGTCAAGATGCCAAAAACATATAAATCTGACTTCCAGACAATGATTAAAAGACAGTGTTTAAAATTGCAATGGTCTAACACTGCCAATCCCTCACTTAGCAAGTCTCAAAGAACACCCTCAGAAATTACATTTGCATGGAAAGGCATTCTCTGGTATGTTGAAGCATACATAGATAAGTAATTCTGATATTAATATGGGCAGGATCCTAGGCATGGTTCTGTGAATGGAGCAGTGGAACAGCTTCTCTGAGATTGCAGCATCTGTGTTGCAGTCAGGAATTAAGTTAGATCTCTGTCTCCCAAAGTTAGTCTTGTGCATCAGAACATACTTAAATGCTGTAGTTGAGTGAAATTAAGTAAAATAATTCCTGGATTAAACCACTGGGGTGGAACACTCGTCCTTATTTAATTCTTCTCATCCTTCTGTTCCCCCAACTTGATTGGTTGTTATTTTTATCTTTTATTACTGCAGCACCAGTCATGAATATCACCCCTTTATGACATGCTTCTCAGAACAGAGAAAAAAGGTCCCTCTCTTTAGAGTTTACATCTCAATTAAAATTACACAAATTTGCATCATGGGACTTCAATCAGAAGAAGGTAATTAAGTTCTGAGTAGAAAGATATTTGTAATGTGCAAGACTAAGCCCTTCAGGTAAGAGATTAGCCTGAATTAGTTTTACAAGTGCCTGCCCAATGACTAAATAACATTACAAATTATTATGCCCTTCTCTTCTTGTATATAATGGGTACTCTGGACTGCTGTCTCACAGTTCAAAGGAAAACCAGCAATTTTTTTCAGAAAGAAAAAACAACTGAGTGATATAGTTTACAAAACTATTAATAAAACCTTCAAATTGTTTTGCCACAACAGTTCATCATAAAATAGAGGTTAAATTTAGCACCAACACTGATCCTTCTGAAATTACTTACCATATATAAGTAGAGGAAAAGACTCTACATTTGTAATAGAAGCTAAAATATGGATCAACAGCTGAGACATTCTGCTTTTACCTACCAGCACTCATTATGTATTCTCTGAAGAAGGGACAGCCAAACCAGATGGGCATGATATGAAGATATGGAGTAAGCCCAGGAAATAAATTTTTGAAAGTAGGATCGGTGCAAAAGTTTCCAAAGGCTCCAGCTACTAGGACCCCATGAGGGTGAAAGCCAAGTAAGTAGTTGTGATTTGGGTTCAGTTCTGAAGTTTTTATAAGCTGAAAAATAGAGTCAGTGGTGGACATTATAATATTTACCTCAAAAACAACAGCTATGGCGATTGCACGTTGACAGGACATCAAAGCAATGACAATGCAATTCCTTCTGAGCACTTAAAACTACTGTCCTGCTTTACAGATAAACAAGACTTAAGTAGATATGTCAGGATACCATGTCTAGCATTTGCTGTGCTGAAGCACTATCTTATGACCCAACAGTCCAAGTACAAAACCAGGCCCTGTCCCCTTTTGTCACTAAATCTCAGATTTCCCATGTTTTAAAAAGAAGTTAAGTTCACCCTGGAGTAAGTATTAGAATTTACCAAAGATGAATCTTAGATGTTTGCCCATGCTTATGTCTGTTCAAGCTGTTTGTGAGAAACCTTTTACTCACATGAATGGGAAAGTATTCCCTGAAGTACTTCCAGACAGTCCAGCTTCTGACCCACTGGGACCGTCTGCCCCCAGCACATGGTGTTTCCCAGTCAAGGTAGAGCCACAGCAGGTACAGAACAGCAAGGAACCAGAAGTTGCCCAGGATCAGGATCACAAAGAATCCACAGCAAAACTCTGCTACAAGAGACAAGAAGTGATTCAATTCACAGCAAGCATGAATCACATCTGTGTCCTTTTAAGACCCCGAATGCCCAGCCTTGATATGTTTTTACAGATTCACTCAAAATGCATACAAGTTGAACTCAGCTTATTCCACACGGTGTTGTTACACTGAGGGTGAAACATCACAAGAGTGTATCACCTCAGTCTGTTATTTCTCCCTCTACTGAACAACTGGACGTTTGGTAGAGAGCATCTGGTTTACCTAAGGCAAAATAAAAGGACACAGCAAGAGCTAACAAGGATGTAATGCTTCAGGGAGTGAGAAGAAAGGAAAGCTGCGGAAGGAAAGAAGGGAAAGGGAGCCATAGCAACATCTCTTTTCTAATTACAGGGGTGTTGGGCAATCATTTTCTATTCTGTTTCTCATCTTCTCTACCTGTAATATGAGGGTGGTAGTTCTACTCCCAGCCAAAAGTGCTGTCACTGGCCAAGGAGATGCACTAGACAAGACCAAAACATTAAGAGGTTCTGCTTCAGCCACTAAACATGTCAGTCAAAGGGGAAGTTCAGTGGTGCCATGGGAACACAACAGCAGGTAAGTCCTGACACTTTCAAACCCAATTTAGTAAGAAGGGTAACATCATGCTACAATAGTGATACATAAGAATTGTATTATACACAATTCAAAGAGCAAGAAAAAGTTGTTTGGTTAAATACAGTGTGTTACTTTGGGCTCAACCTTGAAAGAATTACTCAGGGAAATCCTATGGAAACTTTATCTTTGTAGAACTTGCAGAATTTTACAGTCTTGCAGCACGCTGAGCAGCCCTGGTCAGAGATGTCTGAGGAGGAGGGCCTGCTGCTCTCTGCCCCGTGGTACCCCTGCAGCAGCCTGCTTGCTCTGCCACCTCCTGAACAAACCCCAGCAGGCACATGGATCAGATGCTGAAGTCCAGGTTGCAAGGGAGCTTTAGCATCATAAATTTATAAAATGGCAAGCAAAACAGGACCTAGTTCTCACTGGAAGACTCAATGGGCAGCATTGCAGGAACCTGGCGTTTTTCAGAGACATTTTACAATGCAGAAGCAGTACTTTATGTCTCACAATTGATTGGCTTTCACGAGGGCAATATCCCGTGAAGTCCTAGAAGAAGTTACACCAGTGAAACATACTGAGCTAAATACACCACTAAATAGAGCAGAATTAAAAAGAAACAATAGAAATACTTCAGGCAGTAATTTGGCTCACACAATGTAAATATCACCAGAACTGAAAACTTTACAATAAACAGATGAACCAAGAGTAAAACCCACTCATCCTAGCTCAGATCACCTTTATTCAAGAGAGATATTACTTGGGTGTTGAAAAGTCAGCAGATTCCCTAGACTAAGCAGATTTTGAGCTGCTGAAATTGAGATCTTAACTTGGTCTACAGGCAGACTTGCATTTCCTCCAACCTGAATATTTACTTCTTCTGAACTTCAACCAGCTTGTTCGTGTGCCTAGTTTGACTGTGCATTCAGAATAGAATTGGATATCTTGTCCTGGGGCAATTGAGAACTACCACAGAATCCAGAAGCAGACACAGCAAGCAAAGTTGCTGGTTATAGTGAGTAGGAAAGAAGGGGATGAACATCCACATTTCTAGCAGGAATACGATCAGAAAAATAAAGAATTGCATTTCCTCTGAGGAAGGGAGAAGGAAATTACCATAAACAAAAGCAGGAGCAGGATCAAATCTACCATTTTCAAGGATACTCCATTCTTCGGTACAGAATTCTTCAGTACAGAAGCTCACTGCTTCCTCCTCATACAAGCAACCCCAGTCTTCCACAGAAAAGCACTTGAGTAAGAGGTCTTGAAAAACACCACAGCTAACTGAGGCCCACAGACCCTCAAAGTCAATGTGGAAAGCTCACAAGAACTGAAACAAATTCTAAGGAACATCATTATTGCAAGACAAGTAACACAGGTGAAATATGACACTCAATTTCACAGAGAATCCCACACTATCATCAGTCCAAAATAGGGCACAGAAATCTACTGAGGAAAAGTCATTACCTGTTCCTTGAAGAAGAGATTCTGAAACTACAGAAATTTCTAGGAATGCTAATTTGGACAGGATGCCAAGGTTCTTGGTTTAAGTTTGAACAAGTATGAGAAGTTTTTTTTAGCTGCTATAAATCAATTAATTTCAAGTTGTTATGCAAAAATTGGTAAGTAGTTCTATTTCTGACCCTTTCTTTCAGAAGCACTTTCAGCTTAACACAGAATCACAGGGCTTTTTTAACACAGAATCACATGGCTTTTTGCTATCAGTTCCCGAGCAAACAGCTGAAAAGTGCTCTGTAGCAAAGCATCTTTGCTGTGAGACCTAATTACATCAGCAGTGAGAAGGCCCAGATAGTTGTACTTAATCCTATGCAGACAAACATACACAAGATCAACAAGCTTGCTGCTTTGCTTTAGCTAGGACACATTCCTGAGTGCATGCAAGGTATGGGGAGATAAGTACGCTGTTAGCGCTTCCTAAGGGGAGCTCAGCATCTTGTAGGACAAAGTTGATTACTGCATTCCCAATGAGACATGCCAGGCAAATTCCTTTTGCCATACCTCCTCATTATTTCAATGAATTAAGAGCCTGCAAGATGACCTAAACAGTGATGACTCAAAACCAGTGAGCCTATAAACACAAACCTGATGTTTTCTCCTTCAAACAAGACAGTGAGTAAATAAATAGCAACCATTTTAACTAAATTCATAAAAAAATTTCAGGCAAAAGGTGAATAACTTGGGATTTGTCACTCTACTGCATCATTGTGTCCTTGGGTGTAGTTACAGTGTACGCTCTAAGCGTAATTTTTTGGTTGAACTTGAATTAGAGCTTTGAAAAATATCTTTGTGATATATTGGATTGGGGGGGTGGAGGGGGAGGAAATATAGAATAAAAGACAAATCACTGCCATGGAACTCTGAACACTGGGTTTGTGAGCCAATGTTGATGTGTCACTTCTCCATTTTCCATTTACAACACATGGATACTCATATTTTGCAACACACGGATGAAAACCACTCTATGTAGTGTTAGCTATCAGTACTGGCAGCCATCCTGCCCAATGATGTTTGTACACGTGATCCTTCAGTCATTAAACAGGCTCTGAGTTTGCAGCTGGGGGCACCAAATTCATAAAACAGTTAAATATCAGAGATAGGAAGCAGGAAAACAGCACAGGTTAAATCTAGAAATTGGAAGCTTCAAATGCTTTTGGAGTTACCAAGGCATCAAAAATGTTTAATTAATATCTATCGTGAAAGCCACCGAATGTAAGATTGTCCCTAGAAGAGAAGGCTCCCATTATGCTCAGAGCAGTCATGGACAGCATGCCTGGGCACTGCAGGTGTGTCCCTTGTGCCAGGGGTGCTGGTCTCGCCCCAAGCAGCACTACAGGCTCTCTGCAGTGTTCCAAAAACCATGCAAAGGAGCTCACTCCAAAACCTCAGGACTGCCCAGCAACTCAGGACAGCTCCGAGCCAGTTCCTGCCATGTCCCACATACCATTAGCAAAGGTTTCTCTAAACACATTATGCTCCTCTGTCTTAAAAGAGCTGGAGGCATTCAGAGTTCAGCAATTTGAACCTCATCCCACCAAGGACATGGTAAAAACCCCCATCTTTATCCCCTGGCATCCTAGTAAATACACAGGCGGAGAAGTGATTCTTAGCATTGCCCCTCCCTGGGCTTTATGAGTACATGTGTGTACCAATACACAAAGCAAGCTGAAAAGCTCATTTCTTACCACACAGACATGGGGGGAAAAAAAATAAAAAAGAAAAACTACATTATTCAACAACCATGTTGATGTATCTACAAAAAACCAGTGCTTTTCTCATCCTTAGTTTTCAGAGCAGCAATGTCCCTAAGCTGGGTTGGGAACAGAACTTTGGAGGGAACACAGAAGAATTGCAGTGATGTTTTCATCCCTAGTGAACATTTGCTCCTCTCAATTATCCTTCAAGCTAACACTGATCAGCTGATTTTGGCATTTAAAAAAATTATTTTCCCCACTTACGGGATATTTTCATGCAGGAAAAAAAAATTAATCAGCCTTAATTTCTGAAAATATTCTCTAAATTATTTCTATATATCATGAAGAAAATGACAGAAATTCAAATAAAATAACAACTACAGCAAATGGACTCCAGTATTCCCACCAAAGTAAGACCTGAGACAAAAGGCAACACCTGAGAACAGGCAGCCTGCCAAAGCAACAGTAAGCAAGTTCATGCCTCTGCAGAGTATTGCTCTGCAGCTTTTACATAGAAAGCCTCTTTTTTAAAAAATGGAGACGTAATGTTACTACTGTCCTGTTTAAAGCCTACTACTCTGTGCAATTCCGTCAATATACAGTTTTCCACCAGTAACACAGGAACCTGCTGACGCTTTTTATCCATGGCAGATAAGGACTTGCCAGCAAAGAAAAAGCAGGGAGTTTATTTAAACTAACTGCACTGGAAAACTGTTGGCAGCCCCAGGAATTTGGTAGCGGTGTCCAGAACTGAGGTGGTTGGGCAGTCAGCATTTGTTGAGTATGTATCAGTCTCCTGTGAGGGCCTTTGTCAGGTTATTGGTTACAACTGGGAGCCACAAGGATATCTGAGCATTCCTACCAAGGAAGCAGTATCTCAACAGCACTAGGATAACAAACATAAACCCTCAGATGCCAAGCTTTGGAGGCCTGTTTATGCTGAAATTTGGTTCTAGTTCCCAAGATCTTCCACTGGCAAATACTGATAAACTAGAGATACAGAGCATTACAGACAACTGACTTGGAGGTAGAGTGGTCTGGATACCATAAATCCCCAAGTTACTAATTGCCAAATCCTGAGACAGAATGCCAAATTTAGTCTACATATTTCCCACTTCTTTTCTTTCTCCTTAGGCATTCACTATCACTTACGTTCAGATACAGGGTCTCTGGCCTGACACAGAAGAACCGTTTTTCTTCTTATTTTTGAGAAATACAAACAAATAGACACATGGTTAAATTCCCTCCCTAAG
This sequence comes from Corvus kubaryi, assembly GCF_017639235.1. Classification (NCBI taxonomy): domain Eukaryota; kingdom Metazoa; phylum Chordata; class Aves; order Passeriformes; family Corvidae; genus Corvus; species Corvus kubaryi. The sequence continues at coordinate 4,001,376 of NW_024581136.1, read as the reverse complement.
ACATAGGTAACAGAGGCAGCATTCCTACACATACTAGTCAGTAAGTACCCTGTTATTCTCTGCAATCACACTTCCGTCCCTACCCATAGGCCACCAATAAACTTCATGGATAGATGAATACAGAGTATTCAAAAACAAGCAGCAATACCAGCCAGCTTGCTAGGAAAGACTCATGGAGCTTAGCTGAGTTTTCTTAAGTGTCAAAAGAGTTTTTTTTTAAAAAGGCTTTGAGGAAAAACAAAACCATATTAGTTATCCAGCTATAGCTGAAGAATTAAATCAGCACCAGATAACAAACCATCATGGCGTTTGCAGGAAAGGCTAATATTTGCCTTAGCACATTACACTGACACCTGCTTTCTCAACACAGAAACCACTTATTATTCCAGCAGTAATCTCACACTCTGTGGCAAATGTTTCATCATTTCTATTCTTTTGGGGAAGCCAGATCCACAACTCAAAACTGTCTCCAGCAAGTTCAGTTAACAGACTGCTTCAGCCTACATGCACAGAAGTTTAATCACTAGAGAACAGGATGTAGTTTAATATATACCAAGGTCTTCGTGCATATTAAAGGATACCTTGTATTATACAGTGATTTTGTACTACTAAGGGTTTTGCAAATAAACACAGGAGTGCCTGCACAACAGTCACTTCCTAAACCCCCAGTGAGGAGACCAGGGACACTGCTGGGCCCCAAAGGTGAGCCTTAGAAGATGCACCATTCTCCCCTACCATCACTTTTTCTCAGAGAAAAACCCTGGTATCCCTGCTGTAGGGTTAAATTCTCATTTCCCTCTCTCATTGTCTGGCCCAAGACACCACCACTCCACTCAAGTTACTCAGTTTTGCATTTGATTTTGTACATGCTCAAACTCCACTGTCCCTTTTCACATAAGGGGCACACAAGTTAGCAGGAACATAGGTCACCAACTCACCTTCTATCTTTATTTTCTTCAAAAATACTGTCATTTGATTTGTGTACATTAGAGAGAAAAGAAAACAAAAGGCTAAAGCACTGGGAAAACAACACTCCAACCAAATCTGATTTTTTTCTTTGTTTTAATGGTTTTGCCTTTAAAAGAACCCTTTGATCTACCTCCTGCCTGGGTACTACTCACCTCCTGATACAAACTGAACCTCACTGACAGATGTGCAATACTGAGGCACACAGCTCACACACCAAGAATAAATGCTCAACTGCAGTGTGCTGTGTGAGAAACAGAAAACCTACCCCTGTTCCCAATAGGGAGGATATCAGACATACTGGTAAATGCAGCAAAATTAATTCAAAGCTCTTAAGAAAAATATTTCCAAGCTTAAAACCAAAGATTTCCTGCAAACACCAAGCACATCTGTTGCACTCATTGACAGTGACAATTTCTTTAGAGCACATGCACTATGAAACCTATGACACAAAAATGGGGGTTATGCAACCTCTTTGCTTTGTCAGTCCAGCAGCACTTACAGGCTTGGAGATTTCATTTCTCCAGGTGACTTTCTGCCTGAAGTTGCATTGGACAACGGCACAGAGTGATCAAGAGCAGACAGCACACAGCCTCACAAGGCAGACACGGTGTAGGCGTTGCACGAGCTCGGAACAGGGCCAGACCTGCCCCAGGTCTGTCAGCCCTGGCCAAGCCAGTGAATTTCTAATAACAGTAATTACAAGCATAAAAAAACTACCATCTATAGAAAATTGTCTAGTTTGGCTTTTTAGCCAAAGTAGGCACTATGAAATTGCAAAACTTCACGTATTTGCTGTTTCAGCAGTATAACACTAATGGCTTGACATTGTGCTTCAGCCTGAAGCTGTTTTGGATTTGTGTTTAATACAGTGAGAAATAGCATGATTTTAGCATTTGCCAGTTTTCAGTTTTAACAGCTTTAGTTTTCTGGACTCAAGACTGATAACACTTGTCTTTCAAAAGACAGAAGCCCAATTAAAACACTTTCCTCTTTCATGGAATTTATACCCAAACTTTTCTGGTCTGCTGCACTTGGAGAACATAAGATATTAAGCCGTACGGCATTTTCAGCCAACACATGGTGGGAATTTGTTAATGGGCATTTCTCTCATCCAGAAACATACATATCCCAGTATTTCAGAACTTATTTTTGCTTCTGGTGTCATGCCCCTGGATAATGAACAGGCAAATCACTGTTACAATGAAAACTTGTCTTTTCCCTTTGAGGGTGAACTTTGGCAGCTTGCAGCACAGAACAAGGAAGCACAGGAACTTACAGCCAGAATTTTAAAGAGGTTCCTTTTGTATATAATGAAATTCTGTGCACATCTGTACAGCTTTTTTGAGACAGAGGCATGTTTACTCTGCCTACGCTACACAGCAGAAGCAATAGATCTGTAGTGCAGATCCAGCCCAAGCTGGTACACTGCATGAAGAAGCAGAACTTTGTTGTACCAGGTTGCTGCTGATATTTTTTTCAGTATCTGTTGACTGATTCGCTCTTTCTACAGTGGGGATGAGATTTAGGCTTCAACAACTATTGCATGTCTGTATTTCAGGCCAGATTGTCAGTCACACAAGCAAGAGGGCATTTTCAGTCATCAATTCCACAGTCTCAGAAAACCATGCAGCATTACAACAAAGCAAGCCTGGAGAGCAAGGGCATTTTACATTTCTCAACCAGGAAGATGAAACCAAGAGTCTTCTATCCAAGTCACATTGTGAATTCTAAATTGCAATAGGCTCACATTCTCCTTTCAGTTTACTCAGTGTGCCAGATCTGTTTTTCACATGTCACTCCCCAGATATGAAGCCTATCATTAACTGATTCAGCTTTTGTCAATCAGAGCACTAATTTTCAGAGTTATCTTACTTCATCTGTTAGTCCTATAGTTCATTTTACTAAGCTATGGCACCTTACAACATACCGAGATGGGCAACTTTAGCAGCTAAGCCAGTACCCCATTTATTCACTGCTCTGAACAGAATCCCTCTATCTATATCATGAATCATTAGTTGTCATAGGGCATTATCTGTTCAAGTTTTCACATGCAGATATGTAACACAAGACAGACAATCAACATAAGATCGTGCTTGGCATAAACTAGTTCCAGCCACACACAAACACCCAAAGAATGCCTAAACCTCCAATCTGTTCTGTGATGAACTCACACAGTATTTCACTCGTAGTGGGGCATCCCCTCCCTGATTTGAAAGTGTCACTTTTGAATTCAAAAGCTTACAAACAAACAACATCTGTTCAGGAAAAACAAACAAACAACCAAAAAAAAAAAAAAAAAAAAACAAGCAACAAACTGGAAAATCCAGACACAGGGGCAGTCCAGAACATCAGAAACCAGCCCATTTCTCACTGCTTTAAGTCATTTAGGATTCATCCACCTGAATTTTCCTGCAGCTAAGTGAAACTTTTTGGCCAGATCACTGGCTGCCCTATGATTGAAGGCATCCACCTACAAAATGACAAGGTCACCTTGGTCAGCTCTAAAGATAAACATCCCCATGAAGCACAAACAGATAATTATTATTAGAATCAAATTGCTAACCAAGGATTCTCGCAAATTGATATTTTCATGATCACCTGAACTCACTATACTCAACATAACCAGACATAAGACCATTTCCTTGTTGATTTTCCTTGGCATTCCCAGCTGCAGAAGACAGCTGCCTACTTTTCCTGCTAAACTACAGAGAGAGGATTTTCTGCAACCCGATCACTTCTAGTAAGCACAGAAAGATGTGTTTTTCTGCAGCAGTATTGCTACGTTAGGAAAAAAAAAATTGTTCTCTTCCACCTGCCCCTGAACTTCCACTGCTTTATGAGACTGGAATAATGGCTCATGCCAAGACCTAATTCAATAACAGAAAATTAAAAGTACAGACTATTTACAATGTAGCCACAAACATAAACTGTTTATCATTTAACAACATATAATTTAGAGGTAGCAGAACATCTACTGATTAATCTGTGAAGATGCCTCATACCCTCCATACTTCCCCCAAGCCTCTCATGTGTGGGCTAAAAAAAAAAAATCGGAAAGACATCAGACCATCTGAAGGATAATATACTTGCAAGACATACAAGGAAGATATGTGCACACTCCTTTTCTCCTTGTAAATCCTAGAGCATAGAGGATCTTGAAGTGTTCCAGCATTTCCAGTAATACACAGCTAAGCAGTGGCTCTGTACCACATAACAGACTATTCAATAACCACTTTCCAATTTATACAATCCATGGATTTAGTCTCATAGAGCTTAAGGCTTATTTTACCTTATCAAGTGATTAATTTCATCAAGTTCAAGACACCTACCCATGTGAATAAGATTTGCTGCAGTAAAGAGGTGCTTGGTGATAGGTGTCTATTAAGATATTAGGAACATTAATTATAGAGGAACAATCAGTGGAAAAAGATTACCAAGTAGAATTAGCAACACTTTCTTAAAGTCAGTGAAGATATTTTTATAGAAGTGTCTTCATTTGAGCCAATTCACTGACAATGCCCATTAATTTTCATCACCTTGTTAAATAAGACTTTTATTGACCTACAGCATATAAAGTTATTTTACGAAATTACAAATGAAAACAGCATTAGTCATGTACCAGAATTTATGCTCATGTTCAATAAAAAAGTTGCTGTCAGAAACCTACTGGTGCCTCAATGAGGAACCACAGACACTAGCTTTTTAGGATGGTATTTGAAGAAGAACCCATAGAAAGAAATAGACACCCCAAAAAGAGGATAAGCCATCCAAAGCTTTCAGGGAAGAAAGAAGTGCGATGCTCTTGCCCGTCCGGGGATCGTCGGGAGCTGCTCGCCCCTGGCCGCTTCGGCACTCACGTGCAGCCACGGGCTGGCACCGAGCGATACCCACAGGTAACGCTGGTCACGGAAAAAGCCGCTTCTTGCCCTTTTCTCTCTGGGGCAGGGGCAAGAAGGAGGAAGACTGTTACCCAGCAGGAGGAAGGAGAAGATCCACTGCAGCACGGCGACTGTCTGGATCCTTCTCTTTAGCGGGATGTTGATGGGGGCAAACTCGACCTTCATGCTGACGGCAGGAGAGCAGCGCGGGAGGCACGGACCTGCCGGCTCCAGCCGCAGCCGCAGCCTCAGCCGCTGCACCTGCCCGCTGCGCGCCGCTCTGCCGCGGCCCCGGCCGTGCAGGACGCGCCCCTCCCGCCGCCAGCGCTGCCCACGGCCGCGGGCCCGGCAGGCGGGGACGGGGAGGCGGTCCCGCCCGCCCCGGCCGCGGGAAACCTGATCCTGGAGCTGGAGCGGGCAGAGCCCGGGCGCGGCTGCGGGGGCTGGCGGTTGCTATACCCCCTCTTCACGCAGGCGGCCGGCGCGGCTCCCCCCGCTCCGCACAGACGACACCGGGCGGGGGGAGCTCTCTGCTCGCCCTGCCGGAGCGAGCCCCGCGCCTGCGGAGCCAGGTGCGTCCGCACACCCAGCACCTGCGCTGCCCTGGCGGGCCGGGCGGGCTTTTCCCTTGGAGCGACCGGAGACTTGGCACTCCCGGGAGCGCTTAAGGCTCTTACCACTAAAGAGCTTATAGAGCTGACCCAGAACTTAAAAGAGTTCCTGCAATGTTTGGCGTCAAGCCTTTCGTTTCTAATTAAACCAACAAACGCACAGCCTCCTCCCGCCCGCGGCGCTTCGCCCGGGGTGTCCGTGACAGGGATCGTCAAAATAAAACTTCGGAGTGAAACAGAAAACACTCCCCGAAACTTGCACAGAGCTGCCCCGGCTGACACCTCCTCCCCCTCCCCCTCTTCTCCATGGGGACGGCGGCAGCGCCGGGATTCACCATCCCACAGCGCTGGGACCTGCAGTCCCCACGTGGGGACAGACACAGCGGCACCGCCGGGACTCGCGGTCCCACAGGGGCCGCCCCTCCCGCGCAGCGCCGGAGACAGCGCGGGGTCCCTGCCGCGCGCTGATGTCACTGCCGTAGCTGCCCGCCGCGCTGCCGGGGCTCGGTGCGCCGCCCGCCCCCTCCCC
>NW_024581136.1:3900328-3994989 GCF_017639235.1 Corvus kubaryi | reverse complement strand
CCCGCCCTGGCGGGGGCTTCGGGCTTAGGGCGCGCGGGCCGGGGGGCGGGACCCTCGGGGCTCCGCGTGTCCCATGTCCCGGGGCTGCACTGGGACCCTCGGGGAAGCCCAGGCCTCAGTCCGCCGGTGGCTCCCCTGCCGCCTGCTCCTCCCCAGCCCATGGCACGCCAGGCACAGCCATGTGTTATCCCTGGCCCCTTCAGCCCATTGCCCCCACACGCACTGCTTGAGCCCGAATCTCTCGGGAAATGGCGGTTTCTGGTTGGAGTTTCACTGTCTGTTTTAGGATCTGGTTAAATCAAGAAGGAGAGAGAAGAGGTGGGAGAAGGCAAAGCGAGCAGTGAATAGCGTGGGTTTATTCAGTCCTTCCTTCCTGACTCAGGAAACAAATTTAATAACTGTTCGGCTGAAGCAGCATTGAGGGACGTGCAGTGGTTTAGACTAGGCAGGAGCTGTGGCTCTTCAGACAGCCCGGTGCAAATCTCCATTGTCACATCAGGGCTGTGTTACTGACATGTTACAACGCAGTTGATGCAACCTCTGTAGAACAACCTGACTGATTAGATAGGAGCAGTTGGCAGAAGCTGCCCAGTTATTCCCTCCTGTTTTCATTGTCTGTTCAGGCCAGAGTTGCTCTGACAAACGTGGCTGATGACCTGAACTCCAAGGCTCAGAAGCCCTCCCTTGTGACTGTAAGAATACCATATCAATAAATTGAATACGTACTAGAGAAGCTGCTACTCAGATGGAAATACAAGGAAAATTCTTTAAATTACTTTTTCCTTTTTTCTTTAAAATAGAATTTGTTATCTTGTTTGAAAACATTCCAAACACACACACACAAAATTAGGTCTGAGATCTGCTTATTAATCAAAATTCACCTTCTTCCTTCACAGCGGATGAAGAATTTGATGAGCTTTGTTTTGAGTTTGGTTTGGAGCTTGATGAAATTGTAAGTAACGTTTTTATTTGTTGCTTTCTATTTGGTAAGAGTTTGTATAGCGTTATTTCCAGCATATCCCCTGGTAGAGTGTTATAATGGACACAGGTGTTTTGAATATGAAAAAAACCCGTCAGATATGCAAAAGTTACTGCCTTGGAAGCAAGAGACTCCAAGATGGCATAGTGCTGTACTTTCTGGAGGTCAGCACTCCGTGCCCCTTGATCTTCAGTCTCAGGCCCCTTTTTATTTAGCAGCATAAATATGGCCATTGACCACGTATTGATTATATTTTACAAGATCTGTTTGGTTTTGTTTGATATGCAGTCGTCTGTGCAATATCCACAAAAAATATATTTGTTCTGGACATTGTTAGCTGAGTTGTAACTAATTTATATTTAACATTTTGATTTAGATTCTGTACTTGTGGAGATTTGCTAGCCCTGATAACTATCCATGCAAATCTTGTTCAAGTAGACCTGTTTTGGTTTTACCTTTTAATTTTAATATATTGGCTTTTTAATGACATTTATCAAAAGACATCTGAACATCATATGTTATGCTTAATTTCAGAATAAACTTGATTATGACAAGTCATTTGCCAATCTATTGCCAAAAGTAAGGTCTCAGATCTCTCCTGGGATCTGACAGCCTGGAGGTTCTTGCTTCTCTAATCTCTTTTCTTAAAATTTTAATACTGAATTTTTCCTTTGGTACACTGTTTTACAGTTTCTGAGTTTGAGGTCTTATGTAATTTCTCATATTTGGTGTATCCATTTGCTGTATAGATGCAAATTACACTGTTAAACTTCTAATTAAAACAGTTTCTCCTGTCATATCACAGTCATACTCGTGTCAGCGTTAAGATATATCAGGTTAAAACCACATTTTTGCTTAATTTCAGACATCTGAGAAGGACATTATAAGTAAAGAAAAAGGTGAAGAAAAGGCAAAGGGTGCATCTGATGTCATTCTCTATAAAATTGATGTTCCTGCCAACCGTTATGATCTGCTTTGCCTGGAAGGATTGGTCCGAGGACTGCAGGTCTTTAAGGAAAGGTAAGGCAGAGTTCTGAGATTTCTTTGTCATTTGTTATTTGTTGAAATATGGGGCCATTTCTGGTCAGCAAACAGAACTTCCTACTTGCTTGGATTTTGAGTATGATTTGATGTATAGATCAGATGCTTCAAATGTTCCTCTGGAGAGGATCTATTGCATAACTTTAAAAGACTAGACTAGAATGCTATTGGGTTTTGGATCTGTTCTAAAAAGTTTTCAATTGCTATTCTATTTGAGACTTGTCCTCTGTAAAGAGCTTCTTCAGAGAAGCTTTCTGGTGATCCTTTGTAATAAATACCAAACCAAATAATTTATTTCACTTTTCTGCAATAACTTGTTGAGTTCTTCCTTTCTAGTTCAGTAATCTGTTTACCATCCCATAAAAAACAAGTTTTGCACAGTTAACTAATTACATGCCAAGAAACATTACCAAGAAAGTTTTCTACATATAATTGCTGCTACATTTCTAGAGTTTCCTGCATTTCAGCTACAGACTTACTTCTGTTGTTGTTTTAGGATAAATCTCCCTAGATATGAAAAGATAATACCAGCTGAGGGTGAAGGTCAGAGGCTGATTGTCACTGAACAGGTAAAAGTGTTTACTGCACCTTTCTAAATATTGAGAGTTGCTGAAGCAGCAAGATCCGTATCAGTATGGTTTTGTAAGAGCAGTGAGACTGGAAATCTTGTGTGCAGAGCAAGAGCTAAAGAAATTTAAATATCTCTGCTCGTTGTGATCTATTCTTAGGAAAGAGGAGTGGGAGGAACAATAGACAAATTGTTTTGGGTGAACCTATTAGCAGATCAAATCAAAGTTTCAGATGCTCACTTGAAATGTGCATGCTGCTGTTGTAAATTGCAGACTGCCCAGATCCGGCCTCATGCTGTAGCTGCCGTCATCCGAAATATAACTTTTACCAAGGACCGTTACGACAGTTTCATTGACCTCCAAGAGAAACTGCACCAAAATATTTGCAGGTTAGTGCTCAAATTTAAAGTAGTACATAGTGCCTGTGTATCTTTTTATCACATGATGAGACTGCACGTCCCCATTGCAGAGGGGTGTTATGGTTATGGCAAGGAAAATCTTCTCTAGCACCTCTCTTGATCCTTCTCATTTCTTTGCCTGTTCTGTCTGCTGCTAATATTGTTCAACATAAATAGCTGTTTTAGATCATGCAACAGCTCAGACAGAAGTGTTTAGCAACATTCCCATTGGATTTGTCTTGGCTAGTGTTGTAGTTTGTAATAATATTTATTAAAATGTTATTAGTGAAATAATTTCTAGGCTTCACAAAATTATCTGTCTACTTTTTCAGTAAGCTCTGTGAATGCATAGAAGTGTAAAGCATCATACTCTAAGAAACTCCAAGTATTACTAGTAAAAACATTATTTTGCCTTCTTTCTTTCTAGGAAAAGAGCGTTAGTAGCAATAGGTACCCATGACTTGGACACCATCTCGGGTCCATTTACTTTTACAGCCAAAGCACCTTCTGAAATTAAATTTAAGCCCTTGAATCAATCCAAGGAGTACACAGCCTCACAAATTATGGATCTGTATAGGGTAAGTGAGATTTTTCAGACTTGTTGCACTAAATGTAGGAAGATAAATTTCCAAGGCTAAATATCTCTCATAACCTTGCTATTAAAAGTTGTTCTTACAAATAAAACACAGTTATCTTCTGTAGCTTCACAGCCAGTGAACATTCCGTATTTTGCTTATCATGAGAAATGCATGGTAATATTTTATTTTCATTGTTTGTGAAAGATACATTTGGGGCTAAGAGCAACTCTTAGAATAGTGGGTTTGGTAGTAAGTTTCTGATTTATCAAGTAAAGTCTGGCACTGCTCCTGGCCCAGCATCCTGATGAAACCAGGCAAATGCTAGGAAAAGATTCTGTCAGGTCTGATTTGACAGTGTTTTGTGGGCCAGTTCCAATGACAGTATTTGAAAATGCTACTATTTATCACTGTCATTACAATACACAGCTCTGCTGGAACACGTACTGGCCATAGAGACAAATCCTCAAGTATCTCTGACTAAAGAGTAAGAGAGCTCAGAAGCAAGAGAGACTAAAAGGAAATTTTTTGGTACAGGACATACCTATGTCATTAGAACAAATGTAAAATTTGAATCAAATTTAGGTATAAATGTGTCAGTATCCAGCAATTTATAACTAAAAGTATTGTAGTGCTAATTTTTATCACTTTTAAGTAGAGTTCCTGTAGACTAAGGATATTGGCAATGTTTGTCTGCTGTGTTGAACAGGGGTGTCATTTGGACTGCACAGACTATGCATGTTTGAGAGAATCCATAAATAATCTTCAATACTTCTGAAGAAAACCAAAAATGCAGTTCTCTCATTTCAAGCTTTTCCTGCTGCTGGGAGCAAACACCCTTTGCTAGTAAAATACCTAATTCTAACCCAATTCTTCCCACCTTCAAAATTCCCCTTAATCACTCGGCAAAGGATTGTGGCTCTGTGGAAGTTCACCTGTGAGCTGAAGTGAAATTCAGGCTGTGCTTTGTTTCTCCAGACTGACAGCCACCTTCGGCACTATTTGCACCTGATTGAAAACAAGCCACGTTACCCTGTCATTTATGACAGCAATGGGGTTGTTCTGTCCATGCCACCAATCATCAATGGTAAGATTAATTTGTGACTGCTTTGTACTGTTACTGCTGTTTTGTGTGTGAATTCATGTCTGACAGAAACACTGATGTGTAATAGCGATTATTATGTTTTCTTAACTGATTCACTCACAATTTCATATAGTCTTCTTTCCTTCTTTCAGTTTAAAGGTAGTCACATTTTTGCTCCCTCCCTAGGCAGCTAGTGTTCCTTTTTCTCATCTTCATCAGAAGGATGTAAAAGTCCTACTGCAAACCTCTGCATTTAGCTTCTCATACCCTTCTGCAACTCAACGAAGTACCTTGTGACGGGAACTTCTGTTAGGAAAGCATTTTGTTTAGCTAGAAGAAGCCTGCAAGAGGTTATTTTGTAAACTGATAACTGTAACTGGTAACTGCAACTTTGTACTCCATTTTATGAGGTCACAGCAGGGAACTTACCAGCAATGTGAACTAGTTTTTATGGACCCTATTGCTATCACACAAGTGATTTCCCGAGAGTTTAATGGCTTAAAAGTAATAAATTGGTCTAGACTTCTTTTGCATTGTTTCTAAACATGGGTTTCCTCTGAATGCAAAAGAAACTGTGGGTGATTTTTGAGAACTACATTTATTGAAGCCGTTTAATGGCATAACAAGAATTACTTCTTTAAGAAAGATATTTCGTTATACCTATATACTGAAATATATGTCAGGAATCAGTAAATTTCCCTACACTGACCAATGGATCTGCAGTGATAATCTCTTTGGATGTATGCTTCCTAATAGACCTTTATCCAGCTAACCCAAATCTTCTTAAAAGGCAGCTCAAACTCTCTGGCAGGAACTGGTAACAAAAACTGTTCTGAATTGAAGGTGGTGTCAACCACTGTGCCTGATCCTTCTTTGTTAGGCTCATTCCAGCTTGGGTGTGTTCCATGTATAATCACAGCATATTGTTTATATTTTATCAATTAAAAAGGTTGAGCTAAATTTAGCACCCTCCTGTGCTTTAGAGAACAGTATCTAAGAGAGGCTTCCAGGTTAGAGGTCCTTTTTAAACAGACAGTGCAATGTAAACATCTGTATGGGTTGTTTGGATTATCTACAAGCACTCAAGTGAAGGGTTGTATTTGCTTTGAAGCAAGTCCAGAGATGCTGAATACATTCCATCAGCAAAGAGACACAGCACAGCTATAAGGGAGTACAAGATCCCTCAGTCCTGAGATCTCTGGTGCACCTACCTTCCAGTCTATCTGTGACCTAGTTTCTCAGATAGGAAACTAAACCAGAGAAGCTAAGTCAGGGTCAAACAAAGGAAGCAGGAATTCCCATGTATATCCAAATGCTTTCTTTTGCCTCTGGTGCGGTGCATGTTCATTAATGAATGGTGCAAGGAAAGGCAGAAAGGACAAAGAGGTTGGATTTGGCATGATCCCACAACAGTTCTAGGACTGTGCACGCCCATTCCTGCATGATTCCCAGCAATGGAATTCACTCCAGGTGTGCACCACCCATCCGTACCTAACAGGCAGAATGAGATCTCTGTACAGCTGCTCCAGATTGCTTGTGGCTTACTAACAAACCCCACTTTTGTAGGGAACCAGCTACTGGGGGACTTTGCATCCAGTTTTCAAGAGACACTAAAGAAAAATTTTGAGTGCACCAGGGATGCGCTTCAATGCGCACATCATAACTCCCAGTACACACAAAGCAAATTCATGCCTAGAAGAGACCCATAGAGGACCTAAATCACAACCGTAGAGTAACGTGTAGTGTATCAGCAGACAGTGTCAGGACATCACAAAATGGCTATTGATAGTCATTAGTCTAAATCACTTTTTTTAAAACCATTTCATTTATTCCTGCCCAAGGAAATGACACATCACACATCTGATGCAAATGTGAGACTAAACCGAGGGAAGATGGGTTGCTGTGGCAGTGCAGAGCCCTTTCCTAAACAGCAGATGGCCACTGTTCTGTTTGCTGGCTTTCCAGCTGAGTGCCAGGATACCTGTAGATGCCTGTCTCTTGCAGTGTAAAGCATAACCCAGTCAGAGTGTCTGTTCTGTCTTCTTCCTTTTATTTGATTCTTAAATTAAAAAATGAAAAGAACTGCTATTCTGCCAACAGCTCTGAATGTTGGTGCAGTAGACAGTGGTTTTTTTAAAGCTGTGGAAGATGACCGTGATCTTTCTGACACAAAATGAGTATCAGTGTTACTGCAATAAAACTAATATTTCTTAACATGTTTTTGTTTTCACATGTTTTAGGAGATCATACAAAAATAAGCCTAAATACCAGAAATGTGTTTATTGAATGTACAGGCACAGATATTACAAAGGTAAATCTTTCCAGCTTTTAATATGCATTAATATAATTGTTTTCCCTTTGGATAATAGAGCTCCAATACAAAGACCTACAACAACACAGCATTTCCTGTATGGAGCCAACCTTCCAATACAAAAGCTGTAGGACTGTGGAATTCCCTTGACACAGTTTCAGGCTTGCTCTATAGATAGCATTGTGTTTCCACTGAATTTTGATTTTACTGTATCTTTATGTTGACACTAAGTGTTCAGTTTGTATGAGAAAATAATTCAAGTAAATTAGAGACTGTTTGTCCTTGTCGAACACTTTTTCTAAATCTGAAAGACTTTGAAAAGAGTAAAATTTACTAAGACTGCCTGTTTTGGCAGAATACTCTTTGTAAAGATTCATTTTGTCTCCTACTGAAAATTTGGGCTGAGGGAAAAAAGTAAACAATTTTTCTACTTAGTTATCTTTTTCAAGCAGGGATGCTTTACAAATAATTGCTAAATTCAAGTCTTTCCGTATGCAAATTCTGTAACTCAAAGCTGAAGCATGAAAGCCTAGGAGTTATAATTTCCTGTTCTTGAATATAAGTTGTGCATTCATTGATAGTTTCCCGAAAGTGTGTAACTTGATGCTTAAGAGCAAAACTGCTTTTAACTTACCCTACTACATAATGACATGTTAACAACACAAATAAATTTACGTGTTGGGAAGTGGCTTCTAAACAAACTAATAAATAACTGTTTCTTGCTAATGCTTGTCTTGATAGTAAAAATAAATATAGTGTTGTTCTGTTTACATGAAGGAAATTACACTGTTAGGCATCAAAAAAAAACCCTTTGTAGATTGAGACGTTCATCTGAATCTCATTATTATGTTCCATTATACTAATCTCTTAAAATATTAACAGTAAAACAAAAATAACCAAAAAACCAAGATTATTTGATAATGTATTGCTAAACAATGCACAGTCCTTCAACCTCTCCATTCTCACTTGAACTTTAGTAAAATGACTAATAAGACAGAGAGTTAGGAAGACCCGGCTCCAAATAGTAATAAACCCCCTGTGTTTCTAAAGAACAGAGTTTAGAAAAGATACACAATTCCTTCAGAATACTGAAAACTAAAGATTTTCAAGTTTTGCACAAATGTCTTCATCAGAAGGAATATGTTTTTTAAAATTCGATCTAGTGTTCTACACTGCTGGGAAATTGGTGATTATTAAATAGAATAGAATGAAGAGGGTGTAAGATGAGATATTTTCCCTGTTTCTTTGTTAAGATATTTTGTCTACTTGAACACAGTAGATGGCAGATTTCAATGTGATTTTTATGTTTGTTTTGTAGGCAAAAATTGTTCTTGATATTATAGTCACAATGTTCAGTGAATATTGTGAGAAGCCATTCACGTGAGTATAAATCTCCAGACAGAGAGACATTACATTTGGGCCATGTGTTAAAAACATTTTTACTTATATTTTTCTGTCTCTTTCAGTGTTGAAGCAGCAGAAGTGGTTTATCCCAATGGGAAGACCCACATCTATCCGGTAAGCACAGCATTAGGATGTATCTGTGTCCTTAGGGAGAGGGCTTTATTTACACAAAGTCTAGTAAGAGTGACATTGTGGTTTTTTCCTGCAGTGGCAGCATGTGCTGGTTCTGGGGTGTAGTGTAAAGACCCAGCTTGGCACTATCTCTGTATTAGTGAGCCAGAGCCTTCTCTAACCCCACAAAAAATAACTCCAGCTCCAGCTTCTCCTTGTCTAGGAAACTCATTCTGAAGCTCCACTGAATTATGATGAGGTTAAAAAGACACTATTATGGTTTAGAGTGCATGTGATAGGAACTCTTTCAGAAACAAGTAAAGATTGCAATCAAAGGTCATAATCTGTGTCTAAAGCTTTTAAAACCTACATGTTCCAAATCGGGAAAAATTAATGCAGGAAGAGGTCCTTCAGCCTTAAAGCCTATGGACAACTGAAATCAGCCTCAGCATAATGTACTTATCAGATCTGGAAGCTTTAATGCCCTTCAGTTAAAATAACCTTATAACACTGCATTTTTCAGTCTTTCACTTTACAGACACCAACTATGTAAAGGTTTATAAGGCCGAATGTTGACTTCAAGTGCAGTTCAGAGCCCCAGACAGACCTCTTTGCAGTAATGGAGTCTTACATTTTTATTCTCTTAATAAGTATAAAGAAAGCAGTTCCTCCTGTTTCCTGAAAGTAACTGAAGACAGATCTGGTTGAGTTCATAAAATCGGATATATCAAGCAAGTACAGACTTTTTTTTGCTGAGAGGTTTTCTAGTGTCATTTTAGCTTTTTCTTTTCACAATGTCAGTTTTAATCACCAGAGGAAAGATGTAAAATCCTGAAAAGATAGCCAACAAAATAGAAATTTCTCCAGTAACCTAAGCAGCTTCCCTAGATAAAATAGAGAAAAAAAAAATCCCCAAAGTTTCAGATGCTATGGTTTTTAAGCATTTGTATATCAATAAGTTTAGAAACACATGAAATACTTATATACATACAAAATAACTTCCTTAAATATGTTGCACACTTGCTAAGTAAAATACTGGTAGGTATTTGTGTGCCAATAAAGAAATAGAAAGTTTTCTTTCTTTTTCATCCTAAAAGTCATTTGATCTGTACAAGACCATGAGATCTCATGCATGACCATTCTGTGCTTTAGGGCTTTGACTTAGGATGAACTGGTCACCAGAAACTTTCAGTGACTCTGTTGCTCGCATATATCAGAAATTATCGGAAGTTTCAATAATGGGGATTTCATGCTGCATTCACCCTTCCAGCTTAACCAAGAACAGCTTTTGCATCACATACTAGAGTATATTTTCAACAATCCTGTTAACTTTAGAATGCTAAATTTAGTCTAATATTCCACATTTGTCTTCTGTGGGTGTCATTTTAGTATAGCAATTAGAAGCTAGATTACTAAGATTGAATCCTCTTAGGTAGAAATGGAGGCACGGTGTATGCTTAAAATCTTTGTCTTTTTTTTTAGGAGCTGGCTTATCGAACAGAGAAGGTGAAACCTGAATACATTAACAAGAAAATAGGAATCAGGTGGGTTACTGCTAATGAAAACATAGTTTATATTAACCATGACAAAGGTACTAGAAGACATTGATTATTGCATTGTTTTAAAAATGTTTAGACTATGTGATTTTTTTTAATTTATCAAAAATTCAGGGGTTATCTTGGGTAATTAGATCGACTCTAATTCTTCCCCTGCTTTCAGGGAATGATTCTTCACGGCTTCATACAACTGTTATGAAGAAAAATGGCCATCTCATGAGTGAGAATCTGAGCTGGTTCTGTTTGAATGCTAAGACTGTGTACAGTCCATAAAGCCCTTGCAGATTCTTCAGGATATGAGGCAATGCAGAAGGAACATTGATTACTTTACAAAGCCAGTCAATACAGTGCAAAATCCATAAATTACCACTCTCTTGTTTTGTTTCAGGGAAACTCCATCAAGCCTGGCAAAGCTGCTGACTAGGATGTGTTTGAAGTCACACGTCACAGGGAATGGGAACCATATAGAGGTTGAAATCCCTCCTACCAGAGCAGACATTATCCATGCCTGTGATATCGTAGAAGATGCAGCAATAGCTTATGGTTATAACAACATTCAGATGGTGATTCCGAAAACGTACACCATAGCTAATCAAGTAAGATTGCCCCTTCAAATGAATGCTCTGTTGTCAGTAAATGACTGCTGCATGCCAGAAGGGCTTTGGGGAAAACAGAACCTAGGAATTAAATATTTTGACATGCTTTGCCTTGAGAAGTATTTACCATGGATGGGATACAAAACAGATGCCCCACTGATTTGAATAAGCCTAAGACCAGTGGTTGCTGGTACTTGAAAAAAGACAGGGTTTAAGTAGGGAGCCCGTATTAAATCTCTAACTGGGAGATTCATTTCCTCAGGCAAGCCTAAGGGCAGCTGGCTAATGCTTTCAAAAATTTTAAGCACACGAGCATTCCCTCCTTAGTGAATTCACCATCATGTAACAGGCAGAACCACCTCAGGAAAGAATAGCAAAATGCTTTTAGATGGAAGCTGAAAACTGTTTTGTTTCATTTTAGCTCCCCCTCAACAAGCTCGCAGAACTTCTGAGACTGGACTTGGCAGCTGCTGGATTCACTGAAGCACTCACTTTTGCCCTGGTATATTACATTGATTTCATGTTCTTTTCAGTTGCATGTTGGAACAGTGATGCAATCAAAACTGCAGAGGATGGTCTGAGGATATGTTGTATAAACGTACCAGTATCACCCAGTACTGTTTTGGCAGCTGATTGCTTACTAGGGCTTTGGAATCATAGTATAGTATTTGGTGAGTTTGTAGGTCAGAAAAATGAAATGAGTCACTGTTAATGTGGCATTTAGTTCTAAGTATAGAGAAGGAAATAACTACTGAAGAAGACTGGTTTTAGTTTAACTTGATAGGATGAAATTGTAAGATAGCAAATCTCTCTCAAGACTTTGGTCACCAGATGTGAAATTCATCATAGTTCAATAATCTGGAAAACCAACATGAACATTTAGTACTTGCTGGTGGGTATTACTACAGTGTATTGAGATTTCCCTGTTTCTATATTTTTCTTTAGTATTGTCACTTGCCCACGGTTCCTTGCATTAGATAATTCAGTCTGCAAAGAGTTTATTTTAAGAATACCCATTAAAAAGCTACAATTCACGGACCCTAAGGGGACATCCTCTGTAAATGTCACCACAGGTAGGGTTTTGAATATAGGTAACAAGTAGATAGATAGATAAAAATTGTATATTTTTTATCTACATTTGTTATCGCTGGTTTTAGGTATTATTACAGCCATGCCAATAGTCTTTGACCAAAAATTAGGACTCTGAAGCAGCAAGTGCCACTCCTGTTCTAACAGCTGACATAATTTGTACTGTGGAAATTATACAGCAGGGTTGTTGTGCTACAATAGAATGTATGGTAGGAAACATCTTTATCATGGCCACTTGCTTATACCCTTTAGCTGTGAACTGGATCAGAGAACCTGTCAGAGATCTACGATTAAAACCAAAAAAGTTAAGTACACTCCCATGCCTTCCAAACGTGTAAGGTAACTGTCCATACGTGGAGACTGGCATAGTCAGCTATTTAAAATATATTACACATTTTTAAAAATCCTTTCTATTGCAAGATCTGCTCAAAGCCTTTGCCTAAATGTCCAATTTGTGTACATTTTAGCATATGGGGAGCTACCATCACATAGTCTATTAAAATCTCTGTGGAATTTCTCAACTTCTTCCTGAACCTAAAAACTTACTAGATGGCCAGAGGTAAAAATCCTTCAAAGTACACAATTTCCTAAAAGAGAGAATGATCTGCTCACAGATTATTTTTTTGATAATTTACTCAAATATTTTAAGATGCAGCATTTCAGGCTCCTAAAACACTTCTGGTAGTTGAAAAGTTCAGCTATTGCTATCAAATTTGGTAATATAAATGGACTAAATAAAATTTTAATACCTTCAGATTTCACAGAGCTTCAAAAGCAAAATTTGGTCTCATTCTGAAAAATATATTCCAATTTTAATATTTGGTTATTAACTCATTTATATAACCAGGACAATAAGTAGTATTACCTCCTGCAGTGCTAATATCTGACAGAGGTATTCAGACCTGTGGTAGTACCATGTTGAAGAAATAATTCATGTAATCAAACTTATAAAGTTTTTCCTTACTCTTAATACAGTTCGTTTTTTTCAGCACCAAATAGGTAATATGCTTGAAACATTTAATATATTACATTGCTACAACTGAGAACCTTTATGAGCTGCAACAGCAGAATTTTTGAAGGTCATGCAGTGTATCATGATATCACATTTCATATTTTTTTTCTGCTGTGGCAGGATGAAACCCACAGCCTGCTGTGTCCCCGGCACTTTATTAAAACACCAGTGTGAGGCTTATGACTATGATAACTATAATTTAGGCTACAATTCTGTACCCCAGTGTTATATGACAAACACTGCTTATATATTTATGCACTCAGTCTGTTTCTTGGTTAGAGCCCCAAATTACCCTTGTACACAATAACGTTGCCTTCTGTGAGGAGCTCCAGTTTAGCCAGAATGCATTTAGTTAAATCACAGTAACATGCTGTAGTTCAGATACACATCTGAAAACTGTTTAACACAGTTCTCTCCTCCTAAGTTCAGCATTCCTTGTGTTATTTGGAATTTTTTTGTTATTCAATAATCACCTTTTTCAGATGGTATCATTTGCTCATGTTTCTCACAGTTAGTCTATCAACATACCTTTTGAGTGCTGCCAGTGCAAAGGGAACACTTCTGGGAGACTGCAGTACACAAGCAAATCCTCAATTACATGCCTAGTCTGCTACTGGTTTCTTTATTACTCTAATAAAGTTGTAAATTCTGGAAATCTGAGTGTGGATCTTAGACGGAGCATCTATTGCAGTATGCGCACAGACATTGGCTGAGCCTGCTAAAGTGAATGCATATTGTTTTACTGACCAGCTTAAAAATACACCTTTAGAATAGGGGCTTTAAAAACATTCCAACCCCAACACATGAGCAAACTGCAAGAATCTTACGCAGCTCTGAAAATTGAAGGCTTGGCCATATGACCTGTTTTTCATAGACAGTGCTTTACTTTCTGGAAGTTTCCCTCAAGGGATTGTCTTACTTTGTGTGAAAGAACAGATACCAGTCCCTTTACAAGTGCTATTTTCAGAACAAAATACTTCACCCACTGCAAGTCAGGGTGTGGAATCTGAGCCTGATTTTAAAATAAATGACAGGAGTCCATGACAGAAGCCTAAATAGGCACTAGCTTTTTTTTTTTTTTTTTTAAACCCAGCTTTATTTTGGTTAGTAATTAACATTTGTAAATAAATCTGTTTGCCTACTTAGTCTTAAGACTAGGGCTTGATTTGTGTTACGAGTGTTACACGTGAGAGCATATATTATGGGACAGTGCTACAATTCCATTATTCATTCTTGATATCAAATTTCATCATTGGCTTACTGTCTTTTTAAAATAAACTACTTGACCTTGATGGGTTTTTGTCTCATTTTCAGTGTTCTCAAGAAGATATTGCAGATAAACTTGGCATGGATATCTCTGCAACAAACGCTGTGCACATAGCAAACCCCAAAACGGCAGAATTTCAGGTGAGATCATTCATATCTTGAAAGCAATATTGTCATGGATTCTATATTTAAAAAGGAGGGAAAGGAACCTACACGAAATAAAATTTATAAACTATAAGCTCCATTTCCTGCATTAAAGAGCTTGTGTATATTTGTGTGCTGAACATGTCATCTGCTGTTTCTCCTTCACTGGGAAATCTCTCTTCCAGTGTGAAATACTATCAGCTTTTCAAGAAAGCAAAGTACCATGCTCTGTGTGGCACAATGTGGCAAAATTGAGCAGTCTTACTGCAGGAAATCCCAGATGGTTGATCAACTGCCTCATCTAGAAAACCTATTCAACATAAAAGGAACTATTAGACTTGGCAATCTCTAAACTTCCTGAGCTTTGAGTAGAAAACATTTGGGTTGGGTTTTTTTTATTATTGATCATTGTTACTCTTGGTTTGGTTTTTTTTTTTTCAATTCTGTGGTGCTCTTGAAGTATTTTAATACCCCTTTCTAGATCATTTGATCTTAGCTAGAGCAGAAAGTGAGAGCTCAAGTATGGTATTCTCAACAATTCTGAAAATAGCGAAGAGTGCACCCATAAGTTTTGTATTTCAAGAGTGCTGTTTTGCTTTTTTTAATATGCTTTCTTTAGTGTACAAGGAAGGTAAATTTAGAGGGCCTTTTCTTTCTTTCTAGCCTAAGAAATACAAATGTAAACTCACTTCAGAAAGGTTTTGAAAAGTTTCAGAAGTCTGTGGGCTATTAATATTTTGTGATTTGTGGGTTTTTTCGCTTAAGCTCTTCAGTACATCTGATTTGTCTGAGCTTCTAAAATACCATTCTACATCTTATCTCTAGTATTGATGACAGTCTTCTGCTGCTCTGAGATTCAAGAACAGAATTTTTGCACACCTTTTACTTGGTACCACAAATAAGCGGTTGTGCAAGACACTGTTGGAACCTGTTTGGACCATTACAGATTACAGCAAGCAGTATAGAATGTACCACCAACAAACAATAGAGTGTGACCAAAAAGAGAAAACATGGCAGCCCTTCTAGCCAGATACAATTTCAGACTCCTGTTCTTGCAAGATGGCAGGCCTCTGCCGTTGCAATGCTCCTAAGCAGGGTTATTACTGGATGGATAATTCCTTGTGGCAAAAATAGCTTCAATCTTTTAAAATCTATAGGCCTCCCTGAACTTTGGGAAGGATCGCTGTTTGTGAGGCACTATAAACTTTCAGCTTTAGATGGTAGCTGTGATGAGATTCTCAGGATGGCTCTCCCCATCCCCTGTCCTCTGCCAGCAAGGGTGGCAAGGTGATGCCAGGGACCGTCTTACACTGAGTGTGCAGCTGGAACTGTTCATGGGTTATGAAAAGTAGGATAAATAGACAGAAATGCTGCATGACCAAGCATAAGAAGTAACTGTGGCTGAGCAAATGATGACTTTTAACTTAAGGAGCAGACAGTCACTGCCACCCCTCTTACATTAGATTTACTGAATCAGACTCTTCTAGTCTGACAAATAAAAAAGGTGCAATTCAAAGGAAGTTGTTTGAATGGAAAACACAGGAAACATTACTGTTCTTACAGATACATTCACAGGTGTGATTGTCTCTTGCTTGGTTCTTTGAACACATTTTCTATAGATTTCAGGTTGCCCATGACTGAATGTTACATAGTATTTTCCTGTAGTATAAAGATAACATTTTAGATAACACTTAATATTTCCCAAACTGCACTTAGAAGTTGCCTTTTGTATGTGTGAGTAAATTTATGTGAATTTTTTTCACTTTCTGTATTATTTTTCTACTCTGCACTGCAATTCAAGCACCTGTGAAATGGTATGGGTTCTTAAGCTCACATAGAAACTCTCTGAGAAAATGCAGTATATAGAACATGGAGAGAATGTACATTTCCATGTTTAATAATTCTCAGTCAAAGTTGCTTAAACATAAGAGATAAGTGCAGTATTTGCACTTGACTACTTTTAAACTCTTGTTACAAATGGACAAAAAAAACCAAAAAACCACGAGATATTTTTGAAGGTATTTGATTTGCAGCATCTCTGTTTGTCCTGCAGGTGGCACGTACAACCCTCCTTCCTGGGCTGCTGAAAACTATTGCTGCCAACAGAAAGATGCCCTTGCCTCTCAAACTCTTTGAGCTTTCTGACATTGTAGTAAAAGATCCTAATACAGGTAAGAAGAGAAGGTTCCTCAGAATCTTTGATAATGGAAATACATTTACATACCAAATGGTAATAGTAAGTAAATCTGTATTTCCTTAAAAATAGACATTTCCATAATAATAGTCATTCCATACTACACTGGGATTTTTTATTAATGTGCACAGCACAAGATTTAAGAGCTTGGTGTAACAGGCTGGATTTTAGAGTGGCTGGAAACGTGGTTTATTTTAGGTACTCTCTCAAAAGTGCAAGAATAGGCATCTAAATTTTCCTTAAAATCTGTCACAGATACTGAAAATCTGCAAGGATAAACACATGACAATGTTGCACCAAAAAACAACCTGATTTAAAGTGCTTCTGTTGATGTGCCTATTTTTCTTGCTCTTAATCTAGTGCTCCTTTGTATTCTTATCAGGAATGTAATTGATATTCTTATTGGGGATGTAACCTATGAGAGAAACTACCTGTTGGTAGTGTTTCCAAGTAGCACAAACCTTGGAAAGCAGAAATACCAAAGGCATGCTGCTGTTACAGTTCCAGAGCCTGTTTAGACCACTGCAGTCTCAGTGATGTGCAGGGCCGTGCCAGCTGTAAAGCAGAATGTCTCGAGCCTGGGAAGAGCAGCTTTTATTTATAGGCAGATTCTATCCCAGAAAACAGTTATTCGGAGGAAGATTTTGGGGTCAGCGTGTCTCAACGTGAATCCCTTTTCCATCATCTTTAAACAAGATTGTTTGTATTTGTTCTCCCAAATTATTTTCTGGGAAGCTGATAACCAGTACAAAGAATGAGATTGATAGCAGAGATAGAGGGTAGAGAATGGGGCAAGTCTGTGTAAAAAACTGTATCCGTAAATAAAAAGCTCCACAGTATAAAATTTCCTCTCTCATTAGTAAAAATAATAGCCTTATCTTTCCACTTGATCCAGCTATGCTAAGAAAGCGTGGCTGCCTTGGAATTGTTCTGTAGCCTTAATTGTTGTACGTGAAACAGCCAAAGCAGTTTGTTCATTTTCCAAAAGCTTCAGTGAAATCCTTCCTGTGTTTTGGGGCCTCTTTGCACTGATTTCACTGTACATGATCAAAATTTTAAATTACCTTTATCTGGAAAAATATGTCACAGTAAAACAAACTGTAAAAATGGATTTTTAAATGTTAAAAATTTGCCTAAATTTTACTGATTCATTTCTTTCTCTAGGGTATGTTGAGGGAAAAGGAGTGCACAAGGTACAACTTTTGGGAAGAGTTGCAATTCTCAATGGAGTTTTTCCTCTCAGTAAAAAAGCTGACATTACTTCAAATTCAGTGGTAGAAATGGTTCTGTTGTTTCATTATCTGGTTTCAGATTTTAGTGGTTGTGTTTAAAGTATCTGGGATCTGCAAAACAAAGGTTTATACAAGGCATAAACAAAATGGCAAGTAAATTGCTTTGTTGATGAATTTAATTTGTAGATTACCTTTTTTCCTTTTTGAAGGAAAAAAGAGCCTTGCCAAGCAAAACAAGCAGTTTTAGCAAACCATGTAGGCTCTTTTTTTATTAAATACAGACAGTTTAGTGGTGCAGCTCATTCCTTGTTGGGCATGCAGTTAGCTAGAATGCAAAAGACGTGGAACAGATGGCAGAATAGCATCAGCATTCTTCAGAACCAAGAGTGGGGCTGTTTATCTTGGACTAAGGAGCACATTTACTCTGGCATTATAAAATTTGTGAGTTAAATTGTTACTTTTATTCCATGTGTGTCTAGTGTAGCTCTTGAAAGCTTTCATTTATGTGGATGGCTGCTTAACAGTTTTATAAAGAATGATTTTGTGGTGTATGTCATTTTGATGGGAATCATTGTAACAGACAAAGACTTCTAAGGCAGCAGCTTTGTGCTCTCTGCTCTTGGGCAGCCCTCTCATGGACTGAGCACTTACAGACTGTGAACAGTATCTGGAATGGGTTTTAATGGTATGTTTAGAATAACTACTGTCTTTCCCAAATTGACTTCCAAAATTAAACTTGCCTAATAACCATTTTGAAGGGGGGGGCTGGAGGCAGAGAAAGGCAACTGCAAACTGAAAAATATGGGGTTGTCCTCACATATGGAATGAGATTTCCTGCACAAGGCTTATGTCATCAGACTGACTTAATTTAATTTTATTATTTCATGATTTTGGCATGCAGAATTTCCAATTAATAATTTCAAAAGTATGGGTCAAAAGAGTACTGACATTAACTCTATTTTAAATGGCATCTTGCAGTCATCCATGTGTGAATGAACCTAGGTCTTTAAAACACACTGGGTTTTAATAAAGCACCTTCTTACACAGAACTTTTGCTTACCAAGGTGAACTGAACATACTTCTCTTCAGACTTATCTGGCAGAAAGGTTTGATATATTAAATTAGAAAAATGTGTGGCAGATGTAATATAACTAAATGGAACCAAATCTGAGCAAAAACGGTTTTTCTCAGGCAAAGGAAATGTTGCACAGCACTTGTGTGGTTAATTTGTAACACTAGGTAATCACTTCTGGTAGGATACTTAACACTAGTTTACGGTGTAAGTCAGCACCTTTACCACCAGGCCTAACAGAGAATACCCTTCCTCTCACCTACCACAATAAAAGGAATTAATCCATTAGAAAATCACCTCTGACCAGTGATCTTGGAGAATCTGGCAAGCTTATGGTAGCACACATTTAGCACAATTTACATCATTTGTGAACACAGCTGCTGCCACCTTTTGAAGCATATTTCCAACTGTCTGGAAGTGTTGGTTATCTGCAGAAAATAGTTTGGAGGCTAAAAGACAAGTTTTGCATGAGCAGGTGTCCCCCTTTCTGATCACCAGGTCATTTTTTTGAAGTATCTCTAATCTGGAAAGGAACAGTGTACTAGGTTGCTTTATCTTCCTCTGTGCTCTTTTGGCTCACATATTCCTGAGCAGCTGCCCATCCTTTGGATTGTTTTCCAGCAGCATCCCCAGGAAGTGCTTTGAAGTCTCAGAAGTATATACACACAAATATATTTATATATAATTTAGGTTGACATACTTGGCAGGCTCATTTGAAAAATAGAAATGTTTCATGGCATGACATGAGAGCTCTTAAGTGAGTTATAAAGAACTGAAGCATTTCTAACATCTGCCAGCTTGTGCCTACAATTCCCAAGATCTTTTTTTCTTCCTATCACTTGTAGTGAATGAACTTCCTCTCTTGTGATATAACTCTGTAAAGGAGTAAGTTTTAATACACTTGAAAAAGCAACCTTTCCTTTACCAAAGTTTTCTAAAATTGAAAGCATGAGGTATAAAAAATGTTGTGTATGTTTATTTCTGATGCTTGGTCTGAAGGCAGCACTATCTTAATCATAATGAAATTAAAATTCAGATAGTTGTCACAAACTCTGCTACCATAATTACTCATAAAAAAAGGAAACCATTTTACTGAACCTGTAGCCCAAAGAACGTGCTTAGGGAAAATACTTTTTTTCTATTCTGTTGCTCAATACAACATGAGAATAAATCATTGACCATCTATGAGTGCACTACTGATTGGTATCTCAGTAGAGCTGGGAAACAGAGACACATGTGACACAGGGGCAGAGCAGCCAGAGTGCTCAGACCCAAAATCAGATGCTGCATTTATTGATATTTTCTCTGTAGCCTTTACTTTCCTGTGTTGCCATTTCAACTTCAGGATTGCATTCTCCGGCATTATTTAACACTGCACATTATTAATGACAGGGAAAAAGTGCTGAGTGACAAATGCAGACTTACTGCCACAGTAAGTTCAGCTTTCAGTGACTGATGAGAGAACTTGCAGCTGTGGTACCAAGTAGCTGCCCTAGAAGTTTTGAATGAGTTCTGTCTCAAAAAGGCTGAGCATTCATTTTGTGTGTAGGCTCTGCTCCTGCCTTTTACTGTCTGTTTTAACCTGTGTATTTCTGGTCACTTGTTAGATGCTTTCCTGTTTAGTTCCTGACAGATTTTTCTGTTACTGTTTAGCTGGAGAAAATAAACAAGATGTAAATTTCATTTAATCTCTAATTTCTCATGTGGTAGACATTAATGCCCTGGGACTGTAGTTTAACTTTTAACTGACGGCTAAAAGTGCTTGTCAGGGCAGGAGCAGGTGAGCAAGTACAAGTGGATGCTGTTGCCAGAGGGCTCCCCTGCTCTACGGCCAGGAGTAGCTCAGGGACTTCCCAGCATAAATGTGGTTCTTTGTAGTAAGAAGTAGTGGATTTATCAGCTATGGACTTCATCTGCCTCCTCAGAGCTGTGCAAACTCCTGGCATCCACAAAATACCGTGGTGAAGAAGTTTCACTACTTAACTGTGCTACCTGAAAAACCCATTCCTTTTCTTTTTCCTTTGGGCTTGGTTCCTGTTGACTTGATCAAAATGCTGAAACCCACAATGAGTAAAGCCTCAAGAGCAGGCCACACTAGTCCTAGGCAGTATGCATTGCAATGGGGTAGCCTCGAGGTACAAGGATAGCAACATACTGCTACATACTCATTCTGAAAATTTAAAAGAAGGGGAACATACTTCGCTGAAATCAATAATACCAGAAGGCATAAGGCAGGATTTTGACTTAAGGAATTGTCCAAAGTGAGAGATACTCATGTCACTGTTTGAGTTTGTGCAGTGTAGCACATTTTTCATAATCACTTGGTTGCAGGGATGTCCAAGATGATCCCAAAAAGCAACAGTTGTGATTTGGGAACCTCTGTGTTAAGGTCTTTTCACAGATCACCATGCTAACGTTATTATACTCATTTCAGGTTGTGGGCTGGTTGTTTTGTGCTGGTAGTTGTTCTACAGCCGAGTTCTATAAATATTTAGCTTTCCCACCAGCATCACAAGCTTCTCCATGCCTACTGGGGATTTGCATTTTGGCTTGTCTATTTTAAATTTCTTTAACACTTAGCTTTATGCTTGGTACCTGTCACTGCATAGAAGATACTTGCATATAACAAACCTCTTTCCTGCTCAAGGCATAGGGTACTTTATATCTTTCTTTGCATTTCTGGCTGAGAGTCCAGTGGGTTAAATAAATTCCATTATTTCCTCAGGCTATGTGACAGGTCTGTCAGAGAAGCCATTTTACATACTTATTTCTCCTTTCAGCCACAAGTGCCTCACAGGGCAACAGAAGAAAAGTGATGCAAAAGGCAAGGTTAGAAGTGTGATAAAGTTTCCCAGGTAACATAATTGCTTCCTTCTTCTGCAGATGTAGGGGCAAGAAACTACAGACATTTATGTGCGATTTATTACAACAAAAGCCCGGGCTTTGAGATCATCCATGGTTTGCTGGACAGGGTCATGCAGCTCCTGGAGGTGCCACCAAATGAAGAGAATGGCTACACCATCAAGGCAGCTGAAGG
The DNA here is from genome assembly GCF_017639235.1 of Corvus kubaryi. Lineage (NCBI taxonomy): Eukaryota > Metazoa > Chordata > Aves > Passeriformes > Corvidae > Corvus > Corvus kubaryi. Next base: position 3,973,319 of record NW_024581136.1, on the reverse strand, counting down.
TAAGGAAGAAAGAACTACCGTGTACAGCAGAAGTTGTTCTGGAACTTAAATGTTCCCGTACAACCTGAGGAGAATTTTTGGTTGTTCTCAGCAGTAGAGACTAAGGATGAATATCATTATATGTGCTGTCATACTGCAGCATGATGGAATGATAGTGAGAAGGCACTGTGTTCACTGATTGTAAAATGTATTGCTGTCTTTCTGTGAGCTGTCCTGAGTAGCTTAATGTAGTTTGTGAGTTCACAGCTTTTTAAGGGAATTTATAATACAGCATATACCCTGAATTTCATGGACTGTTTATAATGATTTAATCTGCTGGTGGCAAGGGTACATAGGAATTCACTGAACTGATGAATATGTCAGATGTTGACTGTATTCTCCTCGACTAACAGAGCCTGGAAAAGGCAACTTCTTACACCTTATCTTTTAGTTTCTAGCTTTATCTATAGCTTTTTTTTTTTACAGGTACCTTTAATTTACACATTCATGTGAAGATGTATGCCTCATATATCTTTTATTCAAAGACCTGCTATCTTTGAGACTGATCCTGCTGCTTAGATAGTTGTATAACAGCCCTCTTCCTTCTCCATACAGGGTGAGCTGCACATGAATTAAAAATAACATCCTTAAGTGCAGAATCTCCTCTGTGTATGTGCCTGTGCATGTAAGAGAGAAAGCAAGCAGGCTGACCTGATTCCTTCATTGCAAGAACATAGGTTGATGGAAGAGAGCAGCACCAGCAACTCATCTATTCTGCTACCTAAAATAACAGTGTAGAAAATACAGACTAGAAAAGCAAGGCTGCAGGGGTGGCAACTATGATTCTACTTACATGTCATGAAGTGGTGTTCAGAGATACGAGACACTGACTCAAACTGACTCAGCTTGAAGAAGTGCCACCCCATTCTGCACTTCCTGGAACAGTGGCACTGACACAGGGTCCCTGGCAGCCTGACCTAACTGTCCTGTTCATAGAACTTTAATGAAAATTTGTCAGGTGTCTCCCTGTTCTGTGGTGTGCTGCCAAGATGCCGAACAGAGCACTTGAGCTAAGTAGTCTCCTGGCACTTCAGTGCACACTTGTATCAGACATATTGATGCTTTTTTTCCCTCCTTTTTTTGAGAAAGTACTATTTTGCTCAGTATTACTTAGGCAGACTCTCAATGGGTTTGTTAGAATATTGTTAATAGGATTCCCAGGTTGACCAGAAGAATGTTTAATACAATTATACTTCTGGTTCTAATTCTATCAAGCACAGAACATGTAATAGCAAAGCCTCTTATTTGTAAGGGGGGTGTGGTAGTGGGGAGTTTGAAGAGCCTCTGGGAGCTGGGTACTCAGCTGCCATTGAAGTCAAACTGAACTGTCCTATTCGTATTCAAAACTCTTCTGCAGCTGTTTTTTGAATAGACATATCAAGAGTTTACTTTAGTACTGAAAAATATTTGCAAGTGTTTTATATTCTGTGCTGTAACATGACAGCTGATTTCAAGAAACTGGAAAAAGACCTCAAAATAATCCTAGCACAGGCAAGAAGTTATTTCTAGATATTAGTGCTGCTCAGTATTCCTGATGCTTTGAGATTTACAATGCTCACTCAAAATCCCTGCATTCCCATAACATTACTCCACAACACATTTAGTGCAGAGGGTGGATTATGCCTTGTCATGTGCAATATATTACAAGCAGTTCGTGGCTTTTGGTTATAGGGGAAAAAAAAAAAAAAAAAAAAAAAAAAAAAAAAAAAAAAAAAAAAAAGAGAGAGAGAGAAAAGAAAAGAAAAGCATCTACTACTTTCTGTTCCACCAGTGATTCGGAAACTCTCCTGGGATGGCACATGGATTCCTTGCAGTTGTCTTGACTTTGGAATTTAACCTTAGTATCAATGCAGATGGCTTATACTATGGTGCTATAGCAAATGCAGTGTCATTGCACCAGCTTAACTCCAGAGACCTTCACTGCAGAGACGGTTGGAAGTCAGAGTAACTTGGAGAATTTTGTTTGGGTTTTTTAGTGGTTGGTTTGCTTATTTGTTTGGTTTTTTTTGTTTTTTTTAACTTGCTTCACAATTTGTCAGTTAAGCATGTGTGAGAGAGATGTCAGCAGATGATGGAGTAAGATAACTGCCCAGTGAAACAAAGATACCCTGTAACATCTTAGAGACCTCAGGATACTGAAATAATTCATAAGAACAATGCCAGTTACTTCAGAGGTTTGAAATCAGGACTTTACACATGGCACAGATTTTTAGATGCATCTGCACGAAGCTGGTTTATTGCCTGTGCCAAATTACAGATTTGTACAGGGAGAAATGGGTTTATCCTAGGGCTCTGATTTAGAGAGATTTAGAGGTACTGTCTCTGTCCATAATCTTAAACAGAACTTGAGACCAGTAAGCAACACAGTGTAAAGGTGGGGTTTAGGCCAGGCCAGTTGTTTTTACTCCCTGTGTAACTGATTAAAATAGTTCCACTGATTATTGAAAAATAACACAGGGAATAAAATCTAGCTTTAAATGAGCAGCAGAGGATAGATAGAGTTGTATTGGGCACATATTTGACACTTTTCCAAATTCCCTCTGGAAAATGAAATGCCTGTGCTATAGTCCTGCTTGGTCCATATGTGCAAATCATGGTTATTTGAGCTCCTTCTGTTCTGCCAACACCTAAGTGCCCTGTGATTTGACCTTAAGGTCAGAGTGGTTTTGCCTCTCTAGCAACACCTGTGAAAAAAGTACAGATGCTAGAAAATATGGGTGAAATTGTGATGTTCCCCTGGCCTTTGCACTATGCTTTGGTGTAATCTGAGCTAGGTAATAAATGGAGAAGAGCTGTTTAGAGCAGCCTTAAGGAAGAGAGGCTTTTGAGTGACTGAATTTGAGGATTTCAACATAAGTTTGACACTCAATGCTTTCCAGATTCTTAAAAGTTACTAATGGAACCTTTTTATTTTCTTATTACCGCTAAACATACAAAATTTAAGTTTTAAAGACAGAATTCTGAAATGCTCTCTATTGCTTTAAAATGCACCTTTTTGACAGTGAATCTTACTGGCCTAGAAAAGCCTTCTGATTTTTCTCTTTGTTTTATGGCACAGGCATCCATAATCAAATATAGATGGAAAAGAGTATGATCAATCCTCAAACTTGTATGTGCTACATAATAAAAAAAAATATGCATACATGTTTTGAGACTTTAACTATTCCATACCACTAATAAAATATGAATATCAGTATGGATGTGTGTGATTAGGAGGTAAACAAATAAAACCAAATTTTTAAAAATATAAAAATACGGGTAGGGACAACAAATTCGGTCATATGTTTTCAAGTAATGTCATAAAATTATTTAATTTTTAGTTCACTTTCATTGGTTTCAGTTCCCTTGACCTGAAAACTAGAGGCACTCTGAATATTATATTGGAAGGTATTCTTAATTTCAAGTTTTAATCAGGAATGGGTATGTTTTCTGCAGTATTTTAGTGATCTTGTGCATTTGGATGACCATCTGAGATGACAATTTTCTTCCAGAAATTATGAAAACAATCACAGGGATAATGTTAATCATGGGGTTTGGGTCCATAATAAAGCCTTACTTAGGCTAAAAAGAATAAAGAAGGGCTTAGGAAATACTGACAGTGGATTATATATCACAGTCTTCAAAGGAGTGGTGTGAAGTGGAAGGTGTAATTATCTTCACTCCTAATGTAACACTTAAGAGTCCCTTATTTAAGGAAGAAGCCCCTGGTTTTGCAGTATCTTTCAAGAGTCTCCATACTTTGCACATGGAATTTAACTGAGCACAAACTCTTTGAAAAGGGAAAATAATATCCCTATTTTATAAAAACAAAACAACTTGACAGGTTCACAGAAAATGTTATGGGGAATCTGTGCATGGCTACTGCTCCCCTGTGTGCCCCACTGTCCTCACAACAAAACTGAAGTAGCATTCTCATGAAAACAAGCAACCCCTAAAGAGAGTCAACCTCTTGTGACATGAGTTTGTTTTCTACATTACTGATTCTCAGGGATTTCAGCTAACTCTTGAATTTTATTTTTTTTAACTAAATGTTCATGCCATTTATTCTTTTAAGGTAATCATCATCTTAGCAAAGCTGGGAAGTCAGTCTGTGTTCAACATGAATATGTACATAAATGCATACTAACTCATGCTTCATTCAGTAACTGACAGTTGTCTTTCAAAACAAAAACCAAAAAAACAGAAGTTGCACTCCCTTCTTTTTACTGCCCTTATTTAATTAAATGAAAGGTGTGGTAAAGTGTAGAAAATTTTAATTCCACAGTAAATCATAGTAATAGCTTCTCATTTAGTAAGGTTTAGCTGTGAAATTAGAGGTGTAATAATTATCTCCATAACTAAGAACATCAATAAACATTTGCTTTTATAATAATTATTACACAATAAACAACTTTAAAAGAAGATTTAGCTGTGAACCTCAATTCACAAGACAAGAGGAGGGAAATCTGGCACTAATTCCAAGTTAGATGTGTGGAACTGAACTGCAGCATCTATCTCTGGTGGTCAGCTTAAATTGGGAGACTGAAATATATACAGATGTTTAGTGCTCATATTGAGCTTGGCATTATTAATACCTGGCTTATTTTAAGAAATTGTAGCTTGATTGCTCTTAATGGCAATCCTGGCCTTTCAGCTGCCTGTCTTGGCAGCCATTGCACTGGTCACAAATGTCAATAATTGTCTATTTACTCATAGATAACTAAAGGGAATGGGCCAATTTTACCAGGCCTCCAAATATCATTTCTGATATGCTGGGAGGTACCAGACAATTCTTAGTCCACTTAACTGGCATTCAAAAATAGATACTTTATAGGTGCTATTGCATCCTCTTCGTTATATTTATAGTCTTTCAAATTACATGTTTGGTAGATAATCACATTTGTTTGAAAACATCCATTCTCAATAAAAACACATCAGCTGGTAGTTCACTGTATTCCACTCCTGGTTATTTCACATTTGCCAATTTCCCACCGTTTTTTTTATCACTGAGGATCAACTTAGATCATCCACCTTGGAATACTGGCACCACATGTACATTTTTCTAGTACTGCTGAATTCCCAGTATTGTTACTCCAAGTTAATAGCAGCAGGCAGCATATTTGCTCTGAGAATTGCACCACAATTCTGATGCCTGAGACTCCTGGTGTCTCAGAAACATCCTAATCCTGGTAGACGTAACCAGGCATATTCTTCCTTTTTTCAGTGGACTGGGCAACACCTTACTCTACTCAACAATACCTCCGCCCTTACCCCAGATGAAAAGAAATATTTATTGAAAACTTAATACACTTCTGTCTCATAAAAGTTCAGCCAGTCTTGTTAGTAAATGAAAGTACTCTACCTACAATTTGTTTCCAATATTCTTTAGTCTTTTTTTTTTGAATGCTGTCTTTATTGCAGTCAGTAATTAATCTTCCCTAATTTTTTCAGTTCCTTGATGAATTTCAGCCACTGTTATTAATCACATTTTCTGAAGTGCAAGCTATTTTCCTCATTTTTGTCTCTAAGGAGCTTTTCTGATTTTTGACAACATTCACTTCAGTACTAAATACGGGTAGGCTTTTAGCCAAAAATGTTCCCCTTTTTTATTGTGAAACTGGTAGTACTCATTTATCAAATGAATTGTTCTTGAAGATCTTCCACTCCTGTTTCTCTGTTCAGTCCCCTCCCTATCTCCCAGTAAGCTTCATGAATTAATACTGAGGTAAGGACAGCTGCTTTTTTTTTTTTTTAACCTGACCAATTTTAGTACTTTTAAATGTATTACCCTAATTCTGCAAGGAGTTTCAGAAGTTCCAGCACCAATCATTAAGATGGCATAATTGTAAATCATCTTACAAACTTGGATGTCATTAGTTCTTGTTGCTTTTCCAATGTTGGCCACTACTTTGTGATCTAATTAATTTCTCATCCTTTCCTCATGAACAGATTTTTCTGTAGCATCAAGGGAGCTTAGTTACATGAAGAACTACAGTTCTAACAACTCAAAATTATCTAATAAAGTGGGTGTGGCTGCTCACTTAATTTTCCTTTAATTGTCTATTATCTCTGGTCTATATTTCCTTTATGTAATGCAGGTCTTCAGATTTATAGGAACTAAATCCCTATAAATTTATGCCAAGCTTATTTCTGTTCTATCAAGTGTCTTACCACTCTGGTATTAATGCCTCGAATTTGATTTTGACTGCATTAATACCCAAGGTGGTACCCAGGAAAGATATGAAACAGGGGAGTTGCTTGTAGCCAAGGTGGGAGTCTACAGTGTTTGGAGTGTTTCCAGAGAAACCTGGTTTATCAAAATTTGCCAGCATGCTCTGGCACTGGACATCTCAGAGGTGCCTTGCTGTTGGAAGTGATGCAGGTAGGTCAAGCAGCACACAGTTTGCGGGAAAACCCATAGTTTAATTTTAGAAGTAGATCTCATTTCCTTAGCTTTGTGTTATATTGTTGATTTTTAGTATGAAAAAGAGGCTCTCAGATGTGAGTTTGAGACAGGCTTTTTCCATTCCTGTGGTCATTTCAGCTCTTCTCTGAAACTTCTTGAATGTTCTTTCTTGACACCCTTATCCCCAGAAAGGTGTGTGAGTTAAAGTACATTATTTTAGCATAGCATGGGATAATAAAAGGTTTGACAGGCTTAGACTTCTTTGTCTTTTAAACTTTCATCACCAAATTATGTTTGACACACTTTTTTTCCCCACATATGAACTAAAAGAAATTCAATTAGAGAACAAAGAAAGTATTAGTTTCTCAAATCCAGAAGATTATTTTAGAAGAGAAACTCCTTTGAATTGACTCATTTAGAAGTATGTGTCCTGTAGTGGGAGGGGGGAAAAAATCTATGGCAACTGCAAAAACACTGTGAGGAAAGGTGTCACGTCAATTTGAAAAGAGACACAAGCTCTCTTCTAGTGTCAAGCTCTCTTCTAGTGCCTCTTTTTGCAAGTATTAACTATTAAAGATTACAGTATTTTTCTTCCCATTGCATTTTATTCTGACAGGTTAGGGATGCTCCACGGAGTAGCAGCATTTCTCCTGACAGTTAAGGGTTTTCATTTTCTATCAGTTTTTGCCAATTCCCAGAACCATCTAAATCACTGGCATTTGAATTCCTCCAGCTCAAGGTATCAATGTCTTCTCCCTGACAACTCTTTGCTCTTCTGCTGTTCCTTTACTGGAGAGGCCTCTTCAGAGTTTAATTCCTTTTTTTTTTGCCCCCCAAAGGCAACTATCTTTTTAATCACATAACAAGCCTTAACAGATAAAAGTCTTCCTTGCATCAAGAATTTTAAATGTCTGGCACAGCTTTGCATTGTAAAATTATAGATTTAGGTAGTTTCCAACTTTTTACATTTTTAAATAGAAAATTATTTCCTAATCATCAACTATATTTCCATATTGCAAAGCCTTCTTTATAAAAGAAGTGATTCATCCAAGGCAGTAGCAGAAATGGCAGCAATAGCACATCTCCTTTCTCAGGGAGCAGGGGCAGGGATCTAAGCATTGAGGGGCATGGGCAGGTCTGGCTTCTCTGGAGAAATGCTGCATTTGCCCATCCCCACAGCTCCATCCTTCAATTCTGTTTTCACCTGCATAGCCTGCTGTGGCTGGAGGCAAACTGAGCATGCATCTGCATTCATTTTCACTACCATACTGATATTAGTGCCACCAAATGTGAGCATGTCAATGTTATACTTCATAGTTTTGCAGTTCTCCAGTCTGGTGTGATTTTGCAACTGTGATATGGAGGCAGAGGGGTACTGCTTCAAATTTAATCTTAATTTTTTTTCTTTTTATTTCTGCAATAACATTTTAAACATGAATTTACAAGATACTGGCTCAAACATTTAGATCAATGTGAATGCAGGCCACAAAGATTTCTGTTGCCCATGGTGGAGGAACTGACTTCGTCTTTGCTTGTGGTGCATATGTTAGAAAAGAGCAGATACACAAAGAAGTGCTGAGCTTGCACTCAGCTCAGGCATTTCTGTTCCTGCTGGAGCCACTGTGTGCTTCAGCCACCAGGAACAGATTTGCAACATAAGTCTTAGTTGCTAAAACTAAGTGATTAACAGTTCCAGTGACTGCTGAGATTCATTGTTTCATGTTGTAGTATTCCATGCCAGTTTGTCAAGTCATTTTCTGAAAGGCATGAAATGGGGGAGCTGTGAAAGCAGAGTGTCAGGTGGCTCTTGGTTACCTCAGTCAAGTCACTGGGAGGGGAGCGCAGCTTGGTCTAGGACATGGAGTGATTAAACAACATGCAAACCAAACGTGACACACTAAAGCAGACTTGCAGACTGGCCTAGTGCTGGTTCTTGTTATTCTCCAGTGCCTGTATGAAAGCAGAGCCTAAAAAGCTAAAACCTGCTGCCTTGCTGTGCACACAGAGTATGTTATACCCCCTGCCAGAAAGCATATGGTTTATTGTTTGCTAGTTTCTGACAGATTCTGTTGTTTGCAAGAATGAATCATTCTTTTAGATATCCAAAGAGTGATAAAAACATTCATGGAACACAAATAAAGTAAGTTTTTTAATATTCAAAGCTTAGTGTTCTCTAACTCAAGTGAAATAGCCAGACATCTTCCAAAAAAAAAAAAAAGAGCTTTATTTGGGATTAGGAATTCCTTCATTTTATAGACAAAATAGCTGTGACATAATATCAGCTTAGGTTTGTGACTTTTAGACAAAGTATAACATTTCAGATAAATCTGGATATATCAGATAAACCAGCCTAACAGCAAGGATTAGCTGTATAATGGTAACGCTGCAATGCAACTGAGCTCCAGTGGAAAGTTGCTGTTTCTCACAACTGCCCCACAAAGGCAAATTTTTTGAGCTTTATACACAAATACTGATTTCTAGAGAAATACATGGAATTTGATAGATTTCTTTCTAGGCTTCCTACTTAATTTTTTCTGCACACAGTATTTAATAAGATAAACTCAGCACTGAGTTAGAGACATGCTGTTGTCCAGATCAGTGACCCAAAATGTCTGCATTCCTTAGCCTCAGCATCCACCCAAATATTACCTTCCATTAGGAAAGGCAGGAGCACAGTGATTTTAGCCAGATAATTTTAAGTGTCTGAGGCTGCTGTAATCCTGAGGATAGCACAGGTGAATAAAGAGATGCCTCAAACCTACTGCATTCTTGAACCACCTTCTCACATTCAGCAACACCAAACACCCTCTGTCAAAGCTCCTGGGACACTGCACAGCAAGAATGAAAAAGAGATCCAGCTTATAGAGTAGTATATGAGGGTTCTTATAAGATAGAAGAGTAAGTTTTCCTCACAAAATACAAACTAATGAAAACTCAGCCATTGACTTAGGTGTAAGAGGAGAAGATGATTAACTGACTGACCACTGCAAATTTGTGGGTGATTCTCCATGTTCCCAGCCTTATTGTCTGCACAAGGATTCTAATATTCAACTCTATTTTTGGATATCCAGTGAATTCTAATATTCAACTCTATTTTTGGATATCTAGTGTAGCAGTCCAAGTAAATAATTGATTGTCACTTCACCCTCTTCTGCTGTGCCCTGTATGAGGAGGCTTTTGGAAAAACAGAGGAGGAGATCAGAATGAAAGATGCCCTTTAGACGAGAACACATTCATTCACATAACACAGATACTGCTTCTGTGACTTTTGTCAAGTGCTAATTATTTTCTTAAGAGGGGTAATTAAGGCACATGCCTTAAATTTAATTGTACTAATTTGAAGTTCCTGATGTGTCACTACTGTTAGGTGTGATCTGGGGAATGGCAGTTGTTCTGACACAGCTTTAGTCAGGATTTACAAATCAAGAGACTGAAATTAATAAATATCCCACTGATCCCAAAGTATGGTTTTTCTGGTCTTGAGAATATAAGGGAGAAGAACTGCCGATAATGTGCAGCTTAGGAAAGCAATTGGTCTCTCACTATGTTCCAAAAATCATGCAAGATTTAAGATGTCTGTGATTGTAAGAATTAGCTGAAGGTAAATCATTCCACAACAAGATATGATTTTGAGGTTGCTGTTGGTTTGCATGAGGTTCTGGGAGCCTTACTGTGCTGTATGTGTGGGCAGAAAGAGGTGGCTGCCTTTTAACACACTGCCTGGTCTGATAGTGCCCCCTGACTCTGCATTTGATCTGCATTATCTGCCAAAAGAAGGAATCAGTCAAAAGTGTGAAGAACCTCATCTTAAACCCAACTTCTAACCTCACAGAACTGAATTCCATCCAGTGTAGCACAGGCAAAATGCTTCCCCAGGTGAGTCAGGATGAGGTAGTGAAAGGGCAGCTGGAGTCACTAAAGGGAGGAGAATTAAGATGAAAGACCACTGAGGCCAGATAAGCTCTGCTCTGTTACCTTCTTAAGCTTCAGCTTCCAGTGTTCCTTCAAATTACGGGAACAAACAAGTGGATTTGAAGGCTTAGTGCAACTGCAGGCCTATAATACAACTTTAATCTATTTCTTTTTGAAAGGAAGGGTGAGTGAGGTAGAGAAAGAAACTGTGCAAGGTGTTTGACAACAAAGAGTGCAGGGAACTCAGAGCTCTTTGAGGGTCAATTAGCCAGAAAATGTGCTAAAGACTACATGCTCTATTGGATTATTGGCCAAAGAATTACCCCAAAGCAATCAAAGTGGCCCTGTTGCCTGAATACAGAAAGGCAGTTATGGATTTTGAGGACATGCTACAGAAGCCTTAATTAAAGGTATTATTTCTACATCACTGAGCATTAGAAATTCTTACTTGCAGCCATGAGAAGTAGCTTTTGTCTTTCCCTTGCGTGTAGTGTGTCAGCGTAAGACAGGGCTGGCTTTGGCATCCCTTCTTTAGGAAGGCATATTGGATTTCACCCCACCCCTTGTCCTAACCACCACTTACACACCTGACATACTAAGAGATGGATTTCCACTGCTAGACCTTCAGGCTTCCTCTGGCATTGTCTGCATCTCTATCAGCAAGGACAATGCAATCTCTGACTAGATTTCAAGGTGAAGTTTATGAAGTACTGTTTGTGTGCAGAGCAGAAAGGATTTACTATGTCAAGAGTGATAAATATGTTATTCTTAAAGCAGAAGGTACAGTAAACTACAGTTTTTAAATAAATTTTGACTCTCAATGTAGTTGATGGTACAACCAACCAGTTGGACCTACAGCAGCAGCCTTTCAGGATAATTGCACCAGCAGCAAACACAGTCCCTTCCCAACACACCTGCTCAGAGTGGGGCCTCCAGGTGTGCTTTTGTGCCTACCTGACTAGAGAGAGTTTCTTCAGGAAGACCATGCCCTCCACAGCCATGCTAACATTGATGATACTGCATAGACAGGCAGGACAAACTATGGTGAACTCCTCAAAAGCAGCAGGTCACAGCTGCCAATGATTCTGGAAAGGCTCCTTTTGGCATCAAGGCTTTACTGAAGCTTAAGAGCACTGGGCTTCAGCTTCTGGTGTGATTTATACAGACAGGGTAACAGTGTGTGCACTTTTTGCTGATTCTCTGTGCGTGCAAGTAGCTTCAGTACATCTTTCATACAGCCTTGACCCTCACTCTGAAGCTTTTAGTTCAAGAGTTGAAGTCACGTAACACTGCCCAGTCTGTAACACAAGCTTTGCTAGAAATCCTAATCACAGTTTGTATTTACTTGGTAATACAAGAAACACACAAATTAGGATGAAAAGAGTCCTTACCTTTGTTTCCTTGTTACTTTGATGACCCCCCTGGTTTGGTGCCCTGCTCCATGGGTTGCCCAGTCCTCATGCAAGCCTGTGTCTTGCCCCAGCACAGCAGGTTCCTCTAGCTCAGGTCTCCTTTTGTGCTTGTGGTTGGTCCCTCAGTCAAAGCTCTCCCCCAGCTGCAAATGCTTGTTTCTCTTTCCCCCCTTTCTGCTCAGGTTTTTCATGTTTCTTCTGAGATTTTTTTCCTTCTTTATGTGCTTCCATGTCAATGTCTGAATTTTTTTAATTGGCATTTACGTTTGCTCCAAATTCTGGTGCCCTGGCAGAGGCACATGGACCAACACCACTCAGTCCAATGTCTGAGCTAAACTCCTTCCTTTACCACCTGTGTGGTCAAAGGAAGAGTCACTAAGATGAGGAAGGCTTTAGATTCCCCCTTGTGGGATGCAGTCTAGAGGCCCTTTTGGCAGGCAGGAATATACTTTGAAGCATTCTGTAGTGCAGCCAATTACCATAATAATAGTTCCATTATTAACCAGAGTTCATAAACTCTCTGTAAACCTGTTTCTCAGCTCTTGTTTCTTTGGTGCAAGAGCCATGTGTTGGCAGGACAGATGGGGGCTCTAAAGTTCTTAACAGGTTATTTCATTTTTATTTGCTTATTGTCTGATCTTTTCCAGCCACAGAATTATGCCTTGTAACTGCCATGTCTGCAAAACATGGGGCACACTGGTGAAGCAGCCAACATTTCAGGGTCAGCTTAACTAGAAATTGAGATGTGGTTTGAAGGTCCCATTTCCTGAACTTTGGGGACCTAAATGTTCCCCCTTGATATTAATTATATATTTCCCTCTTTGCTGCAAGGAAGTGCAAAAAAAAGTAACATAATTGTCCAGCATCAGTTGCTGCATGAGATTGAATATGCTGCTCAGTGTCTAAGCCATAGCCTGGAGCAGCGTATTCGGAACTCATTGGGACTGGGAGACCGACAAGAGGTGATGCCTGGATAGCAGAGCATTTGTTATGTGTGAAAACAGCATTGTTTCACACAATAGGAAGTGGCACAGATCTGGGAAAATGCCCTTGTTAGATTGACTGAGTACAGTATTATTTTAGACCCTATCAGATATCTACAACAAATTTAAAAACAGTAAAGTCTCATGACATAGCTGGGTCTAGATGTGCAAGAAGATAAAATAACTTTCCCAAGACTACACAGAAGGAAGCTCAGAAGAACAAACAAGTCAGACTCACAGCTTTTAACTGATGCTATTGTCAAAGCTCTTTTTTCCTATAGATTTATAGTGGGGTACCATGCCAACATTATGAACTTCTGCTTGGTTCTTGCTCTTGTGCCAGTTCAAGCTTACAGTCAAGTGTCTAAAAAAAAGCCTCTGTGTGCTGTTCACATCGCTGATACAATACCAGCTTTATTTACAAATAGGAAAGCCTTTACCACTAAGTAAAAGGCAACTTTATTTTTAGGTTATGTTTTCACCCACAGTCTTCAGAGTGATCTGTATGTGTGACATTTGACTCTTTTCTAAATTTGTTTCATCTTGTTTTGAATAGTGCAGCTTGGCAGTGGCAAGTGTCTCTTTGGCTAGAGTCACGTGCCAGTAGCATCTAGGCTGAGGTAATGTCACTGTTGTACATCCATTGTAAGTAGTTGGTTTGTGCTTGTAGCTAGGACTGGAACTGGATAACTTAAAAGATTCTGCTTCTGAATATTTTTTAAAACAGCCTTTAAGTAATGTTACTGTGGTCATTTACTACTGTGGTCAGATTTCACAAGGTAGCCAAAATTGAAGTGGACATTGAAGTTAATTTGCACATGCAGCAACTTGGGCAAGAAAAAGACCTAATTACTGTTCTTGTAGCTGCAAGTTACAACTACAAACCTCATGGGAAACACTTCTTAAATGAATTATTTCCACTGGAGAACTAACAGAGAATATATCTCTGGGATTGACCACTAGTGATAAGAGTCTCATGGAAATGTTCCTGAGGTTTGAGGTTCATTTGGACCCTTATTGCCTTTTTAAGTAGCTCCTTGTACACACAGTAAAATGTCCTGGGCTGATCCTGAACCTTAAGTAGCATTTGGAGCAACCAGAGAGTAAGTTGCTGGGAACTCTTGTGATCCTTTTGCAGAGGACACCGAAGGCAGCAGCATTAAAAACAGGGTGGACGAGCTTTCTGAGGATTCAGAATCTGTAGGATGCAGTGGCATTGTTTCATGCTCTCCCCTTTCCCCCTTTGATATCACAGCATTGCCTGCAGCACCGCTCACTGAATGTCCCACAGATGGTGCTTTGCTTCCTCACACTCCTTAGGAAAGTGGTGCTTTCAGAAGGAGCAACTTGCTGGCTTGGTTTGGGTTTGTCTTTAGAAAGGCTGTCAGGTAAAAATGCCACTCACCTCAGGACAGAGGCCAAAACAGTGCAAGTGTAGCTGCTATAGACAAGCTTGAACACACTGCTGGTAGAGCCACCACACACAGGGAAATTCCCAGGTAGGAAAGGCTTTACATGAAAAAGTCTGCACAGCTGCTCCAAGTTCTTCATGGCAAATTTAACTAATTTTAATTTTTTAGAAGAAAAACTTCCATGTAACATTTAAATATTGGGACTTGGTTTGAGGTGAGAGGAAGATGGTCTTTGCTTTCCTTTGAGTATTCATTGTTTCACAGTTTTATGGTGTATGGGAAACTGCTTAAAAAGTTCTTCTCCAGATGAGGAATGCAGGTTGTTTTTAATTATGTGACAGGCAATCTAGGGTGACATGCCTACTTACCCTCTAGATGACAGCAAGCTTTATTTCTTTAAACAGACTAAGGTGGGAGACATTCAGATGTTAAATAGCCTAAAGGCTGCAAAGGTTCTTCATTTCAGTAGCCCTCTGACTCAGCTGTGCTAATTTCCATTGCAGGAGGAATTTAGTCAAAACAATTGGAGTGTGAAAAATGCCCACGCTTTGGGCTTTACATTTTATTTTTAACTTAGTGTTTTCTCATTCTCTATCAATCATGACAACTCTTAATGCAAGAAAGTGAGAGCCCCTTCTTAGCATCTCATCCCAGAGAACAGTTTAATACTGAGAGCTTTGTTCTGCATGTTAAATGCCTATTGACTCCTCCGGCCCAAAGAAATATTGATTTTTCTCTCTTTCTTTACAGGCACTGCTTTCTTTCCTGGTCGCTGTGCTGAGGTCTTTGCCAAAGGTCAAAGCATTGGGAAACTTGGAGTCGTACACCCTGATGTTATCACCAAGTTTGAGCTCACCATGCCGTGCTCTGCCCTGGAGATCAATATTGAGCCCTTCGTGTGAAGACGTGACTTTTATCCTCCGACAGCCGTCCACTGTCACATGCAGCACCCTCTCCTCTTTTGTCTGCCTCCCAGGGGACATCCACTTATGCTTTTATGTTCCAATAAACCAGAAAAACAGATCCTGTCTCCGTGAGTAAATGTGTTCTTTACAGTGCGATCTGGCTGGCTTCTGCAGGGAAGGAATGTGGGATCTCGGACTAGGCTGTGCCCTCAATGTTTTCAAAGGGCAGGGGGGAAGAAATGAGTTGGGTCAAAGCCCAGTGCTTTACAAGAGAAATGTAATGGCAGAGCACATGATTAGTTTTCAAAATCAGAAACGTTCCACAGACACAGCTTCATACTGTAACTGATTATGGCTGCATAACAGGAATCTCATTCTTTTCTTATTGCATGAAATAAGATAATTGATTAGAGCAAATGTTGAGTGAATGTGAGCAGAACTAAGGAGTTGAGCTTTTATTCTGTACGGTTGTCATGTGCTCATCAATGGCTGGGGGAGGAAAATAAACTTGTTTCATGAAAACCAGAGCTATTTTGTAAGCAAGATGTGTGTAATATCTGCTTCCCCGCTCCAGACATAACTGTTGGTCCTTTATCATTCTAAATTCAGAAAGGGGAGGGGGTGGAATTAAACTTTTTCCATTGTTGATGTCAGCCTGGCGGTTTTTGAAGCTCCAAACCAAATGGGGAAATGCATTTAAGAGCATATGCCAGTGGTCTTTTGCATGAGGAGCAGAAAACTATCAAAGCCTTTGTCTGCCTAAGGCTGGCATGTTTGTCTGCAGAAGTGAGCGTGGGCCTGCTGCACGCCCAGCCCCACCAGGGCTTTCTGGACCCCAGCTGTGTAGCAGGACCACGCAGCTTTTGGGCAGGGTTCTTTTTCTGGCAGTTCTGCCCCTGCCAGTACATGAGAACCTCTCATGGATCAGGCTTTTCCTTCTAGGTGGCTTTCTGGCAGCAGTTGTGTCACAGCTTGGTGCATTGTGCCTCTGCTCTCTGTTAAACTGAGAAGCTCCATCCAGCACAGTGATGCTCGATCCATCCTTTCTGCAGGAATGTCACCAAGTGGGTGGTCAGCTCAGTACACTGGAGCAGCTCTTGACTGGCTGGCTTGTGGGGCTGGCTGTCCCTCCTTTGCAATATTATAACCATTGCTAATGCTGCTGGCTAACAGCCACCAGTATTTTGTATTAGGCCTATGCACTGTGGCTTCTTTCTGCTGTGAGAGCCAGATGGACCCTGATCCCAGGAGGGGCCTGTCCAGGAATGGACATCTGGGAGTTGCTGGAGAAGGGTGTCACAATGACTGCCCCACTGAGCAGAAGGATGTGCAGTGGTGAGGTAAGCTTGTAGTTTTACGAGCTGCACAGACCCCTATCACTGGGCCCACAAGGGCTTTTCAATGGCAGCCCCATCAATAATCTCAACAGGTGGGAAGGCAACAGGCAATGCTTTTTGGTGCAAGTGATAATTCAGTATGAAAAATGCACTACAGTTACCCATCTGGAAACCCTATGGTTCCCCTCAGATGGAAGTGTAGATTTTAATTATCTCTGCATGACAGACGTGAAATGAGAATATAGCTATCGCCATACGTTGCATGACTGACTCCGGTGCCCACGGAGAGTGAGAAAACTGCAGCTTACATTTTAAACCTCCCAAGAGATTAGGCAGCTTGGCGTTTGCAGGATCTCTCTCTCCACAATGCCCACACAACTGTAACCAGGCAGGCTTGCAGTGTGGGAAGCAATGTGTAACGCAGATGGAAAGTATTAACCCCCCCTGTTTATTGGTGTGTCATGCATGGGGATTAGGACGACAATAAGGCAGATTTGCATTGCAGCAGAGTGCAGGCATATCTGTGTGCACTAAATATATTTCTCTGCACAAGATTTTCTAACTCTTTGTGTGTCCCAGTTCTCCTGAGAATTTAGCTGTCCTTTGAGTGTAAAAACTAGATTAAGCTGAGACTAAGGGCTTGAGCTGTGGTGGCATGTGTGTGAGGCTTTTAGGGATCTCTTCTTTTTCATACCATTTGCTCCTGCATTGGCAGCTAAATGCTCCAAAAACATGAGCTTTGTCCCAGGTAGGTACCATTACTTGCTAGAAGTAGACAATGAGAATCAAGAAAATGGTTAAAAAGCCTCTTCAGAGTCCCTGACCCCTCCAGTTAACTGTGGTGCCAGCAGCCTTGCAATGAAATTCAAGCTCTGCTGTAGTGCTGTGCTCAGGATTAACTGTGATTCCTGATGAGTGGGACACTTCATATAAGTCTGGTGTATTTATTGCGAGGCTTTGTCTTTCATAGCTCCAAAGCAATTATGTGGCATTTACAGCCTGCTCATAGCTGTGTGCAGTACTTGAGGTAGTTATCACACAGCTTCATGCTGGAGCCAGCCACTGTGAGCACTGAAATTTGCTTTCATCCTTTGCTGTAGCCATGGGCTCTGGCAAAGGAAACCTTTGCTGCTGGTAGGGACTTCTGAGCAGTTTTTTAACATCTTTTGAACTTGGGTTTTCTTTTTAGACAAGAGTTGGAAGTGGGATTTTTAACTACTGCTCTGCAATTATGGATTACTTTTGGCCTGCTCCTGCTGCCTGTGGGTAATGGGTCATTGCTGGAGATCTGAACACAAGCAGAAAAGTCTGGAGAGCTGGTGACAGAGAGATCAGAGGTGGTTTAGTGTGCTGTCTGGGTGATTGCTGGGTTCATTCTGCTGGACACGAGCTCTGGTTTTGTCCTTGCTGTGCTTTGGTGGTGATTTTCCAAAGAGCAGAACCCTGAGCCAGCCTGGCTGCAGCTCCCGGCACAGGCCCCGGTGCCTGCAGGTCACCCTTGCTATTGCACAAGGGTGTTTATGGAAAGGTGATGCCTGGGACTGTTTCCATCTCCAGGTTGGCACTGTGCTTGCTTGAAATTTAAATCATCCTTGGTTTGGCAGGTGAGTATGGAATAGGCTGAGCAAAAGCGCTGCCAGGAGGTTGCCAGGGGATCATGGCCTGGCACACGCGACACCTCTGACCGCCCGGTGACCTTGAAACCGAGCCTGCTGCCAGGGTGGGGTGGCAGCGGGGTGGCCGTGGGACAGTGGGAAGGTGGGAAGACAGTGAGACAGCAGGGGAAGATCTGACAGGAGCAGGAACTGGCAGCAAGCAAGGGCCTTCCTTTACTCATGGCTTAGCAACTGTGCAAGATCCCACCCACTGCCCAGCTGCACGTCCACCCTGTTCAGAGAGGCACCCATGTTTTCTAACTCTTCCTTGTAACGCAGCTGAGAAGGGTCAAAACTGAAACTGAGACTGTTTTCTTCTGTTCCCTAGATTACATCAACTGGATCCAGAAAAGCAAGGCACAAGCTTGCTTGCAATTTTGCATAGGAACTTGGATGGGTTAGGAGACTGGGGTCATGACAAAGTTACTGCTGGAAAATTAAAGCAGGGAAATTCAGTGCTTGCTGCTTTGGTTCCTAATCCCTGCCAAAAAGTGCAATAGCCTTGTGGCGTCTGACAGAGTAGCTGGTTCTGCACTGGGCCACCAGCACACAGAGATGCCCCAGACAGGAGGAAGCCTGGGTTGGCACCACATGCCCAGAAAGCGATTTGCAAAGTAAGCAGGCCAGGAGAGGGCAGCCTCCAGGCAGGACAGAGCTGACTAAGCTAAGAGTGGGGTGCCTGCTACATCCCTCTTGACAGCATAACAAAGGAAACTTGGATTGTCTTGCATCACCCCTCCGGCTGTGGGCAGGCACAGGAGGGAGAGCTGTAGCGCTGGACCAGGACAGACAGCACAGACAGTACTGAGAAGAGAACGGCCCAGGCTGTGATACTCTGGAAGTTACCTCCCACTCCATTCACATCAAAAGCAGTGTTTTAGTCTAAAATGCAAGCGTGCTTACTTGAGAGGATTCAGTTGGAGCCTTTGTGTTACAAAGTACAGAACATGGCCAGCAAACCCACCACAAAACCTCATTCTCTACCACCACCCTGGAAATGCAGAGGCAGCTTCACTGCAGGGATGAAGAGGTGGGGAGCATTTCCAAAGACAGCAAAGACACACAGAGATCTGTAATGAGGAGCTGGTGCTTCAGGTTAATGAACTACAGAAAGGGTGATGTGTCTCACCTTGTCAGAAGACTTGCCTCTCCAAGCCTGGCCCTGCAGGAGTGTCTGTGGTCCTGTGAGCATCCCATGAGCACAACCTCAGCACAGAGCCCAGCTGACACACCTGCCTAACCCAGCTGGCCCAGGGATGCTGCAGCAGTTGGGCTCACCCTGATCAGCTGTGGGCAGGATGTGATGCTGAGGGGAGGATGTGGCCCTACCTGGTTTCAAACACACATTTTGACCACAAAACCTTGTTAGGTACCTCAACTAATGCAAAATATTCTGCAGTTCATGAGTTGTCATGCTATCTTTGCACATGTTAAACTGGCTTTCAGTTAACTGTTTAGTCTACTAGAAGTAGATATTGCAGGTGAAGGAGATTCCAGTGGCCAAAAGTCCCCCAGCACCAATTACATGCAACTCACTCATTTCCATTTGCAAGGGTTGTAACAAATAGTCATTAGTAGACCAGTAGACTTTTTTAAAATGTTTTTTAAAAAGCAGGATCCTTCTGGAGGAGCCAAAGTGTGGAGCTAGACCAAGGAGGAGACAAAGAGCCACAAGAGGGACAGCTTGGGAAGAGAGGTAGGTGCTTGCACTTGGGAAGCTCTTTTAGCTGGGACTCATTGCCTTTACATCAGTCATTTACAAGTATCAATAGAGGATGCAAAATGAACAGACAGACACCAAACTCTGCAAAATAGGTTTATTTTAAAATTTGAACGAAATAGAATTTGCATTTTTTGCATGAATCACATGCAAGTGAATACTATAAAAATACTTGTGCAGCATTTATATATATTTTATAAAATCTTCATAGCATAAAATAGCTGTGAATCAGAACAGAAATTTTACACATAAAGCTGCATGAATTTCCCTGTCAAACTGTGCCTTTCTCAGGAGTAATTCCAATCCCCAGCTTAAACACTCAGCTTGCTGCTAAGTTTTTTTCTCAATTTTGTGATATGGCCCCTCCTCAGGGCTCTGGTTGTGCACTGCACCTGTGTGTCATGCAGCACTCTTAGCACAAGGGGTTTAAAGGTGTTTTAAACCTGATGGCAGCGCTTCTGTGACAGGAGGGAGAGAGGCTGAGGATGGAACCCCACGGCTATGGTGGCTCACATTCAGCACTCACCTAGGGGCAGGTGTGAGCGGGCATGTGCCCTGCTGAAAGGCTCGCTGGAGCTGTTTGCATGCATGTGTAAAGTCCACACAACCTGTTATGAAACAGTTTATCCACAGCCTGAGCAAATCTAAAACTGGTTAAAATTTCTGCCTGCGTTTCTTCTGGAGATTGATAGCCTGGGTTTAAAGTGGTGCAGCTCTTTCACGTGCACACCTTGCACTCCTCAGACAGAACTCCCAGCCACAGTTTTGGAATTGATTATGTTTATCCAAGCAGTCAATGGATGGCAAAGCACCTCCTTTACATTCTTCAGGTTCATTTTTCTCGCAGCCAGGAAGGCAAGTGGACATGGTTAAAAAGCTGGCTCTCACTGTACATTCTGCCAGGCAAGGCACGGGGGCCATACTTGAAGCTCTGCAGCAATAGCACGGTACATTTTCCTAGCCAAGAAGACCACGTTCAATGCTGTATTTCTCAACAGCTCATTGGTCCAACAGCTGATATATTCTGTTTTAAATAAGCGGCCTGAGTTATAGGGACGACCTTCCTATGGACATGCCGCCCTGCTATTCTACAAGTGTTGCAGGATGCATGGAAGACCAACTGTAATGCTGTGCAGCAGCAGAAAATGATGGCATCTTATCATTACCATGCGCTGTAGTCACCAGAGTCACTACTCAGCTCCTTCCACAACGCAGTTTATGGACGCTACTTGTCACCTCTGCACGACAGGAAGGACTTTTTCCTTTGCCCTAGCCAGGAAAACTAAATCAGAGTTAAACAGTCTGAGTTCAAGCCGGAATGCTGTGGTAATAACTCTGCTCAGTTGTTTGTAGGCAAAGTATCCTTTAGTGGAGGCTTTCTTATTAATATCCAAGGTAACTTTGTTGCAAAGCACATTAAACATTTTATGTTAGATTTTCCTTCTCTTTTACATTTTGTGGGGTTTTTTTTTGTTTTTTTTTTTTTATTGTAATAATGAGTAAAACCATCCCCACAGAACTAGCCTGGTCTGGCAGTGCCATCAGAAGACACTATGAGCTCTGCCCAACGATGGCACTTTGCTCTTGGCTGGACACCTCTCTCCCCACCCCACCAGCTGCTTTTTCCCCAATGCCCCAAACCTGAGCCTTTCCTTAGCTTGCTCTGCTGCTTCAGGAGCAGCCCTCAGCTGAGCAGGTACAGGCCTGCTCCCCAGCAACCCCAACACAGGAAACCAGCCATTGCTGCTGCTCTGGCAGGCATTTTGGCTGTGTGCTTGTCATTTTCAGTTGCCTGGGGGAAGCGTGTCTAGTTATGGGACACAGTGGGGACACAGTGGGGTCGGTGATTTCTAACCCAAAGTTATCTGTGCACAGGCCTTCCCAGGACTCTTCCAGGTCAGATATTTCAGGTCAGTTATTTTGGGTTTGTGTGGCAAGGGCATGGTAGTGGCGGGGGGGAGCTACAAGCATTGCTTTTCTCAGAAGGTGCCAGAACCAATGTGTCCAACAGAACCAATGCCAGCCAGCTCCCAGACAGATCCACTGAGCCCATCTGTGACAGTAGCAGCACCTCTGGGATAACAGTTAAGATGGGAGGAAAAACCTGCTCAGCTGCAGGCAGAGAGAGGAGTGAAGATACGGGAGGGAAACAACTCTGCAGACACCAAGACCACAGAAGGAAGAGGAAGAGGTGCTCTGGGTGCCAGAGCAGAGACTCCCCTGCAGCCCATGGTGCAGCCCATGGTGCAGCCCATGGAGAGGTAGCTGTGCCCCTGCAGCCCATGGAGGTCCATGGGGAATGGAGATCCACCTGCAATCAGTGGAGGACCCCACACTGGAGCAGGGTAATGCCATAAGAAGGGTGTGAGAAGTCCACACTAGAACAGGCTCCTGGGTAGGACTTGTGACCCCTCAGCGGACACATGCTGGATGAAGAACTGTAGCCCATGGGAAAAATTCACTTTGGAGATGTTTTTGGAGAGCTGTCTTGCCTGGGAGGGATCCCACGCTGGAGCAGGGGAGGAGTGTGAGGAGTCCTATCCCTGAGGAGGAAGGAGCAGCAGAAGCAATGATGAACTGACTGTAACCTCCATTCCCATCCCCCTGTGATGGTGGGTGGGAGGAGGTAGAGAATTCAGGAGGGAAATTGGGCCTAGAAAGAAGGGAGGGGTAGGTGGAAGGTAGTTTTAATGTTTGGTTTTATTTCTTATTATCCTATTCTGATTAATTTGGTAATAAATTAAACATTTCCCCAAGTCGAGTCTGTTTTGCCTGTGACAGTAAAACTGCTGAGTGATCTCCCCCTGCCCTTGTCTCGAGCCATGATCCTCTCATTATACTTTCTCTCCCTGGAGAGAGGGGAGTGATAGAGCAGCTTTGGTGAGCACCCGGCATCCAGCCAGAGCCAAACCCACCACACCAGTGCAGAAAGGCACAAAACACTTTTCGGTCAAGTCACCAGCCTGGACTGAGTTATTGTGTCCCCGAAGCACGGGTGCCGCAGGTGGCTCGGTGAGGAGGAGCTGTGCTCACATCAGTCCCAGCAGCTCATGCAGCAGCGGCACAATCACGGTGGCTGTGAAGCCAACGGTGGAGTACGTCACAAACTTATAGGGCACTTCCACTTCCAGGCGTCTCTGGGCTTCCAGGTCACGGATGGGGAACTTGTACCGATAGCCCAGCAAGCCAAGGACCACGCTCTTCATGACCCAGCGTGTCAGCAGGACAACCAAGATCCCTACGAAGAACCTGGCTAGCACAAGCACCATGGTACTGGTGACCAGAGGAAATCCAGGCTGAAAACTTTTGCTGGTGTAGGCTGGAGCAGCATACTGGTTGTTTAACCAAAATCCCACAGTTGCTCCAGCTGCTGCTCCTAAGATAGTAGTGGTGTCTCCCCTGGTAGGGCTGTAATAGTCTAGTTTGGGGTAGTTGTAACATAAGACAAGAGGCACAACTATGGAAAACAGTGGGCAGAAGGGGCTGGTTAAGAGCAAGTGATCTATCGTGTCCCATGCAGGATACAAGAGCATGAGCAGCACAGCCGAAATCAGTGCTCCACCGATCACATCCTGTAAATAAATCACATTTAATAGGCTTTGTGAGATCTGGAAGGTAAACTGGGTATTTGGGTGATCATAAAAGACCAGTATCTGCATTGGTGGGGCCCAATAGTGGAGGAACGCCCTGAATTCAGTGATGCCATTACCTCCATGCAGGGACAACCTGAAGCCTGTGCTAAATAAAACGTGACAGTCCATGAACCTAACCTTAGCTTATGCATAAGCATGTGTCTGTGGACACACATTCTCCTCCTCATCTGCTCTCATGTTTTGAGGGCATTCCCCACCAATTCTCCACCTCAGAAAAGGCACCTGCACAACTCCATCTCAGGGACAATATTGCAGTGAGCTGCCTTCACACAAACCCTTTCCCTCCCATAACCCTACAAGCGATTTCATCACATCAGTGTGATTATCCCTTGCTTGCTTTGCATAAAGGGGAAGATGCTGTCCTTTGTCAGAGACAGGTTCCCATCCCAGGAACACAAGATCCAGGGATGGAAAGTGCAGAGCTGTGGGACATGGTGCATGTGCCATGGTTTCTGCCAGCAGTGGGGAGGCACCTCCAGGCAGGGATACAGCAAGGAGAAATTTGTTGCCCAAGTCTCTGAAATCCGGTTTCCAGTACAGTGCCCAAAGCAAGCACATAATTAAACCCTAATTTATTAACAGAGGCAAATAAGGTGTTTTGAGAACTTGATTGTTGTCAGCCACAAAGCTGAGAAAGGAGACAGGAGGTAACCCCTAACAAAAGCCATCTGTATGAGAGCAGCCAGGTAAAAAACAATAAAACAAGTTTCCCCACGCTGCCCTTCCAGTGTCACAAGAGGCAGCAGTGTTAGAACAGCCACAAAATGCTCTGCAAAAGCTGAAGTTAGTCACAGACAGGAATGTCCTCTTCTAAGATTGTATCTTTTTCACGAGTCATGGCAGCTGACTACTACCATGCTTGGTCACAGTCTGAAAATTATTTATGTGAACTTCACTTTGAGCTAGGCAGGAATGAGGGGACTTTTTCACAACAGAAATATTTAATGACTTTCTGGTAAATGCATGACTACTGTGTGGCTGAACTTCAGCTGTTTACAACGTGCATTAGATTCACAGAATATTTGGTTTTAAGCAAGTCCTACAGCCATTGTGCATATTCCTAATACAAATTTCCATTTATTCCTTCATCCAAAACATAAGGCTAGCCATGGGAATACACAAACTTGTCTAGGATGTAAAATACCATTATGTGTCAATGTTTCACAGTAATTCATGTTTTGATATCAATTCTTAGATGATATCTTTACACACAAAACATGTTTTGGCCCAGCACTAAGTAACTGCCTCAACACAAAAGAGCTGAGGGCTGCTCCCAGCACCAATGCTCAGAAATCCCATCCCCGCTCTGTACCTCCATTTCCCACCCAGCTGTTTGTCCACCTCATGTTAGAAGAAAAAGTCCTTGATACACTTGATCAAGGTGATCAAGGAGCAAAACTCAAAAGCTGTTCACATGCTTTTCTGTTTCAATTAAAGAAATGTAACCAAACATTAACATTCCCTCATGAAAACTTTGCTCAGGTTTACCCAGATTTAGTCAGATTTGACTGCAGCAGTTCCTAACCCAGCTCCAAACAGTCCGTACCTACAAACCTGGTTAGAGTTTTCTGAACTTTATTATCCTCCCATTCAGCCCCAGTACAGTAACATGGCTCCTAGAGGTTTCAAGCAGGACCCAGACAATCAGCTCTGCCCCTGACCAGTGGCACTGTACCGGTGGTCTCCAAACTGGGTGCACCAGGCAACCCTTTGGGCTGGGGGGAGAACATACTTTCTGCACCACTCATCAGTAAAACAACATATACGCATTTTTTAGAAGTAGTGCTTATTTCATCCTTATCTTATGTTTGTTAGAGTATATTTTGTATGTGTTTTATAATGTATGTATTGGTACAGTAGTACATGTATACAATTTGTAAGTAAATATATATACACATATATTTAGGGGGTGCATATTCAGATTTTTTTTACTGAACAAAAAAGTTTGGAGGCCAGTGGTTTATTCTGTTTTTTCCCCTATCCACCAATATGTGGGCTTCTCATTTTGGAAATTCCTCACTAGAAGCTGCTGGAGAGCTCAGCACATGCCATGGCTGTCTGTGGTGACTCCTTTCAGTCCTGATGTGCATGGGCAGGTTTGATCTTTTGAACACCCAGAGGAGGTGGGCAAGATCCACAACAACACCTACATTTAGCAGTGCAGAATGAATTATTTCCCCCCTTGCCTGCTAAACTAAGGAGAAGATGGGAAGAGGAAAGATGGCTCTGATTTCTGCGAGAAAAGCTGCTTGTGGACTCTCCCTGCTGTGTCCCCCGGAGCAGGACCTGAGTTTTCCCCGGGGATGGAGCTGCTTTAGCACTCCCAGGAAGCACATTCTTGCCTGTCTGCCTGTGTAAACAGATTAGCGTCTCGCCAAGCCTGCAATTATCAAGGAATTTTTAAATAAAGGCAGGCACGGGATTTTGCTCAAGGTGCAGTACTACCAGCAAAACTTAAAACCTCCTGTTGCCCTGCTGGGATGCTCCAGCTGCCTCAGCACAGACGAGTCCTCCTCAGACTCCGTCTACCTCCCCTAAAGTCCCTCCGCTGCTATGCAGCTCAGCTCTGCTCCCACACAGTGCCAAATATCTGCTTCCCTGATATTGCCAATCCAAGCAAAAATAACACTTTTCCTATTCTGCGTTTTTGTAAGTTCCTCTACATTTTCATTTAGTGTGAGACACTGTTCACTCTCCTAAACAGAAATATCTTACTTGGTTTCCACTCCTAAGGGTTACTTTATTTCATCCCCCAAGGACTGTACTACACAGCGTGTGAAGTACTGTGAATGCGCTGTGTGTTTATCAGCTTTAAAATATTTAAGATAATTTCAGGATTAATGGTAGCGTGAAAAAGCCTGAAATACAGCCCGTCAAAGGGGCAGGGTGGGAGCTCCAGAACACCACCTCCAGCAATAAATGCATCAACACGGAATGGGTATATCTCAGGGGCAAAAAAGCGACCATGCTGGCCAGCACAGGGCATTATTGCTTGTAACTCAGGGTAGTTGCAGTGCCAGTGAGGTTCTCACATCAGTTGTAGCTCTGGAGGGAATGGCTCCAGCAGCTGTGAGATAGGAAAACTTGCTCACTGCATTGAGGCAGGGACCAAAAATTGGGCCAATGTTTTGAATGGAAAGCAAAGTAATATTTTCTAAAATACGGCTCTCTGGGGAAAGAAAGCAAACAACAACTACCAGTCATATCGTCTCCAATTGTTTTTTTGTTTCTCAAAAATAACCTGTAAAAACCCACAGATTCACTGCTTCAAAATGTGTCCAAATTTTTACTTTTTTTTACTTTGCCTTTTCCAGGTAACTCCAGATCCCCTCTTTACCAGGTCCTCAGACTCCATCATTTAAGACCTAAAAGAAAGGACTCTGCCTTTCCCCTGTTTTTACACACACACAGGACATTCTGATGTTGAGGTGGTGGAGAAGGGTAGTTGTAACTAAATTACCTGTCAGCAGTGCAAGTGCATTACTGACACCCCTTTTCCCTAAGCTCTGGTACAGCTGGAAGGTTGCAGATAGCTCCCCATAGCAGCTGACTGTCTCCCCAGAAAGTCTTTAATGGTAACATCTCTTCTACTGACATGACTGTGCTTTCTGATACCACTCCTCGTTCAAAAGCAAGGCCAGCAGTGCTGAAATGCAGACAGATTTGTAGAGCTGAGACTACAGCAGATGAGCTTCTGCAACAGAGCTGCAGGAAAGCACAATGCAACTGTCCTTGTCACTCCTCCTCTGGTACCTCAAACAGGAAAAATCAGTTACACCAAGTCCATGGATATTTGTTACCCATTTCTTTGCTTTATTAAAATGCTATGACCACTTAATACATAATTATATTCTTTCTTTTAAGGCCTCAGTTAAATATCCAGAGGCTCTTTGAGCCAATGGCTTGGCTGGGCACTGCTGTGCCTTAGCGCTATGACATCACAGCTCAGGGCAGGACCCATCCCACAAGAGGTCAGAAACAGCTCTGAACTGCAATTCTTCCCCAAAGAACCATCACTGCAGGTGGGACAGCAGAGCCCGTCATTGTGGGTGACAAGCTGCTGCTGCAGAGAGAGGGGTTGCATGTGGCAGCCATGGTCACTGGGCCTTTCCCCAGCTCCATCCTCACCATGGCACACATGGGGTGAAGACCTCAGCCAAGGACATTTGCCCTTTTGAGAGGCAGCATTGCTCACACTTCAGCTAAGAAGCTTTTTTTAAATTTTATTTTACAGCTCTTTCCTATCATGTCAAAAGCACAAAGGACTTTTTCTTCTTTACCCTAAAATCCATCTCAATTTAGAGGGGTCTTTCATTATGATGGCCAGCAAGAGAAGTATGCAAAGAATTTTTACTGATTGACTTAATGTCAGTAGCAAAGAAAGGGTGTCTGCAGCTTCGATGTAAGATATTGTTTTGATCCACTGGGCCTGAAAGGGAAGGTCAGGCTATATTTTATAGCTAACCTTAATCTCATGAGGGCTCCCTTTCTTACAGTTATCAAGTCTCATTACAAACCTAATTATTACTTAGTAAAAAAGATTCAATTTTTTATGCATATGCAACTAACAACACATATCAAACTCCTGTGGGGAAATAGCCAGGAGTTTTTGTCCATACTTGGGAAGCTGGGCCACCCTTTTGACCACTATATATAACAAATCAATAAAGTTTCCTCTTGTCAGGAAAGAACCAGCTATCACAGGCACACTGAAATCTGTTCCTAAAGCAGGACTGATGTCTCTAAGCAACTGTGCCCAGCAAGTCTATCATATAAAGTCACCGATATTTTATGATTATTTTCAAAGTATTTGTGCATCTCAGTCCCTTAAGAATTAATTTCCTTCCGGCTGAAAACAAGAAACTTGTCATAATATTTTTAAGTGCCTTGTGCCTGTATGGTGACAGGAGACCTGCTGCTGCCCAGCCCCTCCAGGGCAGCTCACTTGTGACTCACCAACCTGCAATTCCTCCCCGGCACTCCCAGTCTAAACCAGCCCCGAGCATTTCTCGCTGAAAACAGTGATACTATTGCACAAAGGGCTTAGCTAAGGAGCAGCGTCAGTTGCCCAAGTGCATTCCTCGCAATTAAAATTTCGAAATGGAGAGCTCCAATTGAGATGCCACCCTGACCTCACCTGGCTCCTCAGCCCACGCACACCGCAGCCTCCCCATGCTATAAACTTCCTGCGGACTCAAATATCAATAGCCCGAGGGTTTCCTCACAGCTCCTTTGAATGCTCAGCCTGAAATTCAGTGGCACAACTCATCTATTCCTGTAGGGGCAGACCAAGGCACGTCATGTATCACTTGAAGAGTGGGAGATGGGAGTTGCTGTAGGAAAGCAGAGCTGGAGGCACATCCTTACCAGGACTGTGTGCATCCCTGTGTAGAGCCTGCTCAGACACACCAACGTTGAAAACACAAACGCTGCTACCAGGCCAAGCTCGAATGGATACTGTGAAAAGGGAAAAAAATAAGTTAAATACACACATTACACCAAGCAGTTGGACTGACATAAGGATCTCATGCGAGAAGCGGCTCCTGAGTTGTACTTTCCCCAAGAGATTAACGTGACCTGAGACAAGACACCTCCCCCCCTGCCCCAGTCAACATGCAACCCTGCTAGAAGGTCATTTCATTAGCTGTGGTGCCTGCTTTTGGAAGATCTGGTCTCAGTGTGGGGAAGTGTGGGAAATAGATGGTATTTGCAGAATTGTTC
Organism: Corvus kubaryi; assembly: GCF_017639235.1. Classification (NCBI taxonomy): domain Eukaryota; kingdom Metazoa; phylum Chordata; class Aves; order Passeriformes; family Corvidae; genus Corvus; species Corvus kubaryi. Next base: position 3,944,185 of record NW_024581136.1, on the reverse strand, counting down.
CCTACAATACCTATCTGCAAAAACCATGTTAGTGTTAAAGAGCTTAAGAAAAAAGGCACAGCATGCTGTACAAGCCATGCCTGAGGTAGCACTGCAGTCTCAGCTCAGCCAAGGGGATTGTGACAGCTGTGGAGTCTGACCAGAAGTGTGATCAATAGTCCTCGAGCCGTGGGCTGAGTGGGGAGAATCAATGTCTGGGCTGAAACCACAGTCCAGCTATTAGAGCAGTCAGGACTGCTCTTCCCTGTGACACTTAAAGGTTTAGTCATCTTATGAAGGTGTTTTTGCTTAATGCCCTCTCTGAGTAGCCTACAAACATGGAAAGATGCATTTAAATAAATCAACATTTAAAAAGGAAAAAAAAACCTATTTGGTAAAGAATAAGCTTAACATATTAGCCCTTAATGCACTCATTCAAATCCTGAAATTGAGTGGGCTGCTGGGCTCCTTTCAGTCCATAAGGGAGATCTTTTGTAAAAAAATAAACCAACTCAAAATATAAATAAATGCAATTAATTCATCCAATTTGACACAAAGTCTCCATCTTCTGCCAGAAGCTGACGACTGGCCAGGGTGGCCACAGATCAGCACAAAAATGCTTCTGTGGAAATTCTAAGCGTAACAGCTCTCTTCTGACCCTTTCCCCCAGCATACTCCAGCCCCCTGAATAGACAGCTCAGACCCAGCTGCAGATATCGCTCCCAGTTCGTAAAACACTAATTTTCCTGATTTCTCTAAGCCTTTGGAGCACTTACACCCACTTGACTCCTCCCTCAGCAGGCAGCCTGGGAGCTAGTCCAGATCAGTAATTGATGATTAAGGCAGCTTGAGAAGATAGCAGCATAATGTACTGGGAGATTTTTCCATCTTAATAGAGGCAATTAAACAATTTAATTATTTGACAGCAGCTTTATTGTTTCGTGGCAGTTTCCAAGAAGCACAAGACAGCCTGTGAAGAGCTGCATGTCCCACTGGGCACCTGCAGATTGAGGAGGAGAAGGTGATGCTGACCAGGTCTTCTTGGAAGCTCTGACACATGGGAGGATCTGGCCTTCCAGGACTGATAAATATTCCCTCTTATGGCTCCTTGTCCCCATTCCACTGTCAAGCTGCTCTGACCAGTTACCACACAGGGAGCAGGAGCCCTCTTGGTTATATGGGTTTATTCCTTGAGGGGGCTAAGAAACATTCTTAAATACAATGCAGCCAGGAAGTTATTATTGCTAGAGGACAGGAAACACATGCTTGGATTCATAAAACAGAATGAAAATAATCATCATGGAGAAATGAGTTTTCAGGAAATAAACCTCTTAGAAAGATGGTGAGGAAAAATGATGAGACTTCCCCAAGCAGCCCACAGCTCCAGTGCAGCGAAGTTGCTGTTATTTCTCTGACAGCAGGCTTTCCAGTCATGCTGTGTGCTGTTAGTCTAACCCAGGCTAGGGCCAGGGGATTTCCAAGGATGCTTTTCCTTTCATACAGAAACCAGGTGACACAGAGCTCCTTTGGTTGCCCTGGGAGCCAGCATGTCCCAACGTGCAGCATTGACTTGGTGGGCATGGGGTGAGCACAAAATGCTGGCACCTTCCCTCCACGGTCACCCCACGTGCAAAAACACAGTGGACCCACCACACCACAGCAGGGCAGTGCAGCCTGACAGCAGCTCCGAGAGGAGTCTGTGCAAAAGAAAGGATATTTCCACTAAATTTTTTTCTGTGTCTGTAATTGACCAGCCACAGGTAAGCACAGAAAAGAATACGCATCTGTGAAAATAAATGCAGAGCTCCTCTGGAAGTGGCAACAGCTTTGGATTTGCAAGCTTTATGTGGCTTACTGGAAGCAGACACATGCTTTTTTTTTTTTTAATGTATTTTCTTTTTCTTCTTTTGTTTTCTTTTTGTACCCCCTACCTTGTACTGGTTTGTGGTTGCAATGAAAAAGGAGAAGGAGATGGCTGTAGCTGCCATGGCGTGGGTGGACGGCATCCCATACTCTGCATTCGTCCTCATCTCCAGCTTCACGACAGGTGGTGACAGGGGCCGAGGCCACTTCAGGATGTCCTTGGAGACCTGGCCTATGTACATCACTATCTGGGGACAGGCAAGGCCACAGGGCTGTCAGTCAGCACAGGCAATCCCCATGCAGCCCACCCAAGAACCACCTGCATTTCAGTGCTTTTTCCTGCAGAATCCACCCCTCCAAGTGCAGAATTTATCCCCTGAATTATTAAAGGGGTTTCCATTAGCTCAGTCAGCGAAGGAAGCAGTGGTTTTGCTGCACTGTGTGGTAACCTGAGCAGAAGTGGGACCAAGAGGAGGGTTGGCTGATGAGATTCAGCAACACAGGACAGTGTGAGACAGACAGCTGGCTCCCACCCCATGCCAGAGAAGTTTAAGTTTCCTCCCTAACCCTCCCAACCCCTCTCCTGTAAGAAAACTGTTGTAAGAGAAATTTTTCCACCCCCACCTTTGAATCACTGCCTTGCCCAGCTGCGTCCAGCACCAGCTCCCCTATTCCCAGCAGCTCCCACTGCACCAGGTGCTGCAGGAGCCCTGCTGGGATGCACCACCTCTGTGGTTATTAAATGACAACCTCGGCATCGTTGCAGAGGCAGCAGAGGGAAAACTGGACAAGCAACATGAGGTACCAGTTCTCCTGCCTAACTCCCCAGTAAAGGGCTTTTATTCCCTGCCTGGGACACCAGAGGCTTAAGCGAGGGCTCCATTAATTAGCTTCCAAGCACAGCAACACGGTACTTTTGGGGGAAGTGTTGCATTCTCAGGTCAGCAAGGGAAGTAGAGGCAAGAGGCAATGCTATCCAGTATCCCTGAGAGGTGCTGCCCATCCAGCCACGCCCAGGACATCCTTGGCTCCTTAGCACCCTCTTCCTGAAGGCAGCAGGCTCTCAGCATCCACAGTGGCAAGATCTGAGAAAAGTTAGCCAGGCTGTCCTGTAGGATGTATTTGCTTTCTGTTGTAACCCTCCTCCCCCTTTAGATAATTGTCATGGGTTAGCAAGCATAGTCTCAGAAGTGATGTTCTTGCAAAGGGGTGCTTACAGCTTCTTCTGTGACCTGACAGAACCTATCAGATGGCCAGTTTGAATATGGACAATTTTTTAAGCCACTTAAAATTGTGACTGCCTCTGTGATCCACACTTAAGAATAGACAAACCCCAGGCAGAGCGCTCTCGTTTCCAGTGCTGGGACAGGTGGCTGTGGGCCCCGTGTGGGGGCCGGCGGGCCCAGCCCAGGCCCTGCTCCGGCCGGGCCAGGCCACGGCCATCCTGGAGCCGATGGGCCCCGTTCCACCTGCGGAACCCCCCCCACATCCCTGCTGTGGGCAGCTGGAGCGGCTCAGCTCCCCCTCTCCAGTGCGGCCAAGATCCAGCTGAAAGCGGCATCGCTGTCCGGCAAAAGATCATGTAACCAACAGCAATAAGCCACATTCCAGCTGCAAGGCCTGGGTGAGATTAACCCTTTTAGTGCTGTGAAGAGCTGAAAACCTGAGGGAGAAGAAAGAGGAGATGCTTAAAGCTGAAATTCTGTTGTAAAGCTATGATGTATCAGAGTACCCGTTGTAATTTCATGAAGGCATGGGGGGTGGAGCGTTCAACTTGTACTTGTGAGCAAAAGCACTTGTGCTGAGATAAGCAGATGCTGAAGCAGCTGTAATTTGATGAGAAGTTTGAACAGGGAGAGATGGAAGTGATGAGGACTTTTGCTCCAAATGGAAGAGGAGAAGACCTCAGTTCCTAGAGATGCTCCCAGAGATAGTCCTAGAGATGAAGATGAGGAGGACCCTTTGCTCCCAGGGAAGGAGAAGGGCCTCTGTTCTTAGAGGTTAAATGCTCCCAGAGATGGGTGAAGAGAACTTTTGTTCCTGAACGGCTCAACCTTAAAATTGTACCCCAGTAATTCAAGAGTGGACCCTCAAAAGCAGTTGTGGGAAAAGCTGCAAGTTGTGGGAGGGACTCACATGCGAGCAGAGAACCAACCCAGGCGGCTGCCTCGTTGTGATAATGTTTTCATAGCATGGGCAAGAGAGACTCCTCTTCCTAAATGAACTGAACAAGGTTATTATGGAAGTGGTAAACAGACTGAACATCTCAAGGGTTGTCTTTTTACATTGTCAGTGGGAAAAGGGAGAAAGGTGGGGGGAGGAGAAGAGTTCTGAAGGTGTGGTATGATTTTTTTCCCCCCCTTTTTCTTTTTCCTTATTTTAGGTCTATTAATAAACTTCTTTATATTCTTTATATTCTTGGTGCCTGCTTTGCTTTTCTCCTAATTCTTATCTCACAGAAGGTAAATAGTAATGAGTATTTTGGACCAAGCCACTACACTAAATTGGTGTTTCTGCCTGGTTACAAACCAAACCTGCTACAATAATGTAGCTAGACATAGGCGGAGGAGGCTCTTTAAAACAAAGCAAACCTTTTTCCTTTTCTTTTTTTTTTTTTAATACAAAGATCAGGTTAACTGGTGTCTATCATGAAAGCTCAGTTGCTGTGTGAGACGGCTTGCTCTTCTGCTTCTCATGCTTCCACCAGCAGAGGAGGGGGCTTAAAATAACATCCTTCCCATACTGGTGTTAGCCATCTGCTGGAACAGCAACACAATCACCCACTGCCACATTTGTCACCAGACACACTGCATCTCTCTCTCTCCCATCAGCCATTTAAAAAAGGGCTTCATGTTAAAAGAAAGATGGCAGGATTCACAAGTCCAGGAAAAAGCCAGTCACATTCCTTCATCCTTCTTTCTACAGCACAGCACATGTCAGAGAGTGCTAGACTTACAGTCAGCACCAGAGCCAGGAAAAGTGACTGCTGGTGACTTTGCAGCCTTTATCCCTCATCATATGAATCACGTTACTGCCTTATTATCAGCAGCAGGTGGCACACACCTGGCTGCTCCTACAGACACACACAGCACAGAGGAGACAGTGAACAGCCTGCCCCAGACTGCTCACAGTAAACAAAGGCTCAGGGAACAAACGTCTTTTAAAAACCTACTGTGTGGGTTTATTTAGTTAATGCCATCAGTTTCCAAATGGATGCAGGCACATGTTTCTAAGTTAATTAAATTCCAGGGTTGAAAGAAAAATTACTCTCTCGGGCAGAACATAAAACATTGAGGCTGCCACTTGTGATACCATCTGAGAGGCAAGGTAGGATGACCAGTTTATCAGCAGTCCTCTATAATAATGACTTCCACTTGTGGAAGTATTATTAGCACTAGAACATAAGAGCATTGCAGAAAAGGAAATGAGTCATCTCAAAAATGAAGGCTATGCTAGGACTCCTCTGATGGTGAAAAACAGACTGAATGCTGGAGGTGGGATGGGTAAGCGAAAATACCAGGCATCCTCACAACACACTCCCCTTCCTGACACCCCTAATTAATTCTGACCCTTCTAAGTTTTAAAAACACATTGTATAGACAGTAAGGAGAGATGAGACAACCTCCATAAAACATGACGGGGACTCCAGAATATGCTCAGACCAAGCGCTGATCTCTGAAGCACCAGACCTTTGCCTTTAGTTTACCTGGGTACCGTGCACGTAACTTTACACCAATTGTCCTGGATTATTTGGCAGAAGCAGCAGTTGTGGGTGGGGTAAAACACCCCCCACCAGATAAACTGGCAGGCTTCCCGAGAGGAGAATGATGGCAGGTGCACCCCTGGAGCCCACCCAGCACAGGTGGTGCTCTGTGTCACCTGCACCCCACGGGCTGCTCACAGCGGCTGCAGGCGCACGGCACTGCCCAGGCTCCGTGCGGGCTCCAGGGGCCGGAGGAGCTCGGCACCGCCCAGGCTCTGCTCGGGCTCCGGGGGCCGGAGGAGCTCGGCACCGCCCAGGCTCTGCTCGGGCTCCTTGCTCACAGCGCGGCAAAGCAAACAGCGCATCTGCCAGACCTGCGTGCGGCGGGCAGTGGGGTGCCCTCCCTGGGGACAGCCCTGTGCCACGGGGCAGGGCAGGAGCAGGGCAGGAGCAGCTCCAGTGGGACTGACCTAGCCGTGCCCACCCCCACCCTTCTCTCATGCACATCCATGCCTTCCCAATGCAATGAAAATCATTCTGAAATGATTACGGGTTAAATCCTTGCAACAAATGTAATCAGCAATAAAAACCCCCCAAAACTATAAGCACCTTAGAATCAAGACCTTCCTCAAACTCTGGTGCCTACCACTATAGCTGGGCTGGCCTGTGCTGAGGGCAATAGCCAGGACTCCAGGTGAAGGAAAGGCAAGGCTTTATTGGCACTTTGGGCCAACGGTATTACATTTTACTACACAAAGGCAATTGGCAGTTGCTATAGCAGCAAGACAGCTTCTGTAGTCTTTTCTGAGATTTGCTCTGAGTCATATATATGGTCTATCTCCAAAAATACTTCCTCACCTGAGCCTTTGCATCAGGATAAACAAGACAAGTCTTTGTGTTTTAACAGATCTTGCTTTAGTGAACAATCATAGAACCAAATTTGAGGCATTAACATCCACACAGGTGTGAATACCAATTCATTTGTTCCAACATCTACAGAAGCTCCGTTTGTGGTGAGGGGCTGCTCCCCTCCCTCCGAGCACCATGAAGTGACCTGTTTCCCTGACATTCCCATACCTCTGGTGTCTAAATCAACCATCTAAGAGGAGGATTTTCTCACCTGCAGGTGTTGCCTGGCATTTGCAATGGTTTCCCCTCACTCCTCTCACGCAGCACTACTGTGACAGGAAGCAAGAGCTCCAAAAGCAGATTTACCATAACAGTGCAGACACACATGGAGCAGACAGACACAGCCAAGCCAGTTCCCTACGCCAAGGTATGGCACCGGTGCTGCAGGGTGCAATTTCCCCTGTGGAACATTCCTGTGGCAGCTGCCCAGACCCCGAGCCTGACAGGACTGAGGAAACAGGCTTAGTGCTGCAGGTGTGCTGTGTGTGGACATCCTCCATCATTCCTCCCCTGCCACAACCTCTGCATGGGATGGACACAGCTGACCCTCCCACAGGCATAAAAAGATCAGGAGGAACAATTCTTTTTGTATCCTGTAATATTTCAGCTAACAGCAGGAAACCAGATCATATTTGTTTTCTACTTCTGATTTTACAGCTCTCCTTATTCTCATTATTGATCTATTAAAAGGACAAGACAAAATTCTAGAGAAGACACACAGTCAAATATCTTTGACAACAACTTCCCCGAGACTCACAGTGTGGCAGCCTGACTTTGAATCTGCTGGTTTAGCTGTAAAATAGAAACTGTATAATCTGGCTCTAGAAACCCTGGCCTCCAGTACTATGTCATCTTCCCAGAAAGGAAATTTACAGTTTGAAAGTGATGTTACTTTGGGGTTTTTTCACAAGCACCGTGCACTGATAGGAGTGACCAAGCATACTGGAGAAAAAAAAGAAGGATGCACTATTAATAAACCAGCATTTGCAGATTAGTCAAGCAGAAGCAAAGACTGTATGTGGTTGCCGAGGCAGGTATGACTTTGATTTACCATACAGAAATTAAGCCAAGCATCCAGGCTGCACTGTTCTATTCTCAGCATCCCCCAAGTTAAGTGACCAGATAAACACTGCAGCAGATACTAGCTGTGACTGTGTCTCTCAAGCATCACTTGCTTCAGAGTGAAAGAGGAGCAGGGCAAGGAAGAGCGTGTTCTTGTGGAGATACTCCTCCTACCCCCAAGTCAATGTCAGGAACTAAGGCTTGGCTTCAGGAAGGCACACCATGAAAGTCACTGAGCAGCACCGATGGCCCCTTGCCCTGGTAGCAGCCCAGGTGGAGGAAGCCCTGCAGGGCAGGCACTCCCAGCCTGGGGGCCCTAAGCCACTCTCAGATTGCATCCTGCTCCCTGTCCCCTCCTAAAGCACCCGGCTCCTCCCCATGTGCCAACAGCAGCAGCCAGGCTGGGATCTTCCTCAAGGCACACACACCTTGTGGGAGAGGGTAGCTGGCTCTGAGAGCTCCAGGGCCTGCCATTTCCAGCATGGTTACTGTTTTCCAGAAAATACACCAACCTTGTGCTGGTTGCACAGGAACTTTTCACATATACCAAGGGTTTGGCTGGGATCAATGGGACATTCAAGGTCGCATTCAGCTGGTGGGATGCTCAAATCCTTGGGTTGTCTCAGCCACGATGGAAGCAGCAAAGCCAGCAAGTAGGTCTCCAGCCCACCACAAGCAGCACAGTATTCACATCACAGCAAGGGGCAGCAGGAGGCAGGGAGAGGGAAGAGACAGCATGGACAGCTTCCTAAAAAAGTTATATACGTATACTTATACACACACACACACACACGTAAGGAGGGAGGACTTGGTTTTAATTCAGGCTTCAGAAACACAACACCAGAACAAGATTAGTAGAACCTTGAGCCTCCAGAAGCAGAACCAGCCAACACTGTAACACATGCACTCTGTCTTTAAAAGAAGCCTTTAGACAAAACTATAAGGTAGTTGACTATCTTATAACAGGCTTAGAGAAAGAAATTTGGGTCCAGGCTCCTGGTAGCAGGCAAAAGTACTGGTCTGGTTTGTCATCTAACATCTAAAACTGGCAAACTGTTACACCTAAAAGTTCTACTGAAATACAAAAGGTTTCCAATTTAGACTTCACCTTAAATGATTCACAGCTTGTCTCAGTTATGAAAGCCTTTTTGGCACTTTTCCTTCAAGGGTGGAGTACAGCTACCAGCTCTTGCAAAATTCCCTTTCAATCAACACTTTATCAGCTTGCATACACCATTTATTTTTGTATTCTGACATGTAGTTACTTATGTGCCTGAATACAGTTTTACATGTTCTTGTGCAGTGCAACATTTGGTGCTTTAAAGAGCTTGGCTTTCAAGTGACTGTGTTTATCAGCAGTTCCAGGCTTGTTCCAGTGGAATGTTGCAAAAGCACTAAAACTAACAAATACATAAGAATTGTTAAACCCAAAGTTTGCTTCCAAGTGTGTTTTCAACCACTGCACAGCAATATCAGTGGCACTGCAATTGCAGGTAAACTCCTGCTGATTAGGAAACTCCTGGTTACCCTGAGAGGGAGTTCAGAGCTCATCGTTGCTGAGTAACTAAGTGCTGACAGCCTTTAGAAAACTGTTGTTCTGAAAAGCAAGATGGGAAGCTAAACTACTATGGATTCAGACCCAGGACCTTCCCAGACTTGCTGAAGATGTCCCCACCCAGTGCTGCTCAGGGAGCCCCAAGAGGCGCGCACAGCCTGGCATGACCAGACACCCAAACCCTGCCTTCCTTCAGAGGTGCCACCTACCCCTGAGTCAGCAGCTTATCACTGTCACATGCCAAAAGCTTCCACACCTGCCCGACAAAGCCCAGGCTGGCCAGCTTTTATTTATATTGCATAAATTAAAATTTTATAGGCTATAAGGAGGTGTGGCCTGCAGAAAAAAAAAACCCCACACAACCAGAAAATGAGATTTCCAGGCATGCTGAATAGCAAACTGAAACAGTAAGTTTTTTTCCAGGTCTCTGCCTTTGAAATTCCACACCAAAATAAAGCTTTTAAACCTGAAGCAGAGTAAAAAGTAAAAACCAAACAAACAGAAACAAAGTGATCTTTTACCTCTTGAGCTGAGATGTGGAGTATATTTAAAGTACTTTTAGGGCCTGTGTGAAAGCTATTTTTTGTCTCTGCACTTTCTGGCTGAAATTGAAAGAGTCACAGGCATCAAAGCCTCGCCTGTGCAGTTTCAAGAGTTTGATTTCAAATTGCTGGAGAAGAGAAGCAAAGACACCAGGGTACCCTCATTGCTGACTCAGCACCTTGCCCAGAGATTTCATACAGTTATTTCCTCCGTCTGTCCACAAAGGTAAAGCCTGCATATATACTCTGAATCCTCCGAGGCAGGGCACCATGGAAGCACAACATGCTGCTTTTAAGCTGCCAGAGCATCTGGATGCAACAACAGTCAGCATTTCCCACAGCCATCCACCTGAACAGAAAAGCACAGGCAACTGGCTTTGAGGACCCAGGGAGAAGACATTCCAGGGTTCCAAGTCCACCCCTCTACTGCTGCTGAAACATACTCTTTATAATTTTTCTTACTGACCTTCACCCTTCTAGAGCTATTTCACAACCTTTGGCTTCAACTGAAATTATTTATGACTGCCTTATGCATGTTTCTTCTTGTGACTGTACTTTCATTTTAAGAAGCTCCTTCCTTCCCATGGTTTTTGCAGCCAGCCCCATCCTCTCTCCAACTTCATTTTGCTAGAGATTTATTCAAGCTTTCAGTCTCTGCTCAGAAAATAGTCTGTTCTTTAATCATCCCTGGCCCTGCTCCAATTTGAAATTACCTTTCTCAAATGGAGGTGACTGGCTCCGCATAAACTATTACAGGTAAGATGGCAGGAAGGCTTTGTAAACAGCATTAGTGCTGCTTTAATTTTTAAGGGAAGAAACTCCCCTGATTCATCCCAGGACACTGATATTGTCATTTCCAACTTGCAGCAGAAACTCACAGGTTTAAGTGGGAAACAGCATAAAAAGTACCACCCTCAGCACCACTTCTGTTTCTCCAGAGCTCCCAGATAAGGCCACTTCTCCTGGCCAGTGGTGTCACCCTTTCTGTCACCATCATCCCTGCCAACCGTGTTCCCAATGTACCCGTGTGCTTTGCACCAGGTTCTTGAAAAAGTCATTGCTGGTCCACTCTCTCTCCCTGTTGAAGAGCTTCACCAACAACCTCTCCAGATCCTGAGCATGCCCTTTAAAGGGGAATTACTGCTACCTTTCTCTTAGAGTTCTCCCTTTGATACCAGCTCCTTTCCCCAGACGGATATGAGCCTTCTGCAGAACGTGCCTGGATCCTGCATTTATCCCTTCATGCTCTTCCCAGCCTTCCACTTGCAGTTGTTGTCAGAGACTGCCTGGATTTTTACTTTCATCTAACACAGCTCTTCATAGCCTCACATCATCATCATTCATTCAAAAGCATTTCTTCAAAACTCCATCACCAAAACCCTCCCATTTAGTTAAAGCACAGCTTTGTCCCTCTGATACCTTGGTACTTCCCAGGCAGCTGAGCCAAATGTCACATCCAGGACCAAGGCATCGGAGGCCAGGCTGGACGGGGCTTGGAGCAACCTGGTCTAGTGGAGGGTGTCCCTGCCCACAGCAGGGGGGAAGGAAGTAGATGATTTTTAAGATCCTTTCCAACCCAAGCTGTTCCATGATTTTATGACTCCGTAAGACAGACCAACACCACTTACAGCACCGTGAGTGCCAGTCCCTGCTCACCAGCAAGAAACACCCCCAGCTGAGCATGCCATGACAATAACACATGGCCTGCACAACCATTTTTAGCCATTTCACAATTACATACAATTAATGTGTTTTAAAAATACAGATTGTCACGAGCCCATGTATTTAAAAGTTTCCCCTTTTCAGTATAAAATGCAATTCCACAACTCAGTAAGTGAAAAATAATATTAATTATTGTAATATCACGTACTAATTAAGTCAGACTAGATCTGGCCAATACTCAGATGAACTCCTTGCAAGGAAAAGGCAAGGCAAGTCTGCAGAAATGCATGTAAAGAACTCCAAAGGCTCATTTTTTTGAGCAATATGCAAACCCAGAAGGCAGTGACTACCAATTTTCATCTTCTGTGGCACATTTCCAGAAGCTGTAGGTGTACTTCTGGCCAAAAGCCAGCTCTAGTTATATTGTGTCCACCTACTTCTAAATTTCATCTGCAAATTATTTTTCATGTTCTCTTTATAAAATGTATTGACTAAGGTTACTGGCACAGAGCAACTGATGCCTTCTGTCCAAGACCAGGTGCATTTGAAGGGTATGACCCAATTCAAATTGGTTTTATTACTTTTTATGATATTACTTGGTCAAAAGACAGAATATTATTAACCAGAATTGACTAGCTCATGGAGAAGCTTCACTGTAAATAAAAAGACTTGGATATCATATTCAAGTTTATACCAAGCTTCAGTTTCTTGAATCAGTGTAGATTGACAGCTAAACCTCCAGGCTCTGCCACCTGGCAGAGGTGCTCCCTGCCTCCCTTCTCTGTTTTAAAAAGGTTTTATTTGGGCAGCAATATCTGATCAATACAAAGATGAGCAATGGCAGTGACAAAGCAGCCAGACTTGGCCTGAAAGTGCCTGGTTATCTCCTGTTTTTTTGGTGCTACAATGGAAATACATTATTCTGGATACCCCAAACCACATTTGTGAAGGCTGAAGCACTGCCAAAGTCAGTTAGTTTGTGAATGCTCTCACATTAATAAAAATCAATGCTTTTAAGTCTTAGCCTCCAACAGATAACCTGATCTTTCCCTCCTCAAGTGACTGCAGAAGCACCCTGCTTCTTCCACTGCAGCCTGCACATCCCCTTACTATCAGGTTTATAGTAATTCAACCAAGCCAGAACTACATGAAATTAGGCAGAAGAAATGAGAATAAGAGAAAGATTTTATCAAGTGATGAAAAATGATCCCTAAAATACTATGACACATTGGGAAGGAAGTGTTTTCCCAAGTGTTCTGTGCAAACTGTATCAAAAGCAGCTCAGTCAGTGACTGTGCTGGAAAAAAAGTCAGTCCAAGATGTGGCAGAGATGAAGAAACCCTGAGTCAGATGATGCCTCTTGCCTCCCGTCTTGGTATTGCAATGCCTCTGCTTCCTAAACATGAGTTATACATGAATAGTGTTGGTCCTTCTTTTGTCTGAAGGGTTGTTCTTATTCTCAAATATTCATTTGCTATGGATACAGAATAAAGGTTTAAATTAAGAATATATATACTTACAGACCAAACAATGATCATTCTTCTAGACACAGAGTGATCTATATTCCAGTAGGTAAATGGAAGGAAAGTGATATAAAAAATCTCTTCACCCAAGGCAGCTGAGAACTTGAACAAGTAGTAGTAGAAGTAGTTCTTCACAATATACTTCTGTGTGCAACTCTGGAAATTAGAGAATTTCGTCATTTTAGTGACTTGGAAAAATATCACAAACATTTAAAATATTTTAACCGCTGCAGTTCCCAGTCCTTAAACCAAACATTTTGTTATAACAAGTGTTAAGAAATGAAGTTCAACTTTTATACTAGAATGAAGACTGTAGTGATAGTGCAGCTACATTTCCTGCAGAGCAGAAATCTATTCAGACTAATTAAGGTAGCAGTCACATGGACAGAGACTTTCAAGAGATGGGATCAGCCTTTCCCCCAGGGTAATCAGGTGTATTTCATAAAAGGTACTGATGTGCTAAGTTTGAAGTTCCTACATCTGTAGACAAAGCCACCACTGCATTCCCTGGAAATGCATTTTGAGATAAAAGACTTAAACTGCAATACTGGACCAATTAATTTAAAATTTGCTGCCAGGTGCAGCTGACAACAGCCCACAACACTTAGTTCTTGCAAGTGTCTCTGGCCCCTGGCTCCCAATGGCAGGATCTCATGGGATCACCCCACACTGAAGCGCCACAGCTGGAAGATTCCCCTCTTACATGGGACTGGGCTCAGCAACCACAGCTGCACAAGCAGATCAAGGGGAACACAAGGCTCTGAATGGGCAGAGAAAAGAGCTGCCCTGTCACAACCAGATTTTCACTCCAATATCTTTAAGTAAAAACCACCATCTTGTCTTATTTAAGCATTACCAGCAGATACCTTGCAAACAGTGGCACTTTATTCATTTTAGTAAGCTAGAGATTTTGTTCAGTCTCTGGATTTGGCAGCTAGATTATTTCATTAGATGTACCCCACCTAACATGCTCATTTTCCCTCTTCCAAAAGGTGACACCCAGCCCTCCAGATCTGGGAGGCCATACAACAGCACACATTGCTTAGGCCATGACTTTGGCCACTTGTTGAATGTGTCTAGAAAAGGTTTGCTGCTGATGCTGCCATTTGGGACTAGGACACCACTGAGAAGCCTCACACCCTGTTAGCAGGAGCAACAGACAAGTGAATTACATTTTGTAGGTACACCTGTCACTTCAGGAAATAAGGAGATAGACAGACAGACATAGATAGACAGGAGTTTTGATTCAGGGGAGGAGCAAAGGAGCCAATCTAGTCTCACTCCATCTTCCCCCAAAAAATTAAAAATATGAATGTTGGCTATGTAAATATAAGATGAAAGAACTTCCTAAAGATGAGAACTGAGAAGGGATCATGAAGGTCTCAGTGTGGACAAAGTAAGTTAAGATATAGCTTTGACATAAGCTTGCAAAACTCTCCAAATAGGAAAACTGTTGTGCTTGGAGCTGACTATGTAACTACTAAAGAGAAACTCTCATCCTACGTGCTAGTGAGAAAACATAAAAATTGTCTAAGGACTCTAGACATGCACTTGTGACTCACTGCAAAAGCTATTAGAAATTCCAGTCTCTTCATCTGCTTTTAAAGCAGAGATGAGGCAAACTGCACAGAGATGACAAAAGCAAGATGGAAAGAAGTTGCATCCATTCAACTATCATAAAAAACCCCACAACTTAAATTGATTTTTGCATCAATAAACAGAAAAGATGAGTCAACATTTTTTGAAATGCCAGAGTCAGAAGAGTGTTCCCCCATCCACCAGTCACAGAGGTCACAGATGAGTTCCCAGCATCCCTCTAGGATAACAGCTCTATGCTGCAGCTGGCTGCACGACAGAGCAATCAGTCTGCATGTCTCAAGTCTCCCACTTAGAAAACACCCCCAGAGCAATTAGCAACACCAATGCTTCTGCCTGAGATCCTGAAACTGTATTTGGTGACACTTAACACGGCCCCACAGAAAGCCCTCTTCTGGCACCGCTAACTCCTCAATTAAACATGAGTCTCCAAGGTATTGAGAATTATGTGCTTTTGTGCTTTAGCTCAGAGAGGATCAGACACATCCCTAAGGTAATGCTTTTATACTTGCAGCCTCATGGGATGAGGGATAAAACTTTCTAATTCCAGTAACAGAAAAGTATGGTTTATCAGGTTCTAAAAGAAATATGGAGTTTAAAAAAGTCCTTCCACATGATTTTAAAAACATTTCTTTTTCTTTCTTCCATTCCTTTTCTATCAGAAATCACACACACACACACACTGGTTTGGTTGGGTTTTTAACACCTTTTTTTTTTTTAACTCGACACCAGCAGTTGTGCGCAGCCAATGAGTGGCAGGGGAGAAACAGAGCCTGTTTGTGACACGATGCTAACAGCCACAGGTCAGGCACACAGGGTGCCACAGAATCAATGCACTTGATGTTTGGTAGTGCGGGGTAATAAAGTGATGTTTGCACTTGTTGAGATCCTAAAGCACTGTAAGTACAGCAGTCTCCTCCACGCACCTTCAGACTGCAGTTGGCTCACATTTACTATCTACACCCACTATTTCTGGAGTAGGCAGAGTGCAGTGCTTTGTGAAGTGTCTTCCCTTTTTATTCTCATTCTAACCCCAGTGCAGGAAAATCCATCACTATTATTTGTGTGAACATCTTCAACATTCCCAGAAATTTATTCAATCTCTAATTTTAAGTAACTCCTATCTTTAGACTTGGTTATTCTTAATGCACTCCAATGACCTGATGACTTCCACAATCCCTGAAGTCCTTTCAGCCCTCCATCTCCATTGCTATTCAGCCTGGATCAGAGAGGTTTTAATGGGCAGTGATTAAAGCTGTAGGTAAAGTCACAATTTTTAGAGCACTTCAGAAGCAAGATGTAATAAGCCTCAACAGTAAAAGACACAGAAGACGGGTAATTCCACAAAAATGGCCCTTCTCATCAGCTGTAAAATATCTATTTTGAAAAACCTCAAGTGCTCAGACAGCAAGAAACTCTCATGGATGTGTGAGTCTCCATAAATAAACTACTCAGCTGAAGTATTGGCACAGCAAATGGCTGTTGTAGGTCATGCCACATTTGCAGTCTCTGCACAGGGGTGGGTCACCCACACCAGGTGCTGCCACAGCACCCACCCAATCTCCCTGGAGCATGGGAACATCCCCAACACATTCCTACAGTGCCAGCAGAGCAGGGCGCACCAACACTATGTTGGCTCTGGGGAGACAATAACACACAATGACACAGCATACGAGGAATCCATCATTCTAGAAACAATGTGTATATGTGATGTTTATCCTTCAAGGCTGAAGCAGAGGAACAGCAGCTGAACGACTAACATAATACTTTTTTTTCCCCTAAAAGTACATTTTTATTGTATCTGTGCAAAGATACCACTCCTCACAATTACTCTGGGAGATCTCTTGTCAGAGAGCAAAACAGGCCCCAGCTTTTCCTGCCCTGTCTCTAGAGACAAGCTGTGCAGCATCAGACTTCTAAGGCTCCAAGTCTGACCCAGAGATCCCATTAACCAGCACTCTGTTCTCAGCTCTCAATTACTTCGGATCTTTCAGAAGATGTACATGTTTAATTGAAGTTCTTGAAGTCCCTTGCTTCCCTTCCAACAGAATTGCCTTGCAAAAGATTAGGAATTTCCCTCCCAAAGCCCCTAATTATCACATTACATACTTATCACTTTAAGGATTTTTAATGTGGCAAAAAAAGAAAATAAGAGAAGCCACCAAAAATCAGGCACAAAAGAAAAAACCAAAAAATCCAATCTAGTTGTTGCTGTACACAAAGACAATATAAATCAGACAATTCAGCCCCACAGGACTGCACTGTGTGGAGTAAAACCAGTGGGAAAAAGTCTTCTGGACTGCAGTATTTGGCATAAGCAGTCAGTTTTACATCACTTTATTAACTCTACCCAGTTAATAAAGGAATCTGTCAAGTCAAAACAAAAAAATTAGATATCGGTAATTAGATTTTGGAAAATAAAAAGCAAAACTCATTATCAAAGGCTTCAGCTCTTCCACCCAACTGCACAGCTTCATGTCACACACATTCAGCGTTTCCTGAAGATCCAACAAGCAGCCAAGAGCAGCCAGTAACACTCCAGCACCTATGCATTCACCTTTCCTGGGAGCACCAACACTGCAACCCATGGCTCCATGAGGAAGGAATAGGGTGGCCAGGAAACAGGGGCTGTGGCCCAGTGGGAGATCCTGGTGTGGCCATGAACCCCTTGCTGGGTGCACAGCACCCATGGTAGGGTGAAGGGGGAGCCAGCAAAGGAGGAATACAGAGTCATGGAATGGGTTGCAGAGGTGTCAGGAGACAGCAGGGGCAGGACAAAAGCACACAGCCCACAAAGTACACACAAGGAGCCCCAAGGCATGAAAAATACACCTAACCAGGCTCATACATATGTGCAGCTTCCCACTCTGTTTAAATGCTTTAAAACAAGTAATTAATTTTTTAGTCTCTGCAGAACATGAGGCAGCCAGTTTTCAGTAGCTGTCCAGGTTTACACAGTGTTCTTGGAGGGACACCTAGAGCCAACCAAACCCTCAGAAATGTGGAGGTGGAGACAAAAAGAAATCACAAGAAAATCCTTCTTAAATGCCATAAAATTTTGTCCATCTCTGCTGTTGGCAGCAAGTCCTTGTTGACCAGCACACAGAGAGGACACATCCAGCTCCCAGCTGTTGTGCAAACAATGGCAGCAGCAGGCACTCCTGGCATAATGAGCAGGGATGTGGCCTGGAACCATCAGCTGATGCAGAAGCAAGACAATCATTGCATGAGATGTAGCAATGCTCAAGCTTCAAGCCAGAGAGTCACAGCACTTTCAGTGGTCTCAGGTAAAGAACCAGTAGGGAGCCTAAAAACCAGGCAGAATCCTTTCCGCAACTTCTTAACTCATTCGAAGTACCAAAAAAGGCCATTTACATAAAGCTCTCAGCAAGGTACCCCAGCAGAGCAGTGCTGCACAGCCACCAGCACCAGGGACAGCTGTCACGCTAAAAGGGGATATGCTTTGCCAGACCAAAGGCTCAGATCAGTCAAATAGAAAATGGGAAAGGTACATGCAGGTCTCCACCAACACTGTCCCCCTGGGCACAATGCTCATCCAGTTAATTCCTCACACCAGCCACCACATTCTACATCAGCATGTGTTCATCCAAAGTCTCCCCTTCAGCCTGTAAAGGACGGTCAGCTGAGACACATACACACATCTGTACATCAACACACACCCAGCACATTGAAGCTGCAATGGGTCCAGAACACCGTTAAGATACCTCAGTTGATGTGTGAAGATTTCATTTTTTAATCTTATTATTATTTCCCTTCCACTCTGATTAGTAGTTGGGAGGTAGAGTGAATTATAGGGTTTATTTCTATCTTGCTCTAGAAGTAACATGATTAGCCTCCTTCCTTCTACTGAAGGAACACATATAGAAGTACCAGAATCTGCCAAGTCATTTAAATATAAAGTGGAATAACATAAGACTAGAGTTGACAGAGAACTTGTTTAGACAATTAATAGGAAGAATCAAGGAAAGAAAAATTGATTATGTTGTCTTCCTAAATGAAAGCCATCTTCAAGAAACAAAAGTAAGTCTCTTTCAGATACAAGGGGGAGTGGCTGCTAAGGAGATTGACATTGCTTGTGAAGGAACATGCCTGCAGTCACTGGACAGACAGCCTCACATTTCCTGACAGACAACCTAAACCAAGGCTGGTCCAGCTTGCCCACCAAGGATGATGGCTTACATTCCCATCACTCTGGTGGGAGTTTGTCTAACCTGTCCTTACTGAACCAGAGGTGGAAACTCCACTGCTTGCTCCAGGCAATCTCCAAGTGCTTTGCTCTCCTGCCACCTAGACTGAAACTTTCTTGCTGAAATTTAAACCTATGGCTATTTTCTTATCTACTGCAGACAAGGAACAAATTGTCTCCTTCCTCGGAGGGCTGACACAGGAGAAGGTTGTTATAAGCATTCAAAAAGGACATAACTGTCCTCTCTTCCACTCCCTAATCACCTGGTAATTCTTACAGGGGATACTGAGCATTTTCCAGACACAGCACCTAACATGCCTGTGTTGAATTACAGAGCCCAAAGACTAGATGTGACACTTCAGCAATGCTGAAGGAACAGTCCTGCACAATGTCATTCCTTCTGTGGGCAGTTTTCAGAGGTTTGCCACCAGTGAGCCACGTCAAACCTGTGATATCAGCTTTTTTCCTCCAAGAAATCTCTACCACATCTGTTGTCTTCCATTCTACCGTTGAGTCTACACCTTCTTCAATAAGTATCTGCACCTCTTGAATAGAGGTAAATTTTCAACCATACCTTCAGCTTAACAAGACTATTTGACTTCTGTTCTCATCCTCCAGCCTAACTGCAGCTTCTTCTAAATTCATCTCACAGTCATCATGCCTCTCATGCCTACAGTTCCAGCTAGTGATTTCCACACGGCTATGAAACCTGTTCTGAAGAGACTCTCATCACTTTCCATCAAAAGGTCTCCATCGTGGCACTCAAACTCACAGGCCATTTAACTTCCTATATTCCTTTCTTAGCAGATGCCTGGAGAATTGACATCCATGACTCAGAGAATCATAGATTTGTTTGGGTTGAAAGGGGGCCTTTAAAGATCATCTAGTCAAACCCTCACACCTACCAGCTAATATACTTTGGAGCTTTTGCTTGTTGCTCTTAAAAAGGCAAGACAATCTGACCTTCTCCACACAGTGGTGTCATGGGATCAGACTTATGTTTCACCCCTTCTCTCGCAGTGTAATTTTGAGCAACTCCAACAGGTCTGCCTTCCACCATGATCTTCAGACTTTTGAGCACACACCTGTACGCACCTTTCTGACGTGGAGGGGAATGCCTCTGCGTTTATTTCCTTGCCTGCTCTTTATGGAAAGCTGTTCCTCTTATGGTCATTCCCATTGCTGGAATAACTCCCGAGACGTCCACTTCTTGCACTTTTGTTTTGAATCACTGATGGGTGTTGGCAGCATTTTCCTGCCAAGAAAGCTGCACAACACCAGCATAAATAGGGCTGTGCACTTCTCCTTGAGGAGCTCACCTCCTTCGTTCCCTGAGCCCTGCTTCGCCAGGCAGAGGCTGGGCAGGTTGGACACTACTGTTTCAGCTGCCCTGACAGATGTGGTGGGTGAGCTTCTCGTGCACTTCAGCATCTTCCCACATTCCAGGAAGAACTGGCCAATTCATGCAGTATGGAAGCAATACAGCAAGAGAGGCAGGAAAGGGAAGGGCAGAAGGAAAAGCCTTCCTTCCTGCCTGTTTTACAGTGGAAGAACAGGTCTATTTAATTTCATTTTAATTTAGGAGAATTAGACTGCAATTTTGTGAGGTGCAACACAGAGCTTACACCTGGAAATGTCTGAGGAAGGTATTTTAAGGATTAGGTAGCACCAGTGTCTGTGGACAGAGGGAGGAAAACACAAGTTAAGAAACAGAGAAAGCAAATTACAGGCGGTTCAGAAAGATGGGGATTCCAGCTTCAAAATAGATATCAGATTCCTCTGAAACTCAACTGTACTTCATATTTCCAAAGGTACAGTGTTACTGAAACTGGTTTTGGGTAGAAGGATGTGCCACAAAACAGCAGTTTTCCAATTGCACAGCATTAGATGGCCCCCCTGCCCACACACCTACCCATCTCCCTCAAGCACCACCACCTCTTAGCTTTGGCTTCCTGCCAAAACCAAATGAGTCAGGGTGTTACCAGGGTTGCTGGATACCCAAGGTGTTCTGCAGAGATACTGAGAGGGAGGAATGGGAAGACTCTCGCTCGCTTTTCCCTCAGCACACCAGGTCTGACGAGATCCTCAACAGAAGCTTAACCTAACCTAGTCCAACCCAACAGAAGTTTACAGGAATGGCCAATGACCATGGAGAACCAGGACTTCACTGTTACATTTCTTTTCAGAGCAAAGAGCTTGTTCTCACTCTAAGATTTTATTTCAGAAATTAACTACAGCCTGGAAGACCCCTGTAAGGAGGAAGGGACATGTTCAAATTGCAGCTGTGGCTGTGGAGAGGCAAATGGGAGGACACCTCAGCAGCCAGCCTGCCCCTGGGAGAAGAGCTGCAGATAAGATGTTCTTAACTCACTTGCTGCCTCATTATTAGTTGCAATTAGTGCAGGCCATGCCAATGTCAGCTCTGTTTCTGATGGAGAAACACACAAGGAGACTGACATGTAACCTGATGTTGCCAGCAAGTGCTGCTTCAAGGATCTCTGCTGGATCTCCTACCCCACTGAATGAGCCACTCTGTGGCTGCAGCCCCCTTGGCACAGCACTGTAGGAACTATTTGGCAGGTGCTTGCAAGCTTCAATACTTCAGTCAGTGCCAGTTCAATTCTCCCCCTGGCACCTCACACCTGCAGGTGACATGGGGGTCAGCTGCCCTTCCATAAGGATTCCCTTCTCCTCCCTAGACCCTTCCTTCAGTCTTTGGTTTACCCTGCCCTCTGCTTCATGCCCCTCATCCTGGTGGGTGGGCTGTATATTTGTCAGGGAACACATTCCTCACTAATGTCTCTGGGCCCTTCCCCCTGCAAACATCCAGGCTTCGCTCTTGTGGCACAACTGAGGTGTCTGACACTGACTCCTCCTGTAAAATAAAGTACCCCAACACTCTCCCTTTGCAAAGGGAGATGGTAATGGGAAACACTAAAGGCAATACACCTCATTAAACTGGTGGATATAAGTAAGCAGTTATAATGCCATCCAGTGGAGCAAGCTGCAAAGGGGTAACAATGACCTGGCCTGGGGTGATAGTGACCACTTCCTGTGCGTCAGAACCCACAGGCTCACGGAACCCTATTAACAGTGGTTTGCAATTGCCAGCTGTCTTCGAAAGGAAAGATTAAACACATTTTTTGTTTGTTTTTATATCTAGTAATAAATATTCCAAAATTTAGTGATAAAATAAAACAGTAATAAATCAGCAATTTAGCTCCATTTAAAAGCATTACATCTAGACCAATAGGAGTTTACCTTGGGAAACTAAATTACAGGTGCTAACTACACTGAACTGATATGAAACCCTTTAAATCAGGAAAGTGAACAGACATTTTAAACAAAAGTTTCATGATTTAGACAACACTACCTGTACCTTCTAGACCTCAGATTTACTTGCCATAGCAGTCATTAGTCACCTTCCACTGCCCAGATGACCCATACACATTCCCTGCAGAGCAGAAACACAAGGCAAAGTGAAAGAAATGGCTGTCCAAAGGAATCTCCCAGAACACATTTTCTCTGTCTTCTTATCTGTTAAATCTACTCCTGTTCTCCAGAGACCCAAAGGAGAAAAACGACTGCAAATTAGATTTTATCATTCTGGTTGATATCTGAACTAATGGCCCAAGACATTCAGCAGAATTATAAAGAAGTAAGTGGCTCACCTCCAAGCACTGGAATTAATCCTAGGATCCTGACAGCTCCTCATTACAAGGTCCAGTGGCCTCCAAAAAGATGACTCAGGCTGTGAGCCAGGAAGCACTGAGTCATGAAGCACATCATCATCATTGGTGTAAGGACTCAGGCTGCCAGCACGGCCCCTCGTGTGCCCCTGTGCCAGCACCCACCCAACCAGCAGCCACTCTCTCAGCAGCAGGCACTACACAGGATATCTATTGCAATCAGCACAGCTTCACAAACTTTTGTTAGCTTCAGGTGCTTCTGCAGCAAGATCCTGAAGATGAGATGGTAACAAACAGCACACACCTGTCTTTGCAGCCTGTTCTCTGGAGGGGATGCCAGGCTGCTCCCTGGAGAGAGGTTTAAACCTTAAACCAAAAATTGGGCACATGCAGGACGGTCAAGCTCCCTTGGCAACCACACCAGGTAGGGGAGATCTGAACATGGAGTACCAGAACACAGGAGTGATGCTGGGGAACGTGAGCCTTGCGCTCAGCCCATTGAAATAAGAAACCGGATCTCATGTTTCCCCAGCTGCAGCTCCAAATGGAGGAGCTTCCAAAAGTTCAGCTGTATTCTCTAGGAGGACAAAGTGTTAGCACCTGAGGCAGAAATGCCTTGCTGCCTGTCCTCCTAGCAGGGTTCCTGGGCTTTTTTCATAAGGGTTTGCTTCTCCTGCTGAACCTACTACCAACTTACTGCTGCACGGAAAGAGACACAATGTGAAACCAAGTAAGCCTGCAAAACAATTTTAAAAGAAAATGCAAGACTCTGAGGCTGATGAAAAAATCTATTGCAAGGAATCACCACAGAAGACAGACCTTGACTCAGACTCTAGAGCAAGCATGCTTCAAATTACCAGCCATCCCATCACAGCAAAAGCAGTGTTTTCATCTATATCTTGCAAGTAATTCACGACATTTTTTGGGACTGTGCTGAGATGAACGTGCAGTTTGTACCTACCTTCTCTGTTTCTGTTACCATCACCTGGCTGTTATCCTGGTTATTATCCTCCTCACCTACGGTACGAGCAAGAACCATGCAATCACTAATCATCATCAGGCAGGTTGTAAACATTGCTCCAGTTCGGAGCAGTTCTGACGGTTAAGGAATAACTACAATGTAAACATGAACTGTACTCACTCAAAGGCAGGAAGACAGATCTTGAGATGATAAAGCATCCGGGAAAGGAAGAGTGGAGAAAGGCAAACAAATCTCTACAAAGAACTTTGAGTAGAAGATTACTTTTTTTCTTTGTTCCCTTTCATTCAGGCTATCAATTTCAGGAGCAGGAGATTAGAGATAAGCAAAGCTCCACTTTTTAAAAATATGTAGCCTTTATTTGGCCGCTCACAGGACACCAGAGAAGGTTTCAGGTAGTAAGTTGGTGTTTTTAAGAGCACAACTTGAGGATTTCATACAAAGTGTCAGGAAAAGATACCTTTTAAGCTGTTCCAGAAATAAATTCCTTGTGAAACAAACTAATAATAGAAAGCAGCACAGAAAAGAAAGTAGTATTAGCTAGAGACAGGATAATTACAAGCAGTTTCTCTCTTGTCTTCTGTAGTAGTAAACCAAGTCAGTTTCTCCACTAAAAGCCCATAGATTCAATGCCTAGTCCAAGCCAGGACATAAACCCAGTTAGTGTGTTGGACTAGCACCATTCTGTATCTTCCACAGATACCAGAGTTCTCATGTGAGGTATTAAAAAGTGTTTCTAAATGGTCTGGTAACCAAGGAACATCAAGAACATGAGCTAGGTGACTGATTCAATGTTTAAGAAGCACATGCAGCCACAGCTCTCACATCTAAGCATTTCATTCCATGTCTCATCTCATGGCAACTCCTGTGGGGCAGACAGGACTGATTTACAAAGATTCAGACACACAGCCACTCATGCTGCTGCTGACCACTGTAATCAGGCCTTGTGGCCTTTTTTTTCTTTTAACATTTAATCTCCAGGTTAAAGAAGATGCTGAAGAATCACGAGCAGCACTTCTGGCACAAATGAATGCAATAATTAAAAGCCTCCTTCTTCCAGAGGAAGAGCTGTTCTGTCTTTTTACCCTCTTGAGGCATCCTGTTTTCTCTCCATGCAGTACGGCATCTCCCCCTACCAGGTGTGTCCATCCCCTCCCAAACTGCCACCAGCTACCAGCCCTCAGTTCCCTCTCCCCAAAATCTCTCTAGCTGGACCACCCTGGCACACAATCCAGCCCATGTCAGATGCAGGGACCTGAGACCTGGCACTGAAGAAAGGGGGAATGTTCTGGAGAGATGGAGCTGTGGCAGTCCCATCATCCAGTAAGCCATTCACATCATCTTCACTGCATGCAATATACTCTGTTTTTACAGGTGTACCTTAGTGATTGTCCAAGAATTTACATGGGAGAACCTGGGAACCTTGAAGACAGTCGTGACAGTAAAGACAAAGCAGTGTGAAAGTTACTACCTCATAGAAATCAACTTGACAAGGACTTTGAAACTCCCAAGTTTCAGGAAGGGATGGATGAGCACAGAGCCACACAAGGTCACCAGGAGGGAGATGCAGGAGCAGCACTTTAGCACCTTTATGCAAACATGTGCAGCTAACAGCAAGAAAATGCCACTGTCCATAGAGAATTTATGGGCAAGGAATTTCCTATGTAAATGAAATTCCTAAACCTGCTTATTTGCAGATACATCAGGGTAACCCCAGGTCATTTAGCAACAAAGCAGGGGGTCTGAGCCTTAGCCTAAGGGAGATCCAAATTCACATTTCACATTTCTTGTCAGGTTGCAGAAGACCCTCCTTGTAAAAATGGACTTTTCATTTCCAGTTTCGATAAAAAGGAACAGAGAGACCCTGTCTTTTATAATTCTAGTCCTTCATTGAAACACTGTTCAAGCCATTACTCCCATCTGCATTTTGGGGATGTTTGAACCCAGCTTTCGTATTTCAGAAGTGAGTGTCCTAATTCTGCAGAAACAAACCCTTCTGCTACTATCTCCAAGTTTCACGGAGTCTCACCTGGAACCCATTCACCCTTCACATAAAAGTAATTGTGCCTTACTTTGTGAAACCCAAAACAATAGCTCAAGGTGAACAGCTACATTCACGGAGCATTAACTTCGACAGGATTTTAGTATCAACACTGCTACGTGAACTACGTCGTTGTTCAAAAGAAAGCAGTGATAATAAATCTTTTAGTGAATTATCTGCATAATTTACCCGAAATAGAGCTTACTGTAGTTCAGAAGTGAACAGACTGAGCAACATCTAGTTGAGAAAGAATCAAGAAGCAGCTAAGGAAGAATTTTAGATGCTTGAAATGAGAATCTGGGCACTGGATGTGGAACAGGGAAGGGCAACATAGTATGAAAGGGAAGGAGTGGTAGAGTTGTGACATTCACGGCTGGTCCATGTTTATATTGCAGGTAGAGTTTGGAAGCCCATTATCACACCTGATTTCCAAAAGGCACCACAAGGCGATCTGCTAATGAATTCAAGTCATTACAGTAAGAGAAAAAGCAGGTCGTCCGACCTGTACACATGGGTTGCATCATATCTTCCCTGTTCCCTTCTGATACGCAAGGGAATTACAGACCGTGCCGGGAAACGCCGCGACCTGCCTGGCCAGCGGGAAGCGCTGGGCGCTGAGCCTGGCTCCATGGCACCTCGGCTGCACTGAGCAGGGACGAGCCACTCGGAGCCCAGGCCGGGCGGGGCCGGCTGCGGGCACAGCCCCACCCGATGCGGACAGCAGGGGCCGGGGACAGCGCAGCACCGCCGCAGGTGCGCCCCGCACGGAGAGAGACCCGCGGGGAACAGAGTTGCTCCCTCCCAGCCGCATCCCGGGGAGAGGCTGCGGTGTCCCGCAGGCCCCTCTACAGGCAGCTCCCGCTGGCACCGACCGCCCCATTCCGGGGGCGTCAACGATGGGGGAGCGCGGAGAACCCAAAGACGCCGCCCCCGCGGGGCCGGGATGGGCTGCGGCACTGCACAGCGCTCCCCGTTCGCAGCCCAAACCCTTTTTCCCTCCTCCCAGCACCGGCCCGGGCAGGCGGCGGGATGCGGGGAGACCCTCCCGGGGCGTCCCTGCGCGCACAGTGCCGGGGGAGGCTCTGCTGAGTCACAGCCAGGGCCCCCTGCCGCACTCACCTGCGGGCCGCGGCCGCTCCGCACCCCGCCGGGGGGAGCGCGGCCGGCGCCGGCCGGGCAGCGCAGCGCGCCCGCTCCATTGCAGGCGCCGCGGTCCCGGGGCCCCTCCGCGGGGTCGCCGCCGCCCTCGTCGCCGGCGAGGAAGAGCCCGCAGGAGCGCTGGAAGCGCGCCACGGGCTGGGAGCAGCGCAGGGTGCCCAGCAGGCGGGCCATGCTGCCGCCAGCCTCCGCGCAGCGCGGCCCCAGCGCGCCCCGCCGGCCGCGGGCAGGTGCGCCCGCCCCGCCCCTCCTCACAGGTGCGCCCGCCCCCCCCCCCCCCCCGCACAGGTGCCATGACCCGCCCCGCACAGGTACGCTGCCCCGCCCGGGAGCGCCCCTTGCCGGCCGGGCCCTGCGCTTCCCCTCCCTGGCTCCCAACCCCGCGGCCCCTCCTGGCGAGGACAGGACATTCAGCGTGTTCCTTTCTTTGGTGTTTTTCCTGCCGTGATGGCCTTGGTAGGAAAACCAGAGAAGAATACAATCTGTTTCTCTTTCATTAAGAAAGCACCACAAGGTGCTTTCTTAACTCGAAGATAGAATGCCCTGAATCACACCGAGATCTTTGGGGAAAAACACTTAGACATGGATGCCCATGGCTCATCATGGGCTCATCTCCTGTCTATTCATCTATTGGGTGTAAAATATGCCCTGGGTTGTCCCTGGTTTCATTTTGTCCAGTTTTGGAATCAGCTTTTAATTCCTTTCCCAATTATTTGCACACCTACATGTGTACATCACACATACACGTACACCTATAAGGATATATCTTTAAATATTTTCTCCCTTGGATACAGCTGCAGAGTTTCCCACAGAAACAGAGGAGTTATCACTTGGAAGATGCCCCTCAAGCTCTGGGGCTACAAACCTTTCCACAGGTGGTCCTTGCTGATTCCCACTTTTGAAACATTTAGGACCTTAGTTCCATCAGTGCATTTTTTTTTTTTTTCGAACAGCCCATTTCTATTCCCAGATATATATTTTGTACAAGGATTGCACAATCATCATTTGCTCAACATAGACTCATTTAAAGTTTGTTCGGGTTTTTTTCATTCTCAAATATCCCAAATTATGCAAGATTGCATGAAGGCTTTTCTTTCCAGAGCTCTTGGAAACCAAAGCTGTGTTCCTTTGCTTTTTAGCAAGTCAGTGTCTCCCTGTGCCACAGTTTGGGCTGCTCATAGGAGATGCTCACCCAGGCCCTGTGAGTGCCACTGCTCTCGAGACGGCAGAGACATCTCATCACCCAGCCTGGGCTGGGGCCAGGCCAGCCCATAGCCATGGGCCATGTGGCGTCTGTGAGGAATCCCGGGGACAGCTCTCCATCACCCCCATCCACATGCCACGGCAGACTTCATAGATCTCATCTAATTGTTTGCATGATTCGTTTTCTTTTATCTTCTCCAAACACAATCTTCTATCATTAGAGGTTTGCCCAGCCTCCAGGTGACAGGATGTTTCAGGTGCTTTCCTCACTGCTGGTATGTGCACACTCAGCCCTGGCTGTGATGAGAGGGTTTCTCTGTCAGCAGAACCAGCTCAAAGGGACTGAAGAGGGAGGCAGCCTGAGCCCACTTGGTTATGTGTTTGCACCCTTTTACTTGGGGGAACTATTTTGTTTGCTTCTGGGTTTGTTTTTTAATAGCTGTAAAGTTTACTAGGTGCACTCATAAGTATCTGGGAAACATTTATTTTCTTTTTCCTGCTTCTTGGATATGTGAAAAATCCACAAGCATGGACTTTTAATTTAAAATTGCATTAATTGCATTTAATTTAAAATATGCATTAATTGCATATTAAGCAATATGCTTAATTCATTCTATACAGACTGACTTCAGTAAAGCTGGATGCATTCAAATCATAGTCCCTTCATGGTTATTTTCGCTGTGTTACAGAAAGAGTCTTCAAAACTATTTCATTCTTATTTTGTCCACCTATATGACAACATGTACAAAAGTTTGTAACATGTTAATTTGAAGAGTAAAATTACAGCCCTGCTGGTGCAGCTGGGAGCCTTGCCACTGATGCCAGTGGGATAGGATCTCACCCAGGAACACAGAGGAAAGCAGGAATGAAAATGCATGGCCAGGGCCAGCACTCAGTGGGTATTTTAAATCATCTCTTTGTCAACCACAAGTCAATATTTATCTGATCTGCCTACATAGTTATGTCCTTATAATACTTCCCAGTATTAATTTAATATAGGTATTAAAATAGAACTAACCATTCACAGCCATCTTCTCCCTAATTTCTCTTCAGGTGCACACTTAGGTTAGTGGGAGTGCATCTCAGTGAGCATGTCAGCATTCAGCTGATGAGAATTCAAGCTTTATTAATCAAACTTACTCTAAACTTAATAGAAGGGAAAAATAAGGGGGAAATTTCTACTTATTGTTAATTTTGATATGCCTTTTCCATGTATTGGAATCAACATGAGTAATTACAAGTATTATGTGAGCTGATAATGGAAGTCTGCGACCCTTTTTTTTTGCTGCGGAAAGTGAAGGGATTTGTGGGAGTTATGTTCCTAATACAGACTGGTTTCTGGAGTGAAGGAAACATTTCAGGTCCAGTTTCACAGAATTATAGAATATCCTGGCTTGGAAGGGACTGACAGGGATTGTCAAAGTCCAGCTCCTGACCCAACACAGGACAGCCCCAAGAGTCACACTGTGTGCCTGAGAGCAATGTCCACATGCTTCTTGAACTCTGGCAGGCTTGGTGCTGTGACTGCTTCCCTGGGGAGCCTGTTTGGTGCCCAACCACCCTCTGGGGGAAAACTGTTTTCCCAGTATCTTACCTAATCCTGCCTTGTCTCAGCCTCTTGCTGTTTCCTCGGGTCCTGTCACTGGGCACTAGAGGGCAGAGATCAGTGTCTGCCCTTGCACTTCCCCTGGTGAGGAAGCTGCAGACTGTGATGAGGCCTCCTTCCAGTCTTCTCTCCAGGATGAACAAGCCAAGAGATCTCAGCTGTTTCTCACATGGCTTCCCTGCTAGACTATTCACCATTTTCATAGGTTTAGGACACAAAGAAAATTCATTAATGGCTTTTGGACATTTTCTTAGGAAGATAATGATCAATCTAATCAAACTGCCTCTAACACCTCCCCTCAACCAATTTTTTAACCAACTGGCAAATACAAACTACACTGATTACAGGAACAGAGGTTTCCCCAGACTCACGCTCCTGTGGTTTTAGGGAAAAATTGCAGTGGAATAGCAGAGACACAGCTTGAGCTGCCTGATGACCCCAGTCAGGACACACTTATTTCCAGGCAATTCCACCTCTTGTCTATCCAGTACCAAACAGACACAGCTGCAGGATACAGCAGCATGGTTGTGGGGGGACCAGGAAGAGGGAAATTGACATGCTTCCAGGATGGAGCAGAGGGTCATAGGAAGGACCACAGCACATGAGTGGGAGGTGTTTGGGCCACAGAGAGGATGAAGGATTTGAGGAGAGAAGCAAGGGCAGAAGACTGAAAATGTCTAGTAATGTAAAAATGTAAAAATCTATAGGAACCTTATTTTACCATTTCTACTGCTCACAGAATGACTTGTTTACTCTTGCTTAAAGCAAGAGTATGATTCATTCATCTTCTATTCCCTTTATGGAACAATGTTCTAATGGCCTTTGTCTGAGACTTACCTCCCATTATTTCTGATGGGCAAGGAAAATACTCAGGATATGGCTTATTGAAATATTTGCTTTAGAAACAATCCCCCTCCCCCCTCCAGATTTAACAAATAAAAAAATTCAAGAACTGTCCCACACTTTGTGTGGCCCATACAGATTTCCAGAAATTTAGAAAGGCAACTTTCTGTAAAACCAGTGGAATCAATGTCACTGCAAAAGACTAGATGACTAGGATTCTGAGAGCGTTTAAAAGAAGTTATTTATAAACTCTAAGTTTATAAATAGCAACAAAAGCATTTAAAGCTTTTTTCTAGTGAAAGTGTCTCATCCAGAGCCAAACTATCTCACTAATAGCTGGTTAGTATTTAGCTACATTTTCACAAGGGAAGAAAATCACCCCTGGGCTGAGGAAAAGAAGGAAAGACGAGAATACAAAGAATAATTTTTGAGAAAGCTGAGAATAATGCCTTGTGCTGAAGGCATTTCCTTAACAACAATGGGTGTCATTGTCATGATGGTGGGTAATTTTGCCTTCAGCATCAACAAAGTTAAGAGTGAAGTACAAATTCCAGGGCCGGGGGTGGATGATGATGCTGGGAGAACATAGCTCAGTTTTCAGGTGTCAGCCTGAGTTTGCAATCCTGACAGCCAGAAAAGCCTTGTTTTCCCTCATAAGCTGAGGGAATGGGTCTGGAGGAGCAAAATATGAGCACAACTTTTACTGTCACTCTGCAGACAGCAACCACATTTCACTGTGGAGGATCATACTCAGAGTTACTTCGGCTGAGATCCCTCTGAGGAGGCTGTGGCTTATTAGCTACAAACACAATGTCAGAATCACAGTTTTGCAAACAAAATCTACTGAAGTGACAGGAACATGAACAAATTGAAGCCTCCACTGAAACTGCTTCAGTAGGCAGAGAGCCACTGCATGATGAGATGTCTCTGGTACCGGGGAGAGGCCTTGGCAGTATCTCTGATACCTGGAGGGGTGATGAAGATTTGGCAGGGCAGAGCTACAGTGTCAGCACACTGGGACCTGGGACCACTGAACTTGGCAGTGGGATGTGGGCTGTACCAGAGAGAGGGGTGGCACTCAGAAATCCCAGACACAGAGATCCTTTGGCCATGCAGTGAATACAGAATTCCCACCAACTCATGGAGTTCCACGGCACATTGCATTTAAACAGGTTTGAATAAATTTTCTCTTCAACTTCATCTCAGTGTTTTCATTATCCTCAGTCATTTTCTCAGCATACTTAGAGCCCAACTCTTACTTTCATCTTCCTTCACCATTTTTTGGCAATTTGCATTTTTTATTGTTTATACTGAGAAATAAACCATTTAAATTTTTATGTTTTAATACCACAAAGTATATGAAAGTTTTCTGTAAGACTTCTGCTTTTTCATTCTATTTGGTTGACAAGCTACTGAACACATTATTTTGGATCTGAGACTTTCAGTACTGAATGTCAGACCCAGACACCCACTAACCTCACAGGCAACAAAATGGAGATTTCTCAGATTAGCTGGAAGAACAGAAGATTTTGAAATATGGTTGAGAGATGAAAAAATTCTGTAGGAAGTGCCCTTGGAAACCAGCACATGAGAGCTGTGGTTTTCACAGCACCTGATTTTTTTGCTTTTGATTTAATGCGTATCAAAGGTCAAATAAAATCCAATTTGAAGAAATGTTTTTAGAAAAAAAAATTCAAGAAAGCTCAATAAAGAAAGAAACTCAACAGGAGCCTGAACAGCTGTAATGGGTCTCAAGTCTGCATGTTTTGTAGGCCTTTTCTGACTAAGAAAAAATGTTTTCTATGCCAATACCTTCATTAGTTTAGCTGAGTGATACAGGAAGATTGGAACCTGTGATACCTCTGCAGCCTTTGATGCACTGAACACACAGCAATTGTCATTGCACAGGTGGTCTGAAAATGTAAAGCTCCAGCACACAGTGTGTGTTAAATACATCAGTCCTTTGGGGTCCAAACTGGTCATTGACTTTAGGCATGGAGGAAAATGGAACTGTAGACCCATTTGTTAATAATTCTCACATAATTCTATTATAATACAGTTATTTTATATATGTGTGGTCATATTTTCAGTTTTAGAGAACGTAAGTGCAAAAGCAAAGCAAATTTTAGAACTTGGGAAGATGAATGCATCTCCAGAAACTGCAAGAAAGGGAATGTGCTGAAGCTGTGGCTGCTGTCTTGAGTAGAAATAATTGACTTTTCTGTTTGCAGCATAAGTAACCAGATAATTCCACGTAATTGCTTATGATTTGCCTTGCTTGAAATGGTATTGCTAATTTCCAGCAAAGATTAGCATGTTATTTAAATAATTATTCTGCACCATATCACTTGGACACTTCAATTGCATGCACATCTACTGTGAAATTCCTAGAGGTATTCTCAATGTTTCTGGTTATTTGTAGGCTATGCCAGACCTTTGCTATTGCAGTGTTTTTGGAAACAACAGCAGCAGAAGAATTAATAATGCTGTATTGAAATTACAAACTTAACCCCTAAGAATTTTTAAAAACTTAACTATCTTAAGAGTTGACCTGTCTAATTATCTTATTGAAAATACCATATACCAGCCCTCTGGAAAAAAAAAAAATATTGTCTCAATGACAGTCTAGGCTTAAAATGGTTAAAACTTCTCTTTCTCTGGGCTGAGTGTTGCCTCAATGTAGTTGAAACTGTGGAAAGGGTTTTGAGTCTTTTTTTTGCAGCCGCTCCCATGATCTGGTGATCTCTGCTTACAGCAGTCAGTGCCTGTACTGAAGGGGTGGCACAAAGACAAGGGAATTCAGCAGGTTCTGTAAATCATTCCTGTAAAAGCGTCTGGGAGGGTCTTTGCTAAGGGTGACCAGCTCCAGATCCTTACAACCAGCTCCCCTGGAAATGGTCAGGCTGGTAGCACACCTTTGCTGAAGAGTCAAGAGCACTGCTGGAAGGGCACAGCTGAGCAAGCATGCTTTCCCTTTGCTTGCTTTATTCTGAGACATCTCCTGGCATGGGCTCTTCAATGAATCCTCATTCAGCAACTGTAAAAATGGAGACAAGATTACAATTCTCGAGTAACTATTATCAAATACAGAGTAATACCCTACTTTTTACAACTGCCTTTCCCTTCAAGAAAGCCATTATTCTGGGAAAATCAGGTTTGCTCCCAGCCCACATGCACAGCAGGAAGCCTGAGCACAGTGTGCTGCCTTTGAGCAGTCAGCTGCATGCAAAACTGAACTAAAACTGTGGGAAAGGAGCTCCTGATTTTAACCCTGAGGCTTTTCTGGGGCACAGTAATTGATACTCACCAGTGCTGGGGAGCAGTGGTTTATCTTCCCCTGTCAGAGACCACTTCCAAATGCCCTCTGTACACAGCACGCTCACCATGGTTCTCCCTCCTGTTCAGAGCAGAGGATGGATTTGAAAGCCAGGTGCCTCTCTGCCCTGCCCCTTGAGAGCTTCTCCTTTGTGGCGCCTTACATGGATCAAACTTCCTGCCATCATCTCTAAAGCTGCAGCTTTATGTCTTCCAAATGTTTATCCCTGCATTATGGCAGCATGAGTCACTGCTGCCAAACACTTGTTTGGAATGCAACAGACGGAGGGTTCTTTTCTTTCCTCTAAAATCTATTTGCAGTACGGAGCTGGGCACTGCCAGGGCAGATCAACCTGGCCATCAGGATTGTTTGGTCCCTGCAGAGACTCAGCCAACCAAAAGCATCCTGTCAAGGGCAACAGAAGCTTTTGCTGGGAGCTGCTGACCTCTTAAATTATTGTTTTTCAGGCTATTTATGAGTTTCAGCAAAAAGCCTGTTCAGGAGTGAACAGACCAGAGAAAAAAGGGCGGGAGTGGAAAATGAGCAAAGAAATGGACTGAGATTTGTGCAGCCAGTTCATAGATTTATTTTATCCTTAGTTCATATATTAATTTTGTTTGCACGCATGAACTTTGTATAACTAATGCCTTTTAAACGACTAAAAAATATATGCTCAGTCAATTCATTCAACTATGAACAGCTTTGAAATTCTCTACTTTTCATTCTATGCCACCCACATTACAGATGTCATCCTAAAACCATAAATAGCTCTTGGATTTTTCTGCTTTATTTCTACTATTTACATGACAAACCTTAATGCCACTGATCCTATTTTAAAGACAGCAAAAAATCCCACATCCATATGTCAGCGCTGTAACATTGATTGACTGGCAGTAAACCAGGAAGGATACATATGCACATTTTTTAAGGTATAGTAGATAGAAACAACCATTAGGAGTTCTGACAGCATTTGCTTTGATTCATTAAAAATAATACAAGTTAGCCACTTCAAATAGTGGAAGCTGTGAAATTAACTGTACAGGGCAGTGGGAAAAACCTTTAATGTTCTGTGAATTTGCCCTGATTCTAGCAACGACTACTCAGGTTCTGATGAAGCAGGGACACTGCTGTTCTTACATGTGGATAAATGAAGCTGACTGTTTCTTTCAGGTGTGACCAGTGTGATTCCAGAGCTCGAGTCTGTCCTGCCCTTTCTGAAGCAGTTTGCAAACCCTTAAAAATGTGACCATCTTTGGACTAGTGGAAGGAAAACAGGAAACGGGGCCCATATGGAGGACAGAAATACAGAGCTAAGCTCCATTTAGAGACCTCTTTGTGGAGACATCACTGAATTGGGGGCAGGCAGACTGAGCAGGGGACTTGCTTAGGCAGCTCCCTCATCCCTCTTCAGAACAGAGTCATAAATGATGTTTCACCTCTAATAACTTATAGTAGGAGTGATTTTCTACTATACCTCATTCCAGACCAAACATTTTGCTGTTGAAATGTATTTAAACACCACCAAACGGCAGGCTAAGGGGTTTTTTGAGCTTTTTTTTTTGCAGGAGAGAAATATGGCCATACGTTATTCTCTCCCTTTAATGCCAATACTATCAACTACATGTATGGTTATTTTAATATTATTTTTATCTATTTCAGTAAAATATTTCCTCTGCATCAAGCTTTTTAATGTCAGATGTCATCTGAGAGGTGTTCAACCACACCTGAGAGGAGCTGCTACACCCTCTGACTGGGAGGATGGATGTTGGGGCAGCATTTACCATGGCTCTTGCACACACACTGTGCAAGCCAATAAGACTTGAGACATCCAGTGATTGTTTTAGAGAAGACATCAATGCCCATCCCATTATCACTCTATATATTTGCGCTCATTTGGGGAATATGCACTTTTGAAAAGCGATGGCAACATACAGAGAACTTTTAACTATGACTGTTGACCATCCACCACAGATTATCCATCTGGCTGGCAGCTTTCCTGGCAATGGCTGAAGAGAAAATCAGGTTTTAACTCCCTTCCTTAGTGGTTATGAGGTCTCTTGCAGTGCAAGAGTTTAGAGAAGTTGCATTCCTTGGGTGCTTTCTTGCATTAGCATCTACAAATCCAAACCACAACTCTTAATGTTCAAGCTTCCTGCAAAATTATTACAGAAACTTGGGATAAACTTCTGAAATCTTATTTGAAGCCTCAGGCAGTCAAAGAGACAAGACAACATAAATAAATAAACCAAAAATATTGATCTAAATACATTGGGTAAAAATGTTTCTCTGAGATTATGGGATAAGATTTTTGAGGGCAGAAATGTTTACAGAGACCTGAAGTGGCCCTAAGAAAAATTCACTCAAATATGGTATTTTTCTCTCTACACAAAAACCCCTAGTCAATATAGATCACATCTCCTAAAATGAGACATATGTTGATTTCTAGCAGGAAAAACAAATTTTCTCTTCTGTTTTTGATAAAATCATCCAAAGGTCTCTTTTGAAGTCACTGCCAAACTAAGCTTGTTTTTTACTGATTTTGTAATCTTCATATGAAAGGCTTGATCTGTAATGGAAACTCAGCCTGGATCCTGATTATATTCCCTCAGGTCTAAAAGTGGGAAACTTGTGTATGCAGGGCCTGATTCTTTACTCGCTAAGGAAGGTATAACTGGAATAACTGCAATGAATCCAGTGGAATTCTTCCAAACTGGCATTTACTACTGGGTCTACAAATCTAGTCAACATTTTTGTGGGGAAAACAATTGTGAACAAAAAAATGGCAATTTAATCAATTTTCAGTTATTCTTACTCATAAAACTCAGGAACCATACACTCTTCAATTAATGTAATTTAGATTTCAAATTAGGATTAAGGAATCTCTTTCTTGACTCAGCTAGAAACACATTTTTAGGTAACTGAAGAGTTTTCTCTCCAAAGGTTACATCCTGAGTTCTCACCCCCATCAGAAAGACATCCCAGTAGTATGTTGTTTTTGCTACAAAATATTTAATATCTAATCAACCCATTAGAATCAAACTTTGCAACTTCCTTACCAATACCATGAAAATGAGTGGGCCAGCAGCAGGGACAATACAGTAGGAGTATGCCAAGGAACAAATCAGATCTCCCTCTCCTTCTAGAGTTACGGTCACCCCTGGCAGGGCAAGTTCAGAAGTTGGCAGCATCCCCCTTGGCAGTCTCCATCCCTCTGTAGTGCTGGGATCTCTTCACTGTGTCTGAGCCACTTGGCTTGTTCAGCAGAGCCAATTACACTGCTCTTGTATCCCCTCTAAGCCACCTCTTCCAGAGGCTGTGGAGTCCTGGTCTGTCGGGTTTCCTTCATAAGGAAGATCTTCCCAACCCCTGCTCCCTCTTGCTCTTGCCTGAACATTTTCCTTCCTAGAGGAAAGGCACCAAAGCACACACAGTGCTCGGTATGTGGTTGATACTGTGACAAAACAGTGTTTTCTATTGTCATCTAGAGTTGTTCCTAATTCACCCCGAATGCTTGGTTTTTGCTTTTCTGAGTAATATCTCTTTTAAAAGCAGAGACTGGGCTTCTCCAGGGTTGCAAAGATCTGGGTAGGTTTTAGGCTCATGTCAAGTGATGTTTAAATTTGTTACTTCTTGTGAGAAGATGTTAAAGTTTATTTAAAAACCACAAAAAAACCCCCAACAAACCAACTTCCATGTGCTCACTTCAGCTCAAAACAAACAAATTATATTTTTAATATCTGAATATACACAATAGTATGAATGCAAAAATTTCCAAATTCTTCACCTGCTTCTCATTCTGAATTGATTCAAGCACATATGCATAATAT
Organism: Corvus kubaryi; assembly: GCF_017639235.1. Classification (NCBI taxonomy): domain Eukaryota; kingdom Metazoa; phylum Chordata; class Aves; order Passeriformes; family Corvidae; genus Corvus; species Corvus kubaryi. Next base: position 3,906,922 of record NW_024581136.1, on the reverse strand, counting down.
TGTGGTCTGAGCAATAGTAGTTATTTCCAAGCTGTCTTAAAAAAAAATTTTCTTGTCATTATCAAGGACGAAAACTTGGCCACTTTGACACTGATGACAAAAAATCTTAACCAGCTTCACTGGCTCAGGATTTCACTTCAGCGATAACCACCCTTATTTTAACTCAAGGTTACTAATGATATCCTGTAACAAAAGCAGTGACCGGAATGTGTACTGTGTTTTCTAAACAGAGCTCCCAAAGGACTAAGTAATCTTTTAAAGTGATTCCACAGACTGTGTCAGTGCAATGCAAGGATATTTGGGTAGCAGTAAGTAACTGCCCAAGAGCTAATAGCCATGCTGGCATTCACTAATTACTCTAATCACCATTAACAATAATTATTCATTTTGTTTTTATCTTTTCCCACCCAGCTGCTTTACTGTGGCCAACATAACTGTAACTTTGAGCTCCAAGGTGCCACTGAGAGACAGCAGTTCTGCATCTGAAAATGCCCTGTTCTGCAGAAATCTCTCTCCTTGCAGAGGCTGCTGTTCCAAACAAGCCCAAACAGGCTCTGCTAGCCCCACATCGACACCTAAATCAGCACCCGATGTTGGATTAAATTTTCACTATTACTCTGGAGTGCAGAAAACACAGTGCTGGCTAAAACAAAGGACTTCCCTGAGGTTTTCCCTCTTTTTCTCTTTTTAGCTTGGTCCTTTTTGAAAAAATCCCAACAGTTAAATCCAAGAATCAAATTCCTGGATTCTAGATTCAGTTATATCATCACCAAAGGGTTTGAAGAAGCGTCATTATCTTAGGAGAAGGTAAATTTTATACAAATTCATTTGTACCTAAAGCTGCAGACAAGCTGGAAGACTGCTCCAATTTAAATACTGTTTTCTAAAAGATTCATTAAATCCCTGCAAACACCCAGGGCAGATCTGCCCTAACACAGTTGCTGCTCCAAGGAGCCATTAATAAAGTGTCCCACCACAAGAGATGGGGGCTCCTTTGGTGTGTGTCACTGCTCTGCAGCCCAAGGGACCAAGGGGTGCACAGCTCTGGAGCCCAAACAATCCATCCCAATATTCCCACTGGCTGGATCAAACCCAGGTGTGCACAGCGAAGCCAGAGTCACCTCTGCCCAAACTGCAGTCAGCCCATGTCTGCCATCAGCTTAAACTTCTGAGTTGGGTTTCCTATGGATAGCACGTCTGTGGGGATCTCCTTGTTCAAGCTTAGCTATTTGAGAAGGATATACACCTACTGGACATACCCTCACAATTTCAAATGGTTACTCACCCTTTCTTAACAGAAGCTTGTTGTGCAGTTCCTGTTTGGAATGTGATGAAAATACATTATGGAAAAGAAATGGATGGGAACAACGAGAAATTATTCCCATTAGAAATTATGCATCACCCCCAGGTTTAAGCCCTCATCCTTTTATTGCCAATAAACCTGTCGCATAATTTGGAATCAGAGTGATGCCAATGAGGGTGTGTCTGTGCTTAGGTCTGCAGGTCAACATCGGGTGAGGAGGAGAAGCTTAAAGCTTAACCTAGGAGAAAAGAGAAAGCAGAGGTGAGTGGTCAGTGAAGGTCTGTCCTTCACACATTTCTCATTTCCTGAGGCAAGTGAAATAGGACTGTATTTAGCAGCTACAACACAAGAAAGGCTTTTCTGGGGGGAAAGTGGTGTCAAACATTGTATTCCTGCATCTACTTCTGCATCTTTCCTATTATATACATTAAGAGATTAACATATTTTTATGTCACTGTGACTGATGTAGAATTGCTCATAATTGTAATCCATTTTCTCTTTTTCAGCCTCCTGAAATGGCCTGCAAATACTGAAAATGAACATTCCTTTCAGTACTGAATGAAATAGACCACACATGCAATAGCTTTTACAGGAGATCCAATACAGAAAAGGTAAAAAAGCACTTGTTGCAAAATTATTAAAGGATCAGGGGCATGGATCATTAATAGAATTATGGGATCAATAAAAGATCTGTACAAGCAAGAGCCTGCAAGCAAAAGGCCTGTGTGAGAAAAACTCTGCATGAGAAAAATCCCTGTGTGAGAAACAGGCCTGGGAAACAAAAAGGGAGTTTTGAAGCGATGCAGCTGTGCAGATAAGACCCAGAGGGAGGAGGGTGAACTCTGAATTCTTTTAATCATAACATAACTGTAGAAGCTTGCCAATGTAAGTCCAATTATGTAGAAGTGGAAATTTGCTTTGATAAGTTTTAAGCCACTTAAGAGTTAACAAGCTGGTATACTATATAAGTGCCTCTGGATTGCTAATAAACGGAGCTTTCTTTTATCAACCACATTGGCTTGGACTGCAATTTCTCCCTCTGCCGGAGCCCACGGACCCTTTTTTTCCTGACAAGCACTTCAATTACAAATTATTCAGAAATACTGTATATGAAATAAAATGTCAATGTGAAGAAAGCAGAAGATGTTGCAGCATCCTATTATGCAATGAGAGGGGACAAAATGAAGGCATATCTTTTGCCACCCCCCAAAAGTGAAAAACATACCTACTGTATAAGAACACAGACTTTCTGGGGAATTAAACTAGCTAAACATGACATTATTGCTGGAGGGGTATATGTCAATATGTCCCTTATGAAAAACAGGAGGATTCTTCTATGATGTTTTGGGCTTGACTCATCGATGAGTTAATTTACACTGTTACAGCTCTTCTTAGACCAAGTCCTCCACCAGCATGAAACTGGCACACTGCACAGGATAAATCAGGCCTAATATTTAACACACTAAAAATCAATTCTTACCAGCTGCAGAATGATGAAGTTGAAAAATATGTCTTTTGTAAGGGTTGTTTGCCACTTTTGGTCTGCATTTGTAACACAACTTCTGCTAAATAACATCCAAAGTCTCCTGTAGTGGTTCAGACAAAAGTCTGCCCTCAGAATCAGCTCAGCTACATTCTGGGGTTTTCTTACAATAACTAATACAGGTTTCCCACTAAGGAACAGTCCCTACAAGTTGACAATCCAAATAATAAATGCTCATTAAAGTGACTAAAATTGAGAATTCATCTGTATCTCCAGAAATAAAGTAACTTTTCAAAAAAAATCTGAAGAAATATTTCATCTCTTCAATCCCAGCCTATGAAGCCTTTAAATTCATCATAGAGATCTTTTCCAGTAGTCATGGTCCAGTTCCTCTGCTTGTGAAGAATCACAGGCGCAATCACCAGAAGGATCCAGGTAAGAAGGCACCTTTAACTCCAGGCTAGGCACCCTCCCTGTCCAAGTGACCGAGGAGCCAGGGCAGCACCATGTCACAGGGAGTAGATGTGGCACAAACCCCCTGCCTGGTGAACCCACAGCCTCCCAGAGAGCTACACTGGGACACCATCCTGCATAGATAAGGCTGCCAGGGGATACAGGAGTAGAGCTTATCCTTCAGCTTGTCACAGCAGGGTTTCAAGCCTGGCTCTGGACTGTACCATCCCATGACACAGTTGTAATATACATATGACAGGATGTTGGACTATGACAGAAGGGCTGAAATCATTAATGGCTTTGTTCCACAGTAAGGTAAATGTACGTAAATTGACCACGCTGTGGTCCCAGCCTCATTTCCTCTCCTGACCACACAGCCTCTGGCATTTTCACTTGCACTGGCTGCAGACCTCAACAACCTGCTTCCCTGAGGTGCTGCAGCAGAAAAACTCATCCAAAAAGTAAAAAGTGTTCAGCTGGATTGTCTCCAAGAACTGACTGGCCATGTCATCACAGGAGTTCCTGTGCTAGCAGAAGGGTAAGGACAGAACCTGCAAATGCCACTAGAGACACAAAGAGGTGGAGTTGCACTGTTCCAGAACAAAGCAGCATCTCACCAGGAGTGAGGTCCATGCACCTTACATGTTGTGCTAAATAATGTTCTCTAGGGACTGCACAGCACAGTGTGTGGGACCGAGTTATCCAGCATTGTGTTCACAGGGGTAATTGCGAACAAGGAAGTTTTTGTGACTACTCACCAGTTTTTTTCATTCTTAGTTTTAGCAAAGAAAAGAGTAAATTTAATCCTGATCTTGCATTTAGCTTTTTTTAATGATTATTTTTTCAGTCACGCTCAACTTCCCCATCTATTCTGTGTAGTTTTCATGCCAGAATTACAGGAAGCTTTCCCAATGCTGACTTTCATATACTTATTAGATGGAGTTTCAGCTGACCTCAAGGCAGATACACATCAGATAAGAAAACTCAGAACACAAAAGGCAGGGGCCAAGCAGTTTGAACCAGAAATGCAGCTGATGTATCTGGACCTTATTAAAACATTTGATACAGTGCCTCAAAAAAAATGTACTTGAAATATTAATTCATATTTGTGTGGATCTGAGGACTTTCACGTGTTTTGAAAATTATTGGAAATTGTAGGGTTATGAAAGTGGCAGTAATATTAAAGGGAAGGGTGATGCCTTAGGTTTTAACTTTTATATTTTTCAAATCCTGTACTGCCTAGTGTGTAACTCTGAAGTTTTGTGTGGCATGTTAGCTGCTGTTCTCTCATGCTAGTTAGACATAACAAGCCACTCTAGGTTTGCTCTCCAAGGACATCTAGATTGTTCCAGGCTCCAAAATATGTAAATGAAGGCCTCTGAAGAGGAGGGCAAACTTGGGGTAGTTACATCATTAACTGGGGTTGTAATTGGAGAATTGATCCTGATATGCAAATGGACCAAACTTATAAAAGTGTGAAGAACTCGTGACCTGGGGTCCATCTTGGGTGCAGCCTTTTGACTGCCCAGGGTGTATCTTGAAGGTCCTTCAAATAAAGACCTACCTTTATTCCCTTATTCTTGTCTAGTCTCTGTTTTTAGGTGGCCATCTCAGGCATCAAGGGCAGTGCCTGGGATAATCTGACATACATCTTTTAACAGTGAACTAAGTAAATAGGAAGACGATGCTAACTGGGAAACAGTAGCAAGCAAAAAAACCCAAACCAAATCAAACCAAACCAAAAAAAAAACCCAAAACAAAATAGACAAACTACCAGAAACATACGTTTTAGAATATAAGAATGCTTGAGTAGATTCAATGAGCTTTCATTTAAAAAATGGAAGCTACCAGAGTTAGATGGAGAAGTCCAAATTCATCAGGCAGATTAGCCCTGAGATTGCAAACCAGTGTGGGCTTTCTGAAAAGGATGATTTTTGACTCCACAGGCCAAGTAGCTGTGCACTATGGACAGTGACAGCAAAAGTCACCTTCTTTAGTTTTTTTAGAAACATAATCAAGATTTTTAAAGGATTTTAAATTATCTCTGAGGATACATTATAAAAACAATATGTCTCTCTGTACAGAGAACATTCCTACTTTTCTCTGTTTGACTTTAGCGCATTATTTCAGTTTATGCTAAGCTAAGTTACGTTCCCTCTTCTGCTAGGACAATCAGATCTGTCATCACAGCTTACAAATACGCTGCTTTTCATCTTTCCAACAAGTCAGTCTTTCCAAACAATGGTTTCCCCTCTTTATCTGGCTCTTCAACAATGCTCAGAGCTCAAGAACAAAGCCCTAGCACAGAAGAACTGAGAAGGAGAGGGCTTTCCTTAGCATTTGCTGTGAAGCATGCCTGATCCAGCATGTCACATGGCAGAGGAGAGGAGAGGAGAAGGCATCCAAGACGACACAGCTCTCAGTCCAGAGTTGACATGCCCAAGATGCAGCTTTAGCAAGACAGCAAGGCAATGCAGTGTACCTGAAACATGGGTCTTATTTGCCTAGAGCTATCCTCAGAACTACAGAGAGAAATAATCACTGTTATGGCCTCTGCTACACCTGAAGATAAAAAAGTTTCTCCAGAGAGTTCTCTGAGTTCCACAGTGATGAAGTGAAATCTATCAGGTTGTTTAACACATGACATCACCAACTATGGACATCTCATTGTTTGGATGGTTTTTCATTAAACTGGGCAAAAGCTCTCAATTGTATAGCAATGTTAGGATGTACATAACAACATCAGCATCTCCTTCCCCCTCCAGCTTCCGGAATAAAATAACTTTTATTTTTCAGTGTGCATAATGAAAGAGAATCACAGTGCACAAAATGTTCTTTCCGAAAAGCAGTAAAGTATCAGTTAGCCTGTGAGCTGCGGTGTATGAAAGAGATGTCGCCCTGCCTTCCCATATTAACCCTTCATCTGCCATGTTCGCGCCTAACGAGTGTCATGTCATTGTAACTGCTGGTCCCAAAGCTTAATGACAACGGGGAATCCTCGTTAACTGTTAAAATCAACAGAACGCTTTACAAAAACTCACTCCGGGATTAAAAGGCTGCCCGGCAGCCAGGCGTGTTCCCCGCAGCGCTGAAGGGCGGAGGGACTGCGGGAGAGCACCGAGCCCCGCCGGGCCGTGCTGCGGGGGCGGCTCCCGCCGGCGAGCCAGCAGCGAGGCACTGGGAACCAGCATCCCGGCGGCAGCGGCCCCGCGCCGCACGGCTCCCCGGAGGGCCGTGCCGTGCCGAGCCCCGCCGCTCCGCACCGCACGCCAGGCGGGCAGGAGAGAGGCCCCGCAGCCGCCGCCGCACACCGACGGCCGCTCCCGGGGGCGGGCGGCGCCGATCCCGCCCCCCG
>NW_024581136.1:3888730-3899928 GCF_017639235.1 Corvus kubaryi | reverse complement strand
CTCCATGGTGGTGCTGCTCTTCACCGGCCTCATCTTCGTCAACCAGTACGGCGGGGACGCCGCGCCCGGCGCCGCGGCATCACCGTCGCCGGTGGGGCCCATCTGCCTATCGGTTGCCAGCATCCTCGCCCTCTTCTCCGTCGTCGTTACATGGCTCATCTGCTGGCTCAAGTACCGGCCCGAGGCGGCGACCGGCGGGGCCACGGCCAACGGCTCGGCGCGGGGCCGGGCCGCCCGCAGGAGCGACACGTAGTCCTGGCGGAGCGGAGCAGGGCCGGGCCGAGCCGGGCTGCGCGGGGCGGACGGCGCGGGACGGGCTGAGCGCGGCCGGGCCCGGCGGTGCGGGGATGGCGCGGCCGCTGCTCCGGGAGCCCCGGCTGGGGGGTGAGCCCCGAGCGGCCACGGGGCGGGTGGGCGTCGGCGGAGAGCGCACGGGCGGGGCGGGGTGACAGGTGCCAGCCCTGTCACGGCCACCGGCCCCACGCCCGGCCCGATATCACGGTGGGCCCTGCGGCACTGGCACAGCCCGAGGCCGTGGGAATGGGCTGCAGGGTGACCCGGCGAGAGATCACGGAGGGTCCGGCCGCTCAGGAGGGAGGGTAGGGCGCGCCTTGCCAGGAGAGATGGCTGGAAGGGCCTCCCTGGGGAGCTGGAGCTTGGGATGTGTGCGGTCCCCGCCTCTGCGGGAGCGCATCCCAGGTGCTGAGCTCCTGATGCAGAAGGACACAATTGCGATTAAAGAAAACTGGCTTACTGTTGCCCCCACCTGGAAGATAATTTGAGAGGTTCACTGTGGTTAGGAGCAGAACAGGAACACGATGTTAAATGTGCTTTGTGTTTTCCCTTTTATGAAGTTAACAAGTTAACATATAGAAGAAGCTGTAACAGAAGTGTATTATCTTAAAAGAGACTGAGCCAAAGTTTCCTACAGTGTACTGAGTATGGTTTCATTATGATTTTATTAGAAGGCTGTTGAGCCCTCTGATGGTTGCTTAAAGTAATCTGTATTATTTAATTATTTGAAATTCTAATTTAATGTGGGAGGCTGAAACACTACACTGAACACTTAAAACAGTTTATGGGCGATTATTTAGTTAATGGAGCTCTAAAATAGAGCTAAGAGACTCTTGTCGTAGGGATTAATATTTCACTGGCCACTGATTTCAATTTTTATGCAGTGAGAGGAGCCCACATTAAAGTATGGACTTTCAGCATCACTGTAAAAGTGGAATGCAGTAGTGTAATTTGTGATTGAACATTCGGTCGAGGTAGCTGTAGTAAGACAGTGGTTTTCCCTCTTGGTAAGTTTATCTTCTGTGTTGGGAGTTTCTGTAACGGGCAGTAGAAAATGGTTTTGTTCTGTGAGGTTGGAACATCAAAGGTGTCTTTGAAATGTGACAAGACGCTCATGATATAAAATGGAAAAACATTGCCATACAGCTGGTTTTGTAGTATATTAAGGAGAGCACTCTATATAGATACTGTTCTATGTTGCAGGATAATTCATTTGGTGCCTGAATTTTTTAAACTTAATTAGTTGTTATAATCTATTCTATCGGGAATAAGATAATGCTGCTTATTCCATGTTTCTACACAGTACTGTAATGGAATGAGGTAATTATTTTCGTGCTTAACAATTCAAGAATTTTAAAAGTGATCTTTTAGTATGTGTATTTTGCAAGCTGTCTGCATGATATTCTGACAAGTATCCTCTTAATAGACCTTTACTTGACCACTTCTGTTTATCACAAGTGCAAAGGAATTTACTCTGTAGAAATGTAAAGACAGCAGGTGAAGATGTGTGATGTGTTTTATGACTGCACAAGTGGTGTGTGCTGTGCAATGTCTTGATTATCACAAATCTGTGAAAAATAACCCCCTGATGCCCAAGAAACCCCACAAACCAACCAGTGTTTGTACAGACTCTGATGATGGATGCAGTTTGTGGAAACAGTAGATAATTTTTGTGTCACTTATGTCTATTGAAAAAGATCCACACCAGCCTTTTAAAGTTGTATATCACAATATAAAGGCCCTGAGGAGATAAATTACTGGGATCAACTGTGGCTCTGACCGAGATTTGTGTATTTAGACCAGTGTTTTCCAACTTGGAGTTGCTCGTTAGCTGTCTAAAAGGTTATGCCTCCTAAAATCAGGCCTGACCGTTAGCCCCTGTTGACTTCAGCAGTAGTTGTAGATGTTCTGCACCAAAGAAAATCACGAGACTTTTATTTAAGCATCTAAATGAGAATTTAGGTGCTTGACTTCAGGTACAAATATTTGAAAATTTGGGCCTTAACCTCTCTGTTCTTCAGTTAATGCATCTGTAAAGTTTGATAATAGCATTGACCTACCTCACAGGCAAGATGTGAGGCTTTATTTATTAGATGTTTTTAAGCAATTGGAAATCCTTGAAGAGGAGGTGCTATAGAAGTGGAAGTATTATTATAAATGATACTGTAGTAGGAATAAATATATGTAAATTAATGGACATAAACAACAACGTTTTCTAAGAAAAATAAATATATAAAATATGTACATGTGTACATCATATGCACCAATACATGATTTACCTGTTTGTGCTTCTCCTGCAAATGCAGTGTGTGTATCTGCATTTCTTTTCAACCAGGTAAGCTCCAGTACGCTGCAGCTCAGGTGAGCCCAGCCAGCGGTTGCTGCTCCAGCTCCGTCTTGTAGACATCCAGAGGTAGCTCTGAGTGCTCTTGGAGCTCAACTGGAGCTCCCTTCATATTTATTTTCTTTACTTTGCCTTAGTCCTGCAGGCTTTGGCTGCAGGGAGCTGCTCAGGTGTGCCGGGGTGCTGCCAGCACTCTGGGCACACCAGTGAGCTCCCTCCCGTGTGGGACTGTGTGCAGGAGCTGCTGTCCCACAGAATCTGTTATGGAGCTGTGCCCTGAATTACTGATTACAGTAAGAAATGTATAGTCCATCCTTTTCTTTACTTTCCACATCATAGTTTTAGTCTTGCCTTTTCTCTGTAAACAGTATTTGCCATTTTGACTAAACCAATGGTTTCAGCTGGGATCCATGGACTACTAAAAAAGCTGTGAAAGGTAAGTAAGAAAAGCAAATCGATCATCAGAAGCTTAAACCTGTTGCATGAGGGTCAGCTTTAAAGCATTTAGTGGTTGGCACAATACAAAAAGTTGAAGATCACAGGCCTAAACAGGATTTTCAGGCTTATTCACATTAAATGATATTACATATCAGGTTCCTACCCATATATTTGAAAATATATCAGAGCCAAATTAAAATGGACAGTCTGATCTTATGCCAAATTCTTTTCTCTGCTTGCACAAATTTTGGGAAACTCCACTGGTTTCAGGAGCGTTAGTCTGGATCCACATCACAGTACCAGTCAGAAAAAATCATGCATTGTATACATCTCTGGCTTCTGTAGAATCCCAGTATTATATTTGTATTTTGGGTTCCTTTGAGTGTACAGATTGCTGTCTAAAGCCAAACTTTGCTCAAGTTTCAGTAAAAAAAAGTTAAGTAAAAATACAAAAAGATAAAATCTGTGTGGCTGGTGGTGTTTTATCATTATAGCTATTTCAGTCACAGCACTTGTGTGTTCTGGTTGTTTATAACACACAGAGATATGCAGCAGAAGGGGTGTGCATCACAATCCAGACATCTTGCAGAAGAAGTGTCTCTTTGGGGCACTCTGTGAGAAAGCAGGGAAGACAGAGTAATCCACAACACTGTGGGGGAAATAATAGGAAATACAAGCTGCTGGCTGGGTTTTTTTCCCCTTGTGCTCAGTTTTTTGCTATTTGTTTTTTCTTCTGTGCAATATTTTCCTGTGTTACCCAGTCTGGGGCACAAGGAATGGAAACACCAAGAAAATAAACAAAGGCCTGCAGTTTTCTCAGAAATTTTTTGACCTCTCCATGATCACAGTCTGTGTAAACTCTGAAAGATCCGTAGTTTCCTGTTGTGCCTAAAGATCTCAACATTTTTGTAGCAATAATCCCCAGTTCTTCTGCCTAACTGGAGCATACTGGACTCCAAATGGGAAGATCAAATGTGAAGTTCAAGATTTGGAATAGGCTGCCAGATATCAGTCATGTTAGACTAAGAGAAGGAAAGAAAAACAGATCGGAGGGCAGAACCCAGATAATCAATGCACAACCTGAGTGAGTGGTCATGTACTGCAAATTGGGCTTTTCCATCTCACCTGGGACCTGCTGCTGGAGGACAGTTCTTACTGGACCCAACAGCAGCTGCAGGAGTAAGATCAATTTGCTATTTGTGGGCAGCTTCTGCCATTGACACTGTGTGGGGATGCATTAGGGTGATCACTGCCACAACTTCTTTCATGTTGCCCATCTGTATAACTTGTGCTCAAGAACTAATTTTTTTTTTTAAATTATGTTTTTACTGTTTATCATGTACCTTCAGTGACACAGTTATTTCTGCTCTCTCCTTTGAAGCATCTCTAATAAATCCTGTGGTTGCAGAGAAGAAATAATATTCCTTTTTTTACCACTAGCCCACAAGTAGTAAAGACTCACACAGTGTTCATTTATGTAATGGTGGGTATTCATTTTTGGAAAGGCAGGTTTGACAGAAAAACACTTAATTGTTTCATAAATGAATGGAAGGAATATTATCTAGTTGGTTAAAAAGCCTGCATATGGATAGACTTTTCTATTTTATCATGCAAAAAGCAACACAGCAGTCACTCATGTGTTTATGATAATTTGAAATTTAGCACAAAGCCAAATAATAAACAGGTAGCTAACAGCAGTGGGTACTGGGTTGTACATCCCTCCAGTTAGAGCAACGATCTGTATTTCCTGAAGTGACTGGTAGTTTGCCTCCCATCTAGTTTTGTCTGTTTTGTCTCTAGTTTTGAGACAGCGTTTTGGAAGTACATTTTGAAAATCAGGCTTAATCGTAGTGCTGTGGGCTGAGAACCTCACAGAACTATCTTACTCTGAAAAGTGAGTTTCTGTCTGCATTTATACTTCTAAGAATAGAGAAGAATAAATTTCTGTTATTTTTTCCTTGCACTGTAAAAATATATTTTTAAAATATGGTGAATGACAAGTGCAATGGAAATATTGTTGCTTCTTGCCTTAATGCTCTTTGTAGCTCAGATCGTTGTTCACAGGGAATCGGGTTTGTTTTCAAGGCTTATATCCCAAGGTGGCTCATTGTGTGTAACGCTTCATATAAAATACCTTTTATGTATGATAGGAGAGTGAGTTTCTGCACACTCACCACAGGCTGAGAGGTACAGGTGTAGTTACAGGGTTAATGTGGATTCCCTGTTTAGATCTTACTTTGCTGAACAATTTCACTGGAGTGGGAGAATTCTTCCAGCTGGCTGTCCTGGTTGTGCAAACAGACAAAACCCCACTGAGTGGGAATTTGAAGTGTGTGTGGAGTGCAGTTTCTCTGTAGGTGTGCTATGTGTATTCAGATCTGGGGCTGAACAGCTTTGCTTAGGGCAGTGGCCTTTGTGAATCCCTCGGGAAGGTGCTGCAAGCACCCTTGCTTTCACGGCTGCTACAGTTCCATCTCTTTCCCGTAACAGGTTTTTGTTCTCTGCATAACCAAAAATTTTAACAACAGCTGGAGAAGCCAATATTTAAACATGAATGTGTTCAGAGGAATGGTTTTTAACCATCTCTGACCTGCTGGCTCAAGCATAAACAGTGCAATTGTTATTAATATGGTGCAAGAGATGTTTATGGACACAAAATATAGAGTCTAAAATTCATCGAAATTAAGTGTCTGACTTTGTCAGAGCTCCTTGTGTACACTTAAATCCTCCTGAGCTCAATGGCCCTTTCCCCTATGTTATTGATGTTTTGTAGCTATTGATATTTTGTAGCTGTCCTTGTCTGTTCTACTAGTCTAGAGAAGAAGCTTTTCTGACTGGAGGTTAGTTGATTTTTTTATCATGTTATATTGCCAAGGAATCTAAAAGAGAAAAGATAAAGAAAAAAGATTAGAAAAAGATAAAAAGATAAATATTTATATTTGCTTGTAATCATCTTTTCTCATTTAAACCACGTCAGAGGCAGCTCCCTGTCAGTTGTCCATCGGTGCAAGATCTTCACAGAAGCAGCACAAATGTTCCCTTCATGTTACAAGCGGGTCAAGGAAGCAATGTGTTTTTCATGGCAATGATTCCTAATGTTTATGAAGGGTATTTGAATTTGGTGGCTCACTTTTATTAAAGATAGAAAATCCTGCAACTTACCCTGCTTTCACATTTTATCCAGGTGCATGTAGAAATGGAAATAGCTGGAAGAAATCCCACAACTGCATTACCAAAATATGGTTTGTGTCATGGGGGAGGCATACGTTCATATTAGACACATTCAACTACGCCGATCTTTGATCAATGCAGCATAAAATACTCTTGCTTGTGTTTAGGGAAGGAGCAGTGTTGGCCTTCTGCCTGTATCTGCTCTTACTGAAAACACCTGGGTCTGAAACCAGCTTCACAGTTCAGTATCTGAGCTGTCTCAGGTGTGCTGTTCACATGTCATGCAGATTGAGAGATTTGGCATCAAGGTGATCGTAATCTCTTAGAAATAGCTTCAGCTGAGAAATATTTCAGCTGCTTTGAGAAGATTTTTACAATACTCAAATACCATGAGGTTGATTAGTCTCATTGGATTATGAAATTTGAGGGGAATAGCTTGAATTGTTATTATTTTTATTTTTATTTCTCCCCCAAACCTACTCCTGATTCATCAGGAAAACTAAATTTTAAACTTCAGCTCATTACAAGTCTAGATGTAAGCTACGTTTCCCCATCCTACCTCTAAGTTGTTTAATCGTTTAGCAAAATCTAACAAATCCATTTTAGTTATTATTTTGTGATATTTTTATTAGTAATAAATAGCAACAACAACATTTCGGTTTTGGTTGAGGTTTTGTTTGTTTGTTTAGATGGGTGTTTTTGTGAGTGAAATTTGAGGAATATGCTTGAGATAAAGATCGAAATTTGCTTTCCTTTAAAATGGGAAGAATGAAACTTTTTATGACTTAGAAAAAGTGATAATGAACAACAATGCCAGCTTGGTTTCCATGTGGAAAATCAGGACTTGTTAGTTGGACAGTTAATATTAGGAGAAAGAAAGTATTCCTCTGTGAAAAAAAAAAAAATCTGAAACTACTGAAAACTCCAAAGTAAATTAAATGAAACCATAAAACAGAAAATACACTTTCTTCTAGTCTGGTGGCAAACCTTTCTATGTGAGAATAAACTTAGATCTCCCTGCCTTATATAAGTGTCAACACTGGCTGGAAAATAGGTGACATTCTAGTTGTCTGGAAGTTCCTTCTGTTTCCTTTCTGAAGGGGAGGGGAGACTTTGGTAATGATCACTAATACTATTAGCCCAGATATTAATTGGATCTGTTGCTCCTGAAAAAAAAACCCAAACAAACACCCTAACTTCTTTATTTTCTGTGAGCAGTTGTTTAGTTTCGGCCCGAGGCCGCGCACTAGCTCTTCCCTCTTTCCGGGAGCTGGGAGGAACAGCGGAGGGGCCCGGACCGCGGAGCCGCCCCCCACGAGGATGCCCGCGGGCCGGTGCTGAGAGAGCCCCGAACCCCACATCTCGCGCTGTGTCTGCCCCGCTGTGTTTTGCTTAACCCAGTGATGCTCTGATGTTGGAAGTGAGCGCTCGGCAGTGACGGGAGCTGGGAAGCGGGATCCCTGTGTATCCAGCGCGGGACGGGTGGCGGGGAAGGACACGGCAGAACAGCGGCATCAGCCGGCAGTGCCCGCTGCGGGGAGCGGGGGATGGAGGCGGGGGATGTAGCCGGCCGCCTCCCACCCGCTGCCGGCCCTGCTAGGCTGCCCTGGGTCCGAGATTCGCCCTCTCGGGCGGCGGAGGGCACGGTCGCAGCCCCGGCACCGGCGGGACCCCTCTCCGGTCCTTTCCTCCTTCGTGCTTTCTTTCTCTTTTTTTCTTTCCTTCCTCCTTCTTTCCTTCTTTCCTTCTTTGTTTCGCCCCTTCTCATTTTCTTTCTTTTTCACTCTCTTTCTGCTTATCCTTTCCCAAATTTTATTTCAGTTCATCTTTATAAGAATAAGCGATGAAATCATATAGCTGTGGGCGAAATACCGATTAATGAATTCGATGTCTGTGCTAGTAGGGACGCTTCTCCCTTAATACCTTTAATTCCTGGCTCCATCGTATTGGATAGAGGGCGAAAAAGCAGGGAGGGAAGGAGGGAGGGAGGAAAGAATGTCCCAGAAGACAGTTGGGATCGTTGGGATGGAGCGCTGGATGCCTGCCGGTGCCTGTCTATTGGCAGACCCGGAGTGGGTCGCGCAGGGCCACGAGTTTCTCCCAGCCGCTGTGCAAATGCCGTGTTCCGCAGGCAGATGTGTCTAGAGGTCCGAGCCCCCGGTTCCTAAAGCCTCCTGGTCTCTGCTGCAGTAAAACTCCCGGTGGAAATCTGTTGTGACGCTGCTGCAATTAATAATCTCTGGTGTTTTTACTAGTAATTAACGAGGATTAGACGCTTCGTTTTGAAATGGGGCCGTCAACTACGGAGGAGGTGGGGAAGGCAGGCGCGCGTTTCCCGTGGGTGACTCGCCGGTGAGCGCGGGGAGCCGGCCCTGCCCTCCCGGCGGCGACACGGCGGGACATTGCCGCCCCTCTCTGACATGCAGCCGAAACTCCATGGTAATGTTTAAAGTCATAAATATATAACACCGCCTTTTCCTCCCGTCTCTTCGCAGGGAAGGACCGTCCCTTCCCAGCCGCCGTGGCCCGTTGGAAGGAGCCCGCGGGCTCTGCGGTCCGGAGCCCGTAGCCCGCAGCCGCTGCCAGCCCCAGGACTGCATATGCACCCCTGTCCTGGCTCCGTGGGCACGTGTCAGTGCGGAGTGGCAGCTGTAGTATCACTTACTGCAGGATCTGGTAGTAATCAGAAAGGTGAGGAGTTAGTGAAATACATGTTGTATTTATTGCCAGTTTACAGGGAGACAGAGGGCGGCCGGTGCTGCAAAGTAAGCCAATTGTAGGGTTAAGTGTTTCAGCCTTCGCCCATGGGCAGCCTCGCCGGTTACGGGGCGATGGATTTCGGCCCTTCCCGGGACCACCTCCCACCCCCTGGGTGTTTGTTTGCTCCCTCTCACGGCTCCCTTCGGGGCCCCGGCGATGAGCTCTATTTCGGATCTTCCCGCCATGGAAGCGCTTTGCCGCTACCCTCCAGATTCTTCTTCCCTCCGTGGTGTTGGCACAGGCGATCCCGGAGGATTAAACCCTCGGAGGAAATTCTTCCTTAGGAGTGACAGAGGCAGAGTGCCCTCCTTTCCCCTCGGCCCGGTCAGCGGAGCTCGAAAGTGGTCTCGGACTAGGCTCGGGGGATCTCGGCTGTTCTGTCCCCTGTTCCTGGCCTTCTACAGAGCCTCTTCTCGTACTGACCTGCCCCTTCTCCGACTGCCAGGCTCACTGTGGCTGTAAATTAATGAGAATGTAACAACTCAAAAAGGAAAAAAACAAAGCAAAAAAAGATGGTGCTGAAACGTGCGGATGGGACATAAAAGAGATGGAAAAAGGTTCAAAGCTTCCAGTGATGACTTTTCAACCTTTATTTATGTGCCTATTAATGCAATATCCATCATGGAGATACGCATCTTTATCCTTTCAACTGATATGCTGGGAATCAATTGGATATGCAGATTACATTTCATAAGTTTCCAAATGTTAATCTCCCCGGCCCTTTGCTGGTAATTTCTTTTTTTGCCAAATAGTATTATGTTTCTGCCACCAAAAAAAAAAAAAAAAAAAACAAAAAAACCAAAACCAAAACAAAACAAAAACCTACTAAGGATAATTAATCTTTAGGTTACTTGTTTCGAATTATTGCTAAGGCTTGGGCCCAGGTGCCAGCCCAGGAGCGAGCCCCTCCTGCCCGCTCCACGGCCAGCTCGGGCCTCCCCAGGGCACCGGCTCCCGGTCCAGGCTCCTCCGGGGCGGAGGAGTCTGCGGGCTCGGGTGGCCCGCTGCCCCCGCAGCGCGGTGCTCTGTGGGCCGGGGGAGGTGTCCGAGAGGGTACTTTTCCCTTCTAAACCCGGCGGTGGGGTCTGCTTCCCTCCCAGCCTTACAGCCCGGCGACCGGGAAAGCGTCCCTCTGATCCCGCCACCGCGTCCTGCTGATCCCACCGCCGCGTCCCGCTGCCCTTCCCGGATGGCTGCCCCGGGGCTCCCTCACAGCCTCTGGCTGGAAGAGTAATGTCCCCGGACACCTCTGGGACCGTCAACGGGGAGGGGGTGATGTACGAAAATAGGGTGCGGAGCGGCTTTCCTGGGAGGGCTCTACGGCGGAGCTTGTTTCTGAGAGTGAGACTGGGCTGTACGGGGCTGCCTGTCCGTGTGAGCGGTCAGTTCTCCAGTGTGGCCGCCGCCGGGGTGTCGCGGGATGCCACCACCTGCCACCTCCCTACCTGCCCCGCTTCTCCGTCCCACCACCCCCCGACACTCCCCAGCGCTTCCCGTCCCGAAGCAGGGGATTCGATAACCGTTCATATTACACGGACCCCAAATTACTTGAACAGTACTGAAGTTTCTCTTCTATGGCATTTTACAACTCGCCGTCCTACGCGGGTCACTCTCGTCCGAACGCGTCGACACCGGTTTGGCTTAACGCGCCTCTGGTCCGTGGCAGCGCTCGCATGCCCCCACGCCTGGCTTGCGGTTGGGAAGGACCCTCCTAACGCGGAGCAGACGCTCGGGGTGGAACAGCGGTCACTGGGCTCCGCAAGCCCAGCTCCGCATCCCGCCGGGCACACGCTCCTCTGCCCTGTCCGGGAGGCCGCGATCGGCTGGTAGAGAGTCCCCCAAACAGACAAAGCCGCTCGCTCTACGGGAGGGGAAGGAAGAGGGAAACCTGTGTGAATGGAAAACAGTTCGGCAGCGGGTAAAGCCGAACCGGGCAGCCCCGAGAGGTTGCTTTTTAAGGTGTTTATGGTGAGGGCAGGATGGAGTAGGAAACAGCTGTTACGGGCGGCCATACTCAATAGTTGCGCCAGTCTTGACTTTCTTCGTTCGTTCTTAGGGTTGTTAGTGTTGGTATTTTTCGATTTTCTTTCTCTCCTTCTCTCTCTCTTTTTCTCTCTTTCTCTCCATGTCTACCCTCTGCCTTTCCTTTCCTTTCCTTTCCTTTCCTTTCCTTTCCTTTCCTTTCCTTTCC
>NW_024581136.1:3885587-3888720 GCF_017639235.1 Corvus kubaryi | reverse complement strand
CCTTTCCTTTCCTTTCCTTTCCTTTCCTTTCCTTTCCTTTCCTTTCCCTTCCTTTCCTTTCCTTTCCGTTTTCCTCCAAGCACACGTTTTTATGTACGAAACTGTAGTCTCCTCTCCACCTCCCTTGGAAAGAGCCGGGGAATTCGCTTCAAAACCCGTATGAGAAATGAATTTGTGCACGCAAAGCCAGAAAGAGTGTAATTGATTTATTTCTAATAGAGGGGAGACCAACACTGTTTATCGTTCAGAAATGATTGCCTGTATTCTTAATAGCTCTGATTTTCACTGTCCATTTGATGTGCTGCAGGTTTAATATAGAGCACTTACTAATCCAATTAAAAGTGCACCTGGCCTGGAAGAGCTCTGTAATTAGCAGGAGCGTTTTTAGCTATTTCCACTGGAAAACCGTGAAATCATCTCTGCTGGCCTAAAGGACTGTAATATGGGGGTGGGGGAGAGGAGGGGAGGGAGGAGCGGGGACAGGCATTCGTGCCTAATCTTTTTGCCTTGAATTTTTCACAGTTCCCGTGCGGGAAGATGAGGCTGTTCCGTCGCGGGGCACTCGGTGTCTGGTAGCGCAGGACCGCGAGGGCGAGACTAGGTGGGTTTAACCCCGCTTTCCCCTGCCGTCCACGCGAGCCCGGCCCGGGAGCCTGTCCTGGGGAAGCGGGGCTCGGTTTTGGGGCTATGGGGACGCGCTGGGGTGGCAAGGGCCACGGCAGCCCCACGGGGCCGGGCGTGGAGTGGGGAACTGGAGCTGCTGCGGGAGCCGCCAGCCCTGTCGGGGGAGGCGTCCAGGCCGCCCCTGTCCCGGCCCCGACCCCTGGCCGGCAACGATGGCCGGGAGCAGCGGCGGCTCCGGAGCTCCCGAGACGGTTTCTGGCAGGGCCGGCACGGGATGGGCCTGCCGGGGCTGCCCCGGGAGCGACACTGGCTCCACGCAAAAACACGCGGCACGCACACGAAGGCGCGTCGTTAAAGGGGGGGGGGAGGGGTGGTGGTGGGGGAAGCAGCTCAAAACCACTGCCCAGGCTGGCTCTCCTGCCGGGATGAGGGGCTCCGCTCCTCCTCCTCGGCGGATGAGGGGTCGAGGCAGTCCGCATTCGTGCCTCTCCTTGCGTGGACGAGGATTACGGCTCGAGCATCACAACGGCACCCATCGCGATGGGTAGGAAGGGTTTCTGCTCCCATGATCGGAGCCGCAGTGGTACCGGTGGGGAGCGAGGTGGCCACGGGGATGCTGTTAGCGCCGGGTGCACTTCGTGCGGCCCTGCTCCCCGCCGCGAATTAAACCCTAAGGAGTTTCGTCCCTTTTTTCCAATAACATTTCTACCGACTTCCTTCCTCCAGTAAAAGCGAGTGGCGAGTGGCGTGGCGTCGTTTGTGGAGCGACGGCTAGGGCCGCACGGCTTCTGCCACCCCGGCTCGGCGGGGCCGCCGGCCTGGGCACTCCCGCGCTGCCGCAGGCGCTCTACCGCCCGGCTCGGCCCGTCTCTCACGGGGCTGCGTTTCCATAGGGCTCGCTAACGGGTTTCCCAGAGCTCCGGCCACTGGCGTGTTTGCAGAACACAAACGCTTTGTGAAATACACGCTGACTTTCACAGCATGCGAATTTGTCCTGCCAGCCTTTTCCTTGGGCTGCGGGAGCGTTCCCGGGCAGCACCCGGTATTTGGATCTGTTTGTGTGCATTTGAAAGAGAGGGAAACCGCTCGGTTTGGTGGCCGGCGCGCGGGGCTGGAGAGAGAGAGGGACCACGGGCTAGAGCCTCCCCGGCGTGCAGCGGGTGCCGGTTCTGCTGCGGACCCCTCGCCCCCCATCGCGGAGCGGGGCCCGACGCAAACTCCGAGTTTCCCCGGGGGCCGCGCCGTGCTACTGCCGGTCCCTCGGCGGCCGGTTCGCTTATAATTGAGGCTCCGGAGTTCTGCCTAAATAACACGTACCCCCGCCCTCCCTGGGGCCGGCCCCGCAACGATCGTCCGCCTCGTAAAGGGGACGCGGACTGGGAACCCAGAAAACACTTTCCCCCCTCATTTCAAAGGAAGAAACCTGAGCGATTCTCATCCTTTTGATTGATTAAGGTCTTGAATAACTTGAAGCTCGGGAGTGACAGTTCCTGAATAGACGATTGCAAATAAAGAGCCCTGTGGAAAGCCGGGCTGGCACTTCGGAGTGTAAAGGAGGCGAGTTTGCTGGCACTTACCAAGTTATAAATAAAAGGCCGTGCACAATGGTACCTTCTCTAAGGACAGACAGTCTTTACAACACTCCTGGCGTCATATCCTGCTGTGGGCACTCCAGCTCCGAGGCAGACTTTTACCTCTTTTATTTTTCCAGCAGTTTAGTTTGAATACTACAATAAATTCCTGGGAACAAACGCTTGTTAGTAAGGCTTTAACACGCACCGTCTCGCACCCATACACACTCACATATAAACGCTCACGCACACGCATGAAACGCAGCGACACCCTTGTCCCACCGGTTTTTAAAGGCAGACATCCCCACGGAGATCTCACTGGCAGCTCTTGCTTTCAAAACCGTAAGCACCATTTGCTCCAGAGATATTTCTTCTGGACGGAGAGAGTTTTCGGTAGTACTTTCGATTTCAAAGTAAATAAGTAAAAGGAAAGAATAAAGGAAGAAGCATTTTTCCTTAAAATGAAAAAGGTTGTTCCCCCCACCCCTCCGTTGGTTCTCGGGGACCAGAGCCAGGAGAAAAAACGCTTCATGGCAGCCAGACGGGGGCTGTCCTGCGGAGTCCCGCAGTGACACGGGATCCTGAGCGATGCGATGTCCAGGCCTCCCCGGCTGGTGCTTGTCTCCCGGGGCTGGGGCGGCCGTCGGGGCATCGGGTAGATCCCCGTGGCTCGCCGCCCTCTGCTTGCGGCGAAAGGGCCCAGCACGGCTCTGCCCGCGGGGTCAGCGCGGGGCCGTGCCGTGTCCTGCAGTGCGGTGCGGTGCCAAGCCGAGCCGAGCCGAGCCGAGCCGCGCGGTGCCGGTCCGGTCGCGCCGCCGTCGCGCCGGCCGGGGCGATGCCCGAGAGCCGCCGCTCGCCCAATCAGCGGGGGCGACGCCGCGACACCGCACCGCGGTGACCAATCGCGGCGGCGCCGCCGCCGAGCCGCGCCGGGCACA
>NW_024581136.1:3642407-3885187 GCF_017639235.1 Corvus kubaryi | reverse complement strand
GTGTTTATCAATGGCAGGCCTTTACCCAACCATATCCGGCACAAGATAGTGGAGATGGCCCACCATGGCATAAGGCCCTGTGTCATCTCCCGCCAGCTGCGAGTGTCCCACGGCTGCGTCTCCAAAATTCTCTGCAGGTACCAGGAGACGGGCTCCATCCGGCCGGGGGCCATCGGCGGCAGCAAGCCCAAGGTGAGCCCCTCCCGCCCGCCCGGAACAGGGCAAACCCCGGCCACAGTGGCGGGGAGAGAGGTCCGACCGGGACATAGCCCGGGCTGGCCGGCACCGGGGTTTACAGTGGGGACGGCGACAGCCGGGAGGGCCAAGGGGACTTGCGAGGCCGGGGGTGGGCGCAGACACTCATGGGGCACAGCACCCTAGCTGTGTCCTCGCCTGTTGCTCTCAAACTTCCCGAGGCTTTAGAAAATATTGTTTGAGTTCTTGGCAATAATATACTTTTAATTAAGGAAATGCTATTTAAAAAATCTCAAACGAAAATAGGGCGAAAAGCGTGGGTTTTTTAGCGCTTGGCTTCCCAGAGCCCCGCGTGCCCCACGCTCATTCCCGCAGGAGCACAGGCAGGCTCAGGGCTGCGGGACGGACCGGGACGCGACTGGTCCGGTGGTGGAGCTGACCCAGCGCGGCTGGATCGGGCCCTCCCCGGTTTCTTTGAAAGCGCAAAAAAACGACCCGTATTTCTGTCTGTCTCTTTACTTCTCCTGCTGTTTACTTTTTCTCCCTGCTCTAGAGCTGCGTGTATTTATAGCTACGCTAACGAAAAGTTTGCGCTAACAATAATGGAGACTAAATTTTTTCCCAAGAATAGGCTTCTCTTCCTCCTCCTCCAGTTTTTCTTTCCCACTAAAGTGAAGTAAAGGCTTGAATTTTTATTGGAAGTTGTTGCTAGATTCCCCCCCCTCCAGCCCCCGATTCTTCTAAAGTAGTGAACTGATGCCTGAACTTTTCCTTTCGGTGTTAGGAGTAGAGGTAATTTTTTATAAGCATGTTACTCGAACGTAATGTTATTGCAGCCGGGAGATCGTTCTTTATGTTTGTTTTTTAGCTTTATTTTCAAATCACGAGGCTACCAAAGAAAAATACCGGTACTCAAATCTTTCCGCGTTTTTATTACGCTGGTTTTTGTTCGGAGCTGCAAACTTTGTTCAGCCGAAACTTTACTGACCTGGAGCTTCGTTGTCCGGAGTCCTCCGCTGGTCGCGACCTGGGATTTTCTCGGCCACACGGCAGCCGGTGTTGCCTGATTCAGGGCTTTCCCTGCCGAGGGCTCTGTCCCACCTTCCCGGTAGCCTCCCAGGATTTTCTGGGACGCTTCGTTTAACACAGAGGGTGTTCGTCTTATGCGGGCCCGTTATTAACTTCTGTGTCCCCTCTTATTTCACCCTGCCCGCATTCGGGTGTTTAATATCGGCGTTTCTAAGTGGGGCCAGTGTCGGTTCTCGCTGACGACGGCGCGGGTGGCTCCGACCACCCTGGGGCTCTGGCCCTACAGACTGTGCCCGCTCTCCTTGTCTTTACTGAAGCAGGTGACGACGCCGGATGTTGAGAAGAAAATCGAGGAATACAAGCGGGAAAACGCGGGCATGTTCAGCTGGGAGATCCGGGACAAGCTGCTGAAGGACGGGGTGTGCGATCGCAACACGGTGCCGTCAGGTACGGAGCGGGGGTTTCAGAGGGTTCCGGAGGGTCGGGAGCGGCCTGGGGAGGGTAGCGCGGTACCAGGGTGAGCCCCGTCCCCTCGGGATCGGAGCCCCGGGCCGGACCGGTGCCCACAGAGCAGCCGGCGTTAGCATGCGGTGCCTCTGGCGCGTCCCGGGAGGATTCCTGCGCTCGGCGGGGTGTTTTCAATTAAATTGCAACTGCATCCCCCTCCCCTCCTCCTCCCGATGCTTCCCCGCTGTCCCCTCCGGGCTGCTGCAGCAGGAGGGCTCGGGGCTTGCCGGAGACACGGAGCTGGGAAGCCGGAGATGGGGAGCAGCTCCCTGTGCCTGCCGGTTGTTTGCGGGATGGGATGGGGGGCACATGGAGCCGGAGCAGTATTTGTGTGGTGTCTGCGGGTTTTTATCACCCACTGTGCGGGCTCGGGGAAAAGAAAGTTTCTCGGGAGCCGCTGTGCCCACGCTGGAGCGTGGTGCAGGACGGTGCCCCCTGAAACCCCCGCGGGGACCGGAGTGGGTAGTTGCCTTCCCTAAGTCCTGACTGGCAGTGGCTGAGGGATACGAGCCAGCGGCACTGATGGGGGATTCAGCTCCCCGGGTCGGCCCGAGAGCTGCGGGGAGCTGCTGGGGACGAGGCGGTCACAGCTCTGCACTTCCCCCCTGAAGTGAGCTCCATCAGCCGCATCCTGCGGAGCAAGTTTGGGAAAGGTGAGGAAGAGGAGGCTGAGCTGGAAAGAAAGGAGGTGGAGGAAGGCGACAAGAAGGCCAAGCACAGCATTGATGGCATCCTCAGCGAAAGAGGTAAAGTCCTGTTTGCCCCTGCTCTCTGTGGAGCCCTGCAACGGGCCAGTGCCAGTGCCAGTGCCAGTCCCAGCTGCTGGTGGCTATCACTCCCCTTCTCCCAGAGGTTGTCCTAGGGCCAGCGCAGCGGGAGGTGTAGGGCAAGGAGTGAGCCCTGACAGCCTGGCTGCCACATCCCATCGTGTCCCATTTCCCCACCGGAACGATCCTGCAGTGTGCAGGAATGGCACAGAGGTTGGAACAAAGATGGGAGTCACTGCTAGTTTGGCTTTCAATAACCAGGGAGCAGGGAGGGTTGGAGCGATCACAGAGCCCCTCGTCATAGCCATGCAGGGGCTCCTTTCCCAAGCCAAGCAAAAGGCTGCAGCTGCATAGAAGGGACAGTTGTAGGAAAAAGCTGCGGAACCCCGAGTCTCTGCAGTCTGAACAGGGCAGGGAGCCACATGTTTTGTTTTTTCTGCTCTTAAAACTGCTGGGAAGAGCATGTGTTGGTGTTTGGCCAGGGACTGCGAGGAGGTTGCAACCTGAACAAGGCGGAGGTGAAGGGCTGCTGCGGGGGGACAGCTGCTGCTCCCGCTGAAGCCATGCCTGGAAGTAGTGTGTGGAAGTTGCTGCCCAGCACATGCACAGGCACTGGAGAAGGCGAGACAAAAGTACCAAATGAGCTGGTCAAACATTTGTACAACTTTTCCAGCTTTTACAAAGAAGGCCTTCTATACACAATCTACACTTGGAGATGAACTTGGAAAACAAAGAGGGGGGAGTCCATTGAAACTCACACTTTGGCTTTGCACAGACAAAGCTTCAGCTAGCAGCAGCTTGATGTGAACAAAAGAAGGCAACCTTTTTATAATTCAAGGAGAAAAGAAGAGAAAACAGCCCCACAAAAGGCTGAGAAAAGACATTATGGGCTTGCAATGAGGGATGAATTATTCAATGAGCCCCTAATAGCTGATGCTCCATGCAGTTTTATGGACTCTCCATCGTGGAAAAAAAAAATAGCTGTTTTTAGAGAGAAAATATTTATAGCATTTCTAGGCATCAAGGGATGCCGGTGTCGTTCAAGGACAACTGAAATCCATTCTTTGACAGTACAATATGTCCTTGTTTTGTTGGAACAAACCCCTAAACCCTCCTAAAACTTAGTTTTCAACTGTTATTAAAACTTTCAGGGAAGT
The DNA here is from genome assembly GCF_017639235.1 of Corvus kubaryi. Lineage (NCBI taxonomy): Eukaryota > Metazoa > Chordata > Aves > Passeriformes > Corvidae > Corvus > Corvus kubaryi. Next base: position 3,881,532 of record NW_024581136.1, on the reverse strand, counting down.
CTCATCTTCTACGTGTCTGTGTTTGCAAAGATGTGTATAATACAAACATGCAGAAGATGCTAACAAAATTAGAGATTTTAAGGCCAGAAGGAACAGTTTGATTGCCTGGTGTAGTTGCCCGCATATGATCAGTCCAGAGTTTACTCCAGCATCTCCCTCAACAGAGGATTTTTCCAAGAGGGATGTACACCAAGGTCAAAAATAGCTAAATTCAGTGCCCTAGTTGTTAAATATCTAGCTTTAATGCCTTCTTGAATTTCTCAACAGAGATTAGAAACAGAAGATAGTAAGCCTTGATAATATCACTGCTTTATGGAACAAAGAGCAGTTAATAGAGACAGCAAGAGAAAAAATATTGTTATCAATATAACCCATCCTTCTGTTTCACTTTGAAACAGTCTTCCTGTTCTTTGACTGTCTGCCCTTTAAAGTGGGGCTCCTGATTTATCATGAGTCAGTGTCTGGGTGCATGGCTGCCTCCCAGCAGCCCAGGGGAGCCCCAAAACTCTTGCAGGAAAACTGCTGGGGCCAGTGGTGCCTTGCTGCAACAGGGGCTCACTAGTGCCTCCCAGCAGAGTTCTATGAGGAGGCTGCATTCCACCTCCTGATGTACCTTCTCCTTCACTTTCTGTGGATGTGTCTTATTTTGTTTGTTTTGAGTTCAATCAGTAGCAATTTTCCCCTTGATTACATAGGGTAGTATAGCCCTCTCCTGCCCTGGGCATGCAGGTTTTTGCTGCGTGAACGTGACCGGACAGTTCCGTGGTAACGGCAGCTTTGGTAATCCCATCTGTTCTGTGACAGTGGCTGGGAAGGATTGGCAGTGTGAAGGAGAGTGTGCTCTTCCCCACAGCAAAGCCTGCTCCCCCTCCCTGACTAGCAAGCTGTTGCTTAATCTCATTACTGGAGTGGCTGGGATGCTGCAGTGCGACTGTGCTGCTGCTCCAGAAAACATTTGTTGCCATACTCATGCCCTGCATGGAGTGTGATACTATAGGGACCGCACAGCACTGAGACCATTACAAGAAAAAAATAACCATAAAGGAAGCCCACCACTACTTTGTGTCTGACCAACAAAAAAAAGTTCTACTTCAACTCCCCTTGCCAGCTGAGGATCTTTGATTTCACTCCATCTATAAAAATCATCCTGCTCTCTTACTGAAATAACTGGCAGAGCTCCGAAGGATTTTGATGCTGCAGGATCATATTTGCCAGCACCCACCAGCTTGGCTATGAGGCCTGGTGTGGCAGAGGGTGCCTGCTGACAGCACATCTCAGATGCCCTTTCTGACACCCGGGATGCTTGCGGAATGTCCAAAGGGTATCTGTGTGCTGCACAGCAAAACCCTCAGGCGGTAGCTCAATGCTGAGTGCTCCATGTTACAGAGGGAAGCCTTTTGTGGCTCTGCCCTTGGGGGCCTGAGGTGTCCCAGAGCATGGGTGCCAGGGAAGATTACGGGATCGGTCAGAAAGTGACTCCCAAGGCTGATCATGAAGCAAAGTATGGCTCTTCTGCTCAGGAGCACACATTAGTGCTGGACATTTGCTGGTGCTGCCTGAAATCCCCTCCTCGCCTGGGCCTTCGGGTGGCTCAAGGAGTGGCATTTTTTCCAAAGATAAGGAGAACGGTTGTCATTTTAATGGTAGCTAATTCAAGATTCAGGGAGTATTTACAGCAGAGTGGAATTTGAGAGAATGGAAACATGACGTTTTTAAAAAATGTGTGATAGTGTATCATTGGGATTTCTCCGACCACATATATACGCGTAGGTAAACTTTTGTATGCTGGGTGTGATTCTGTTTCAGCCTCTCTTCTTGGATACTTACATGTGATTCTCACACTGTTTACAGATAACGCATGTGCAACTCTGTACGTGCTGTATTTCAGTGTTTCTGCTGGTGTCACCCTCAACCCTGATTCTGGGTATATATTTAAAGAAATCTTGATTGTAAGAGTGTGTATCAGGAGGCTGACAGCTCTATAATAGCATATCTGTATTTCTGCATGTGTGATAATCTTTTCTTAAAGGCACAAACCATAAATAAAGAATATGAGAAAGTTTTGTGCCTTTATGTGGCACATCAGGGCTTATTTTTAGCATAACCACTACAGAAGAGGGAGTTGCTTGTACCTTTGGTGGGAGTTATGTGCGGCATGGTTTGCTGACTAATCTGATAGCTCCCCCCTTCATAAAATAGTTGTTGTTTTCTGGCAGGAACCAGTGGCTTTCAGCACTGCAGTGATGCAGAGCTGGTCCTCGGGCCCGCTGCGAGCGGGCTGGGGCAGGGGCCGGGGCCGGGACCCCCCCCCCCCCGCTCGGCCTCAAAGGGGGCCTCTGTTCCCAGCTAGCGGAATTGGCCCCCGGGCCCTGTCCTGGCGGATCCTCCCCCAGTCATGCGCACCCGTCCAAAAAGGGCCCTACTCATCCCAAGCCTCTACCCTTGGCTGTACTGAGAGCAATTCAGGCTACAGCAGACTAAATTGCCTCCTTTATTTTCTTCTTACTTTCATCTTGGACCAAACCCTTCCCCCCCCTTCCCTCCCCTTCCTCTTTTCTTTTTTTCTGTGTGCCTGAGGCTCACATTAATACAATTTCGGCACCACCCCTATTTTAGTGTGTGTATGTGGGGAGTTTGAAGGGATAGGAAAAAAAAGGACCTTAGCACAAAAGCCCTGCTCAGCAGCTCAAAAGTTCAAGCTGCTGCTGCCTCTCTAGCTGTGTGATGCTTTTCCTGTTTGTGAGTTTTGGGAAACATTTTTGCTTTGTACTGTAATGGAATTAGAGGACAGATGCTGACTGTAAATGGGACACGCGACTACCAGCCCCTAGCTTAAATATTTAGATGCAATGTTACAATTACTGACTTGATGCATGAGGCTTTGAAGTTGTGGCACATGATCTAAAGGGTAGCTTCAGCTAGATGGGCTGGCAGATGTTTTGATAAGGGTTGGTCAGTATCATGCAGCCAGTTATTTTTAGATTGCTAAACTAATAAAGACATTTTATTAAGGGAGAAGATTAACATGGAGGCACCAGATATCAGTTTGAGTCATTCATTTCTACACCATAGACTGTTGGGTTAGTGGCTGGAGCATGGGATGAAGCAGATGCTGAGTTAGATTTTGGTTGCAGGGGTTGTCCTGGTTTTGCTCCAGTGTCCTGTCCCAGGGCGCAGTGATAGGAGGACTTACGTGCTGTGTGAAATGCTGCTGTGGGCCGAGAAGCACAGTTTGTTCCCCTGCTCAATGTTCATGGTAAAGATTCACTTATTGAATGAAATGTGATGGCTGTGGCTGCAGGCAATTATCTTCTTGAGCCTGAAATCTCTCTATATAATTTGGTCACTAGCAGGTCTAAGAAATCATCTCATGTCACTTGAACAGTGTAATTTCTGAGGCTCTCAGAGCTGACGAGAAAATAGTGCTTAATTAAGCAAAACTCCCTAGTGAGTCCAGAATTTGGCTCAAGGCAGATAGTGCCAACTATATTTTCTGTCTTTTTCCCCTTCTCTTTCCTCATATCTTAGTAGTGGGAGCCCAGGCCCAGGTAGAAAAGCCAGGTGTTGCAGAAGTGCAAATTTGTGCAGGTGATCCCACGCAAACCCAGCACAGCTTTGTTTCTTCTGCCTCACCCATAATCACTGTGGCGCTCTGGGCCAGGCTTCTGCTTCCATATCATTGTTCTGAGCTAATAATAATAATAACTGATGACCTGAGTAATGAATAATGATCTCACCATCAAGTGAGAGTGTGATGGCCCAGCATGCTGAGCATTTTTAAAAAGGTGCTAAATGTTTGAGTTTAGGGTGACTTCAAAGTGGAGTTTGCTCTTCCAGAGCTGCCAGGGCTCTGCCCTCATGTCTTGAAGTGGGGGATTTTGAGGAGAGTTCTGATTGTCACACTAACTGCAGGCTAATCGTCTGACAAAAGCACCAGTAATATTTCCAGCTGTGGGAAGAAAGGGTGTTAATCTAGCAGCAACTCTCTGAAGTAATACATATATACATCATATCCTTTGCTTGAAATCATGATTTTATTAATGGCTTTGAATGTTTTGCCATCTTAGAGACACTTTCTTCAACTTAAAAGGGTCAGAGCCTGTTCAAGCAGAATTGCTGTGGGCATCCTTTCCAGATTTTCTAATTGTGTGTATCTAGAACAAAGCCGAATGTTATTTTAGCAAATGCCAGGATTGCTTCACACACAGCAGTTGATTCACTTGAATTTGTATCCAAGTTAGCACCTTATTTGGTTGCTTTGAAAATCTTCATTAGATTTACAGGGTATCATTCTGGAAAGGCTGAGGCAAGAAACAGTTGGTTGACTTCGGTGTGGCTAGGACTTCCTCTGAGAATGTGATTTATATATTTGGCTTTCCAGATTCTCCTGTGATTGCAGAATCTGTGATGCCAGTAGGAATTTACCATAATAGACATCAGGCTTTTCTTGAGACCAGCTCTGTAATGTGCTGAGCAACTGTGGTTCTGGGAGAAATCGCCAGGTTTAGGATCTAAGAGGGGTTTACTCGATTGGGCACCAGACCTCCAGTCCTGCAGATGAGGGTTATGATGACGAGTCGTGAGGAGTCCCACTCAAAGGGCCTATTCATGTGTGTAACGTTGCTCACGTGGGCCGGGGCAGGCAGGAATGGGGCCCAAATTTGTTCTGTTCTGTTAGAAGAAAGTACCCACTGCACAAGAGGGTGACTCTAATCCCAAGTGAAACTCTGGCAAAACTCTCACTGAGGGCAAGGATCTTTGTGTCTGTGTTTACACAGAGGTAGCAGTGGAATCAGCAGACAGAAGTTTTAATTAGATAAAAAGCTAATTAGCAATTAATGCTGTAAGTAAAAGCCAATACCGATAAAATCCTTAAAAAGAAAAAATTCCCATGTCTGATTTTGAATAGTGATTCTCCTTTGTATCAGTCAAAGACAACACTTTTATCTAACACTTATTTGGGGAACGTTTAGTTTGTTTTGGTTTACCTATTGATAAGGGTTGGAACAGGATTTAGGAGAGGGAAGCCAATAAAGCTGATAGTGATAAATTATCATGAGTCCCCAGAGCTGTGTAATAAAACTGCATTGGGAAATGAAGCAGAACTACAAAGTGCTCTCTGGTTAATTTAAGAAGAAATTGAGTGAAACACAAAGCAATAAATCAGAGCACGCCAGTCAATGCAAATTTCTCCATGTAAATGTCACTTTAAATCCTAGGTAGCAAACACATATGGCCACAGAAAGAACAAAATATAGAAATAAAAATGCAGGGTACTTCCAAATGGTCCCTGAACACTGAGCTCTCTGGCTAATAAAAATGATGTACAGTAATGTAATTCACCACAAGACCTTGTTTAGCGTAGTGTGAGTGTGGCATTTTACTTTACTTGCCCTGGAGTACTCCTGCCCCATGCTGTTAAACTAATTCAGTTTAAATCACTCTGCCTAGAAAAAAAGTGAAGCATAATGAAATTAAAACTCACTGAGGACACATTAGAGTTAAAGTGTGTCATGTGCTGAGATTATTTAGTTAGGGGAGTTTGATGTAATTGTTGACAGGTCGTTTATTCATCCTAGTAAATAAAGATTCACGAACTATTAAGAATGTGCATATATAACTAGTAAGACAGTAAAAAGCAATTAAGCAGTCAGTTTAATGTCTTATCTTGCTGGTTGCCCTACAGTTGTTTTACAACTAGGAATTAAAATTTGAAAAGAAAGTTTTCAGTGTCCCTGGCCAAATATTGATTAAGTAGTTGTTTGCTGATGCCATTGTAGCACATAAAAAGGCCACTGGTTCTGCCCCTTGTTCATCTTCCATTGTTGCTGATTCTTAACCTCGGAGATCAAAGGAGGATCATTTCAGTTTATCTGTCTTGGAAAATCATTCTTTGCTCCTAAACCTGTATGGATTAATGGCCAAATTGTTTTTAATGAGATGTGAAGTTTGAATGGAATCCTTATTTTTCATGGTCTGTTGAATGTATACACTGTATGCTCTTACAGTTTTGTGTTTTGTTTTTTTTTTTTTTTTTTCTTTAGCATTACTGGATTTGATTTTGTTTTAATTGCTTTATTTTTAGTATACAGTGCATTGAAATGTTACTATTGTAGCAGGTAAAATACAAAGTATTTAACTGAATTTTACTAAAACTAATTTTGTTGCAGGTAATCTTTTTGATGAGTGTAGCCTAAAGGGAAAAAAAAAGTTCTCTTTGTATACCAAATCACAGAGGAGATAAATAGTCCAATAAAAGCAAGGGAGCTCGAGAAGCCAGACCATTCTCCAGACTGGGCTCTCAGAATAAAAGGGACACAAACAAGCTTGCAACATTTGTTTGGTCATTCTCTTCAGTTTGGATTTTATGGATCCTACTTGCCCCAGCTAGGATAGTTGTGCTGTCCCTTCTCCAAAAATGGGAGAAGTTGGATCGCCGAGGCTGTGCAGAAAAACAAGCAAGGGCCCTTGAGAACAATCAGTTCCTTGTTGCATGGCAGAAAGTTATACTTATTTCAGAGATAGTAAAATATATCCCACCACATCCTCAGTAGAAGAGGTTGTGCAATCTGGAAGTGTTTTCTTGTCATTATGATATGAATTCTCATCTAAATTGTGTGGTATGGGAGTGTGAGATCCAGGTCCCACTGCATACATTAGACACAGAAATTTAGCTGCACAAACAGTTGTAAGAAGCCTGGTAAATCCAGAAAGCCTCTTCTTGTGTTGCGCTGATTTTTAGGTGACTGGGTGGGTCTCCTCTGCTGTTGTGAAAAACAGCAGAGTAAAGGATAAAACCAAAAATTGTTAATCCTCATTTTCTCACTTAAATACACTGTTTCCATTCTGTCTGGTTATTGCTGATTAAAATATCAGTCTGTGCATGCTTTGCAAGTACTCAGCTACTTTAGGAGACGTTTTGTCCCAGAGAAAGAGCTAACACTCTTTGAAAGCATTTTAGATAGATTTCCTTAAAGTCCATTAACTCAACTTTTTGTTTCCATGGAGAGCTGTGGTGAGCACAGTGAATAGCCATGCTACGTTTTGATTTTTTCTTAGTGGATATTTGCCTGGTTGTAGACTTTCTGCCAAACATGATCAATGTTTATATCATGCACAAGCCCATATAAGGACCAGTCCTAAGGATTTTTATACTTATGATATGCCTCCTGTTGGATGTCTGATCTGAAAATGACTATGTAGTAATTTCTTTATCAGATATATTGTCACATAGATCACTGTGGTTTGAATAGTACGAGGAATAAACTATCTGTGGCTGACATTTCTGCAAGCAGACAGCTTATTCAGCCTCTGTCAAATCTTATTCACCTTACTTAAATGAGTAGGACTGTTCATGCCAATATAATCGGAATCTCTTCCATGTACTAGCCCAGAAAAGCAATAGCAACCACAGCTCTTTTGGCAAAATTACTCTTCACTTTGTTAAAAACGTAACCAATGTATAACACATCAACCCCCTGCGAGGCAGTAGCACCAACGGTACTCAGTGTAACCAAATTGTACTTAAAACTGCTTTCCACGTCTGTTTTTAACTGTCTCAGAGAAGATGGAGATGAGTGTAGACAGGCTTTAAACCAGGCTAGTGGAGTAGCAGGGAATGCTTCCACAGAAAATCCATTTCTACTGAAGATGGTGTGGCAGGACTTCCTTTTTGTTTTGACCTAAGGGCTGGCTGTTTGATCTGGTGTGAAGTACTGAAGGGTCAGAGCATGCGGTGGGGGGATCTGGGCCCCAGTAAATACTCTGACACTTACCTAACCCCTCCTGTCAGGCTGAGTGGTGAGAAAAAACTTGCACAGAACTAGCTGGAAGTCAGGACTCAGCTGGTTTCATGAACAGCAAAATAAATTGTTTTCAGAAGGAAGGTGTTTTAACAAAGAAAAAAAGGAAGTGAAGAATATTTAGTTTAAGAAAACGGAAAGTGAAATACACTGTTTCACAATGAAATCCTGAAAAGTGCAGACTTTGGAAAAAAAAGTCTCTGGAATTCCATTTACCAAGAGATGAATCAAGTTTAACTCCACTGCAGATGGTGAACTGATGCTGGTGTGTGAATGAACACTGAATTACATTATCAGTATTTACATAGAAGAAGAGATACTTCCAAACAACTACTAGCTAAGGAGTGATGGTTTAAGTAAACAGTCATCAGATTTTTATGGTGTGATGTTAGGAACGGAAATCGACAAACTTTTTCTGTAGATTTCTAACACGTGGTGCAGAGAAAGGCATCATGTGTACCTCCCTTGCTGTATGTGGTGGTGATTCCCTGTATGGTATATGACTTCACTGTGTTCTTTGTCTGTGGAACTGGAAAATAATAGAAGAAAACATTTAGGAATCTATTTAGAAGATTGTACAATAGATGTCACAGTTAGGAAAAAGCCCTGTGGGTTCATCCCTGGTTTAGCTCAGTTGATTTGACCTGCTCTCTTTTAAACCAACAGGCTCAAGCAAAAATGCTCAAATATTTGGCAGCTACACAGAAAACCACACAAACCCCTGTTGCTTTAGTACCCACAGCTTGTTTTCCAACAAATACAGTGTTGCCGTTTGAAAACCGCTTAAAACTAACTGCTTGTCTACCTCTTCTGAACGTGAGACTGGCTTGAGCTGCATGTTGTGTGCACTGGGGCAGGGACTGAAGCAGCCAGAAGCATTGCAGGGTCTCAGGATGCTCACATGTCTTGGTGAAAATGCAAAATGGCTGCATACAGCAGACATATTTTTAATCTTTTTATTATTTTCATCTCTCTCTGTTTTAAAAGTTTCTTGAGAACAAACTGTATTGGCATTTACATCGGAACAGTCCTGTGCTCTCAGCAGGACTGTGCAGGTTACTTAGCACTGAATTTGGCTCTGTGTGAAAGGTCAATTACATTCCAGATTTGAGGGAACACCTTCACTTTCTCAGACTTAGCAAGACCTTATAATGCTTATAGTTGCTGGTAAAGAAGAGAATTGACACAGCCAGTAAGCATAGTTAAAATGCTACAAGGAGAGCAAATTTAAAAAAGCTGCTTTAGAGAGTGGCACTTAATTTTTCTAACATACGATTTAGCAAAAAAGGGCAAACAAACCCCCCGTGGCTCTCTGCTGTAAGGAACTCTGTAACCAATCTGCTCCATGAGTCCTGGCAGGGTGGGAGGCAGTGCTGCTTGCTCCCTCTGATTTCTGGCTCCTCCCTGGCTGAAGGAGGCACGCTCTGTCCCCCTATACAACATTCCTGCCCTCAACCTTTGGTCCTAATCAACACAGCAAATGAAATTTTTGGAAGGAAACCATGTAATTCGAATGGCTGTCAAACCCTACCCTAGCATGGGTGTAAAGAGGGCTTGTCCCCAGGCTGTAAGAGGTCACTTGGCCAAGGAAGAACTTAAATCAGAATTCAAAGTTACTGTGCTTCGCCTGTATTGGCGGTCGAAAAGATGGAGTGATGATTGATGACATAAATATTTCTATTAATCTGACATCAGGAACAGACTTGTCAGCCTCAGAAGAGTAAGTCAGAGACAGAAATTTAAAGTGAATACTAAAAAAATCCTAAATATAGCTAGTATCTGAATCCTGGTAATGATAGCTATAAATAAAAAATAAAACGCCCCAGAAAAGTGTTAAGAGGGGTGAAAAAGAAGATCCTCCAGGTGATCAAAGAGTGTAGGAGGAACTCACCTGTTCCTAATCTTGAGTGCTACCGTGCAGAAAAGCGCTACTCTATTAAAGAAATAGGCCACGGGGTGCTTATTTTTTGGCAACTGGTTAGCAGAGGGAGGGGCTATGGGATGGTGGGTTTCCCAGGATGGCAAGGCGGGAACCCCTTTGGATGCACTTATGTGTAACTTCTCCTGTTTTAGCCTCAGGGTATTTGTGGAGTGCCGTGCCCTTAGGGTGCCTTGGGCCCCTTTTCAGGGCCGGATCCTTTGGTTGAAAGACCCATTGTGCCTGAGTGCGAGTTTGAAGCAGTGAGCAGAGTCCTTGCAATTCAGGGCTGGGTGCATGGCTGGCTCCCAGCCCAGGTGGGAGCTGGGGCTGCCCTGTTTCCAAACCAGGAAGCTCCTTGCTCTGCCCTTTTCTTCCGTGAATCTTGCAAGTGATTTCCTTATATTTATTGCGAGGTTTAATGCTTCCACAGGACCGTTATGTTCTCAAGGTGGAGATGGTGTGGTCACAGTTGTGCTCTGTAGGTGGTGTTTTGCACTAGGTGACATTCAGCTCTTGGAGTGAATGCCTCAGGTCCCTGTGATTTGGGCTAAAGGGCTTTCTCCCACCCTTGCACAGCTGGTGCTGGTTTGCTGCTGTGGAAAAGGGGCTGCCCAGGGCATCTTTCCGTAGGCTTTGTCTTTCTTCTGATTGGGCTGTGGTGGGTGTGGTTCTCCATCTTTGAATTGGACCAAGGGATCTTTTCTAATACCCCTTTTGAGTAGGAAGGAGTGACCTTGGTGACTAATGTGTTTGTAAGTAAGTGATAAATACAAACAAACAAGAGAAAAGTGGTTATGGCAAAATTGGTGCTGGAAGAGTTGGCTTTAGTTTGAAGGGGAACTGGTTGGAGTTGGTACAATTTGCTCTGTGTGTCTTGCAGTGATTTTTGCGTTGCTTGTGCCTGGAGCCAGCTGAGATAGGACTGTTTGCTCCTCCTTCCCTGTTACTGGTCTCTGCTGCTCCTGTGTGGTCAAATTTTCTCATTGTGTCTGTGGTGGTTTTTTCTTTTTGTAGGTTTTTTCTTTTTTTTTTTTTTTGTATTTTGTGTTGCTGCTTTTTTTTTTTTTTTTTAAATAAATGGGACCAGTGATATTTTCCTTCCTCAGTTGTATTTCCAAATGTCTGGTGTTCAGGAATCAAAAGTGTTCCATAGGTTCAGCTGTCATAGTTCATCTGCTGAAACTGCAAATCCAGATGGAATGATCCTCTAGAATGAATGCTTTGTGGCTAGATAGGATTGCAGCCTGTCCTTGGAGGAGTATTTGGGCTTTCAACTTTTGGGTTTGCAGAGTTGGGGAACACCAGGGGTTGTTTGTAGAGGGGTCAGTGGGTACTCTTTTGTCCAGTGGCCCATGGTGTGGACCACTTAACAGATGCTGCGAGCCCTGGCACAGAGAAGCAGGGGTGTGCTTTGGTGAAGGGATAAAGACTCTGCACCTTTATTTTTAATAGTTTTATTACTATTTTTTAAAGCTAAAGCAGATCAATAGCTAGTGTGGTCTGGGATGAATCCAGAGGCGTCACCTCAATTTACACTGAGGCTCTGAGCCACAATGTATTTACTGGAGTACAGCAGTAATTGATGCATATATTTTGCTAGTTTTGCTGAGTCTCCCATGAATACCCTGCAATTCTCTAAAATATGTGGTGTGAAAAATATATTCAATAATATATACAAATAATCATTAGTTCTAAGAGAGTATTTGATGCTTGAAATTTATGTGGTTGTGACTGGGCACACAGGTTTTGCACTGGTTTCTCTTCTACCACTGCTGTTGCATTCACTAAAAATATGTATTTCCTGGATAGCTGCCTAAAATTTTGTGGGTTTTTTTCTTCTCTTTTAAAATGATATTTATTTTTTACTATTGTACTTGTTAAAACAGAAATATGTACTGAGCAGAAAAAGGAGACAAAAATCATGCTTTAGCCATTCTTTTGTTGTACATTGCCAGTATATATAGTTTAAAACTGTAGCTTTCCCTCCTTATGCAAGAGAATGCATTTCTTAGTGGTGGGAGCTTGTGTTGCACAGGCTGACTGCAACAGAGATGAACTACTTTGTTTTGATTTTAAACTTTTATTAAAAGAAATCTGTAATTTATTTTATAAGCATTCTTCCTGACGAAGAGAAATAGTCCAGCAACTTGGACATGAAGTTATGAGCCAAAAAACTGAGGAGCCAGTTGCAATTCATAGACTGGCTTAAGCTTGTCAACAGGTCTTAAAAAAAAAAAAGTTTTTAGAGGTAAAACTGCAGTAGAACTTGGAATAAGGCAAGATTGTATTTCTAGAGTTGGTGAAACAAATATTTTTTACTGATTTCTAAAGTTTTGTGGAAAATGATGTTTTTAGTGTACTCCTTAAACAGTAAATTTATAGGTTTGGTTTTGTGTGTTTTTCTTCTTTTTTAACACCACTAATTCCTCTAATTAATAGTGTCAAGCATGTGAGATTCCTCATAAATCTGAAAAATGGACTATTGAATTTAATAGCAAGACTTGCATTGTCTTTAATGAAATTTAGTCAGAGCCTAAACAGAAAGGGGCTTTTTCTGTCTCTCTCTTTTTTTTTTCTCTTTTTTTTTTTTCCCTCTCTTCTCCTTTCCTTGAGGCAGAAAAAGTTTTGAGTTTTTCTGAGGAAACTGAGGAATTCTAGCATTCCTGGGCATGAGAGGAGAATACTGATTAGAATCAGGCAGAGAGCAAGCAGGTGCTGAGCATGTTCATTGCTTAACCCCCTGCCCTGCTCCTGCATCCCTGCCTGACCCAGCGGACAGACCCCGCAAATAGCAGCAAGTTGCCAGATGTTGGAGATGTTTTCAGTAGGGTGATTATTCACCAGGTCTCGTCTAAAACCAGGGGGTTCCTACAATGGCTGTTTTCATGTTTAAAGCTGGGCTGGGTAAGCTATTGGAGACAGTGTTGGGGAAAAATACTGTATTTCTGGGAACGAGTGCTGGCTGCTCTGCATCTGTGGTATCCCTTTGCAAAAAGTAATGCAAAAAACTAACAACCAGAGTAGATTGCCTGAGGGGGAGAAAGCTGTCTATTTTGTTTGTTTGTTTGTTTATTTTTATGAACAAAAAAAGATTTTATGGGTTAGAAACAGTACACCTTAAAGAGAGCTGTGTTTAAAAGTTAAGACTCGAAAGCTTTTGTCTGGAGAATAATACGCTTGGTGTAAAGAGCGGCACAATGGAAGTCTTTTCTTCCAGTTATGTATGGACGAGCATCAGTCAGCCAAGGAAGAACTTCAAAGGCCAAAGTGAAAACTTGCTAGGCTCTTTCTTTCCTGACAGGTTCTTCTTGAGGTAAGATGGGGAGAGTTGTTTGTGCTGGGAACTGGAGCTGTCCTCCTGTAGCAGGGGAGGTAATAAATCGTGTGCAAACTGAGGTACCCAGCTTCAACTATATCTGTCTCCAGCTGATTTGCCTTTTTGGAAGTTACTAAACCATCCCATCTCATGAGTCTTTTATTGCTTATTCATAAAGGAGTCTCAAATTCCACTTCTGCCTTGCTGGAAAGGCACCACACCAGATGGAGGGGGAAGATGATCTATTTCTCTGCCTCCAAAAAAAATGTTAATTATTCATATGCTGTAATTTGCCTTTAAGGTGGAGAAATAGCCCCAATGTGTTTTAATATAAGTGGTCCAAGGATATAATTGCTGTGCATTAAAACAGCAACCGAACTTCATGTCTGCAAGTATGTATGCAGAGTGTCAGGGCTGGTAAAGGACATGCTTCTGTGATAGGAAATAGAAACTCCAAATAGCATCCAGAGAAATCTCTTTAACACAACCTTGCATCATCATTTCATTTTATAAATTTTATTTTTATTTTTTTTTTCTTAGGAATTTATTTACGGGTTGTTAAATGCTGCAGTCTAGAGTTATCTCATTGTAAAATGGGTTTGAGTAGCAGTTTTAGTGTTACTTGTGAGGCTGTGCTCTGGAGGCACCACTGTAGAGGAGTGTGTGTCACATCAGTCTTTGTTAAACCAGAGGATGTCTGATGGAGAAAGCAGCTCTTCTGAGTTCCCAGGAGCACAGAGCAGGGCAGTCTGTACTGCAACCCCAAACAGTGCTGATGCTCCTGCTAATGCACACAGGGCTATTCGCTTTCTGGGGAGTGGGGTAGGGAAGGCCAGGCACCTTTCAGTGGAACAAAAGGAATCCTGTAGCATCTTGTCTCTAATATTTGACAAATGCTTGTACAGGTGAGTGGGTAACCCCTCTGCCAGCCCGTGGCCATGAGCTGTGTGTGAGCATCAGTGAGAACCACTTGTGCTGCCACAGACCCAGGGGCCAGGCAAAGCTGTGGGAGCAGAGCGCTGGGTCTGCTTTCTCAGGAAGTTTGTAGCAGTTTTTCTGAGGTTCGGGGAAGGGCAGGGTAGGGTGTTCTCAAAATGTGCGTGGTGCAAGCCTGGGTTTGGACTTCAGTGCTGCAAAGACAAGGCTGTGGGGTTTTTGTGTGCTTTCTCTGTGTTCCTATCCTGATCATCCAGCTGTGCCAAACTTAAAATTTGAGTCCCTTTCCATGACAGCCCTCATTCATTTAGCTATGATTTAGGCAGGGAAGAAGAACCAGTAATTAGGAACAAGCTGGCAATACTTTGTTCCAGTAACTGTTTCATGGTGTGTTTGAGTTGATGGCTGCAAGAATGGAAAATAAGTCTTTGGGATGATGTGGAAGATCTCTCTTTGCATGCTCTGTCTCTTGGCTCGAGCCTGCTGTACATGCTCGGGCATCCTTGGCTTCAGTTAGGCTCCTTGAAGGAAATAGAGTTTCTCTGACAGTTAGGTTCAAAATAAATGATCTGCCCACAGAGGCAGCAGTTGTAATATTTGGTAGGGGTGCATTGCATGACTTATCCAGAGAGACTCTATGGGCTGCTTTGAAGCCATCAGTGGAAGGTAACAGAAAAGCCAGCTTAGTGTTGGCTGGCTTAAATTTCCTGTATAAGGGTTTGCACACATATTGAGGAAAAATTCTGTAAGTGAAGAAAAGACAGGTTCCCCCTGCATTAGTGATTTCAGGTGAGTTCAGCTTCACTGCTGAGAAAATTTCATTTAACAAAGCAAAGGGGTGTTTCACAGAACAAAGATGTCCAGTTGTGGGAAATGGTCATTTGAAACAATGATACTTTATAATAAATTTCAAATGTGCAATACTGCAACCGATGATTTTTTTTTTTTTTACTTTCAGCGTAACCCAATGCCATCTAACTCCCTGAAAATCAAATCTATGAACAATTACTTATAATGAATTTTTTCTTTCATTTTGGGAAAAGGGTGAAAGAATAAATAGGATTTAGAGCCAAAAATGGGACAATAGGCTTGAATTTGGTAGAGTGTTGCCAGCAAGATTTTAGTTTTACAAAAGTAAAGGAAAGAGGAGATTTTGGATTTTGGTTCTGTTGTGGGCTGACAGTATTAGACCCTTAGTGGGAATCTGATAATAGTCCTTGTTTTGCATCAGCTGTACAGAGCTTAAAATACATTTGGGAAATGAAAGTATTTGGTTCCCACTTTCCTGGAACAATTTTAGGCTCCTTTGACTTTCCTGCTGGAAAAGTTCTATATCAGAATATTATTTTTACCCTATTTCATCTCCAAATTTAAACCACTCTCTGTTTGCTAGAGATTGAGATAGGGGAAAGTTGGGGACTAGGAGAGATTCTTATTTTGCTGCCACTTTCCATCAGATGCTCATCACTCATGGAGTGCCACAGGCACTTGTAGAATGAGTCTTTACAGGTATCAAAATAGAATACAAACCTGAAAACTTGTCTGACAAGTTTCTGTTACACAAATATTCAGGAGACATTTGGGCATTTATCTGTCTCTGCCCTTGATTGCATTGGGAAGAGAGATGGGTAAAGAGCTCAGTGTCAGGTTCAGTACACTTAGATTCAGCCACCATTATCTACTTTTTCCTGTATATTTCTATAGTTGCTGTGTATCCCTGATTCAAATTCTAGTAAAAGAACAATTTTTAATCTACTTTAGCTTGTTTTGTAGGTTACAAAGAGTAAACCAACGTAATCTGAGATATTGACTTAAAAACTCTTGTGGAACAGGAAATAATGGACTGAGGCATTACAAATTTATACTTTCAGATAGATTTTCCAATAAACTGTCAGGAAATAGTGCTATAGTATAGAATATGTTTTTAGATCAGATGCTGGACTGGGCATCAAATTTGATGCCTGCTGCTGTCAAATCAGAGTGGTTCCTTTGTGGAAGTCCCTTGATTTCCAGGAATGTAAGAGAGATCTCAACCTGGCTGTTGGAGCATTTTGTGGTTTGAATAACTGAGGACTTTTTCCTGAGCAAGAGCATGTAGGATGTACTGCCAGATATTGGATTATTTGTGTTATAAGGTCAAGTTATTTTTCTAATTTTTTGGGGGGGATAATAGTTGCTGTTTATAGAGAATCTCATTCTATTTAATAATATGAAACAAGTTATGGAATCAACAATACCATATTTTGGGGAAAATTTGAAAGATTTCTGGTCACTTTTAGTACAGCTTCTATACTAAGGTGGTAAAGCACACTTTAGTGTGATGTATGTGCCTACAGATATCAGTCTCCTGAATGTATTTTTAGGGAATATAGTAGATTTTAAGGAATGATGCTCAGTAACTTCTGCTTGTTCTATGTGTGTGTCACATTTCACACGTATTCTGCAGATACACACAAACAGTGAAGCTGGGGCAGAGCTAGGTCTGACCAGACACATTGCTTGTGCAGCCAGAAGAAATTCATGTACTTGGTACAAAAGATGAGTTTGTAACTATTTAAGCAAAGCTGTACCTCTTTTTATTAGTACAAGAATGCAAATGGAGGCTTTTCTGCATATTAAACACTTTTTTACTGCTCAGAGGGCTTGCTGTCAGCACCCATTAAAGTCTCCAAATTAAAATAAAAATAAAACAAACAGCAACAAACAAACCCCTTCAACCCTTGAGTTTCAAACAAAACCAATTGTATGAATATGCTCTGTGGGGCAGATAATTAAGTAAAGTAGGTTATATCCTCAAGACATTCCTCTGGCACCCCTCCATGTGAGCACTGCTAATATCCTTTGAGTTACTTTTTGCTATTGTCTTTCTAAATACTATTTGGAGGTTGTGCTGCTCTGGAGATCTCAGAACTGTTTTTTCTGCTGGGAAGATACGAGTCCACTGAATGTGGAATTCTGTCAAATCATGACAATTATGGCAAAATTTTGTTCTAATGAAAACAAAAGGAGGAATTCAGGCTACATAAAATCACTCATTTCAACATTTGGCAGAACTAAATATTTTTGCTTGTTAATTTTTAAATTTTATTTGTAATTTAAAAATTTTTACTCTTAGAAAATGAAGATTAAAGACCTGATTATTCTTCTGTTTAGAGACAAAATGAATGTATTCAAAAAGAATTTTCCTTTGCAGTTTTCTAGTGTTGAGACATATTCAGATTTCTCTGAAGAAGGAAGACAAATGCCAAGATACTCAAATTCTTTGGGGACAGTTTCTCACTCTACAAAGTGTCCTTTAGAGGGCTGACTGAGAAGAAATGTCAGAAGCAATATTTTCAGTTTTCTTTGCCCCACCACCCAGACTCTGGTTTACACAGGTCAGTCAGTCTGTGGGACATGCAGAAGTTGGCAGTCCTTGCAGGGTGAAGTAAAGAAGTGATTTTTGGGGTGGTGGTTTCCTGTGGTGCTGCTGTGCTCAGAGAGAACAGCACCAGAGCTGGAAGGAGGGCCTGGAGCATGAGCTCTGACTTCCTCAGCTGGGACAGTCCCTCAGAGGAAAAGAGGCTGTCACAGCAAACAGCAGGAGTACTCGTTTGCACTAGAGCAACATATTCTTCTCACCCGTGAAGTGTTAGTATTGAGCAAATTTGGTTTGCACTTAGCTTAAAAAGAAGCAATTTATGCAATAACTGTAATGTTTTTTTTCTGTTTGTTTTGCAGATTTGTGTTAATTTAAAATCATAGGAGCTGTTGAGGGAAATAGCAGACAACAGCAAAGCAGTTAATTGTAACTGTGCAGTGGTTTGAAATAGAGACATGAATATTAATTATTTTGAAGCTGCCTGACGTATAAGCTGAGTTTGATTGGAGCTGCTTCTTTCTCTCTCTTCCTTTAGCATTCCTTCATTTTTTCATTCTTTTGTCCACTTGACACACAGCCTCTCTAAAGTGGTTTTGCAGAAACTGTTGACATGATCCCTGAACATTTTTTTCCATGGTGTAAATTGCTCCCCCAATGTATAACCTGACTTTTAATGAAAAGATTTTTCTATGCTGTTTCAAACAGAAGAAATGTCTGTTGGTGTAAAGGTGTGGGTGGAAAGATGGTCACTGGTGCTGACAGTACTGAGCACTGCTGTGGCTTTTGGATGCTGGGGATAAAAAGGTTTGTAGGGAGAAGGATATTGAGGTTTTTTTTGCTTTTGGAACATCTCTGGGGCGGCCAGAAATTTTCAGTGAGGTTATATTCAGTGCCTTTGAAATTTAAATACAGGTTGAGAAAATAGTTTTGTTTATTAACTCAAGTTATGGGTGCTGTCAGTCTTCTGCGGGGGGGGGGGTTGGGAAGGAAAGAAAGGTGTAACTTTGAGCACACACTGATTTGTTCTTATTACATAACAAAAGTCTATTTCTTTATCATGTTATCATTCAGTTAATAAAAATTAGCTACAATAACAGCATCAACTTAGAAACCCCTCAAAGTCCAGGGGATTTTCTTTCACAATGAACATGAATACTGTTCAGAAATACAAACAGTCAAAGGATAACTTTAGGTCTGAAAGAGAAACCTGGCAAGGGTAATTGAATAAGCCTGGATCTCCTGAATATGTCATGGTGAGTGCAGTCAACATGTCATAATTAGGTTTATTGAGGGCCATTCCAACAATCTGCTTCTATTCTTCCTGCCTTATTGTCCACAGCTAGGCAAATAGCCAGGGGACAAAAGGAATCAAGTGCTGACAAAACATGAAAGAGGAAAAAGATTTAGCTGCTTTTATCAAAGAAACTGAGAAGGACTTTGTGTAAATAAAGTAAGTAACTGGCCATCCTGCATTTAGGCAATGCTGTTTTCATTAGAATTAATTCTTGACATATTGGAAGGGTTCCAAGGGAAGGATTTCTACTTCTGACAAGTTTAATTTGTAAATTAAAAACAGTTGGTTAAACATGAGCTGCCATCAACAAAACTTAACTAAAGCCATACATGGTCAAGTCCTAAGCAGGTGAAAAAGAGAATTACTTTGAAAACAAAGTATTCCCCAAAATTATGCAAATTCTTGTTACTTCATAACAAAAGTTTTCTGTGGAGACCTTCAGTAGATAGCTGTTTGGAAATCTTCTTTGGATCCTGTTTATTTTGCTATTTAAATCCTGTTAGCTTGCACAGTACTTGCTGCTGGCTTTTTACAGTGGATCAGAAAAAGTGACCTCAAGGTTTTGGGATCTTCTGGGGTCTAATATGGGAAAAAAAGTAGGACTTATGTAAAATGCCTGTGCTTTGGGTAATAAGTGGAGAAGAGCTTTTCAGGTGAGTTTCTCCTGTCTCTCCTTTAAATAATGGTGATGTTTTGTTTGGGCACAGGGATAAATGAAGTCTCTGGATTCACACATGGTAGTTTGATTAAGACAATCTCAGCACTGCCATCCTTGTCTGGGAGCTGCTCCTGGAGAATCCTCCTCCTATTGAAGTCAATGTGAGCTTCTCCCTGCCTTAGTAGGAGTAGGATTGGTCCCTCTGGGCTGAGCACATAGGGTAGATTGTATCAGAGCATGTGCTTTGGGGCCATATCTTTTAAGATTAAAGAATTAACATATGGTCACATTTTCACTCTCTTGTACAGCTTTTAATTTTCCTTGAAGAAAATTAGGTTGTGTTGTATGTGGGAAAACTAGACACCCCTGTTCTGTAACTGTCCGAAGTGTTTTGTTTTTTGATAATTTTGTCACTGAACATTTCCAGACCAAAAAACCCCAACCCCTTTTCTTAATTTAGTCTTAAGGTTAAGTAGATGTACTATGAAAATTGTAGGGGGAAAAAAATTAAACACACATAAATCCTTTTCTTCAGAATTTTAGAATGTCTTGGAATTAAGTAGCAAGGCTGAAATTTATGAAATAAAAATTCAATACAGAAAACTTAATAAAATGTGTCCAAAGTGTTTTGGTGCTTCCTAGGACTCTGTGCAGTTAGAACTATGGGCTTTGGGAGAGCAGCTGTCCAGCAGAGACGCTGGAATGCTGAGAGCACAGTTCAGTTTATCTAGGTGCTTTCCCATAAACTGAGTTTTGCTGAAAATTCAAACTTGTCTTTGAGTTCAGATGTTTTCTACAATTCGATTTGATTTTCAGCTTCAGTGATCTTTTAAGATTTTTCTTTTTGTTTTTTTCTTTTAAAAAAGAGTCAAACTCGTTTTCATTGATCTTCTGTCCAGAAACATCCTGGGCTCTTAAAGAAGACCCAAAGGTTTTGATAAAATGTCTGGCAGCAGGTAGGGGTTGGGCAGGAGATGAATGATGATGTGCTCATCTGCATCAGGCTCTGCATAAACCCCAGGAATGGTGGCACTCTTGGTAGCAAAGAGTAGATTGTCTCAGTTTTGGGACTGTATTTCCACCCACAGGACATAGATGGTAGGGGAATGCTGTTCTTCCAATTTTAAATTGCCTACTTTCAGTCAATTCCCTGAAGATAAGATTAGATGGTGATTATTAAGCTCTAAAGTACTTTGTCGTGGGTTTTTTTTTTCAATTTATGTATTTAATTTCTTCCCTCCCCCCCCCCTTTTTTTTTTTTTGTTTAGTAACAGTAGTAAACCCACTGCCAGTATTGAACTACTTTGTATAGGATTTACTACTGAAGTTGCAGATAATAAAAGAAGCTGGATAATCAGACTTTCAGGTGTGGTGGTGAAGCTATTTAAATGAAAACCAAAACCAGAAATAGTATTAAAAATGACAAAAAGCAGAGAATAACTGAATCCAATTATCACAAAATGGTCTTGTGGTGTTTGTCACAAAATTTCCAAGAAAATATTGTCCAGGAACACATATGCCCCAGGCAATACTGGATGGACAGCTAATTGTAGGGGAGTAGGGGTGGTTGTGTGCATGCCCCTGTCCAGTGTGAAGTGGTTTGTATCTATGAATGGCTCTGTTCTGCTTTGTATCAGCAAAGAACTGATGTAATACAAAACACCAAGAAATCCATTTGCTTATGTTTCAAATTTTATGGTGGTTCTTGATAATTCAATAATGATAATGACAATAATAAAAGGTCCCTTTGGTTCACAAAACATAGCGATTTAGCTGTTTTTATGGTAGTGAATATGTAAGATGGCTTGACTAATATTTTTCTGATTTGCCCAGAACTAGGCTATTCTAGAACAGTTATTATCATAGCACTATATATGTTTTATGTACTGATAGAAGCAGTACATAATGATCATAATGAGACAGATCAGACAAAATAGAGAATAAATTTAATAGGGAAATCCATTTTCTTCCCATTTTAGTGTTGGGGGGGGGGGCAGCGTTAATGTATAAGGGTAAAGAAATCTACCAAATTTGGAAAGATGGAAAGCATCTAAGGTATTTGTTTTATTGGGTTGATTCTCAACATGTTCCAAATGGGAAGTTTAGGTATCCTTGTTGGAGACTTGTGCTATAACTCTACATCTAGCTTTGCATGTGTAATTTATTATACATTATAGTCAGGAATTATTGTGACACTTTGCTGTATTTCTAGACTGTGTATGATGAGTAAGAGCAGTGTGTATCAAAGAAGACCTGTACAGGCTGCAAACCCCACTGTACTGCTAATCAAGAGAGAACAGTCTGTGTGCTTAGTGCTTGTTTCAGTAATGTAATAATTGTGGCAATTGGTGTGTGAGTAGATTTGACTTATTAGTTGTGACTTGATGGGGGTCAAAATGTAGGTCTTGGCTCCTGTAATGGCACTGTAATGTCTGTCATGGGTGAGATCCCCGCCAGTGGTGAGGCTGGGGCCAGCCTTGGGAGCCGCTGCTGTCTGTATCTGAGCCTCACCTTTGCCTTGTGAAGCAAACCAACCTGGTGGCACCTGGCTGGGCCTGCTTCTCTGGCCTCCTGTGAGGTTGTGGTATGGAGAGTGCGTGGTTCAATGCTAGGAGCTGGCTAAGCAGCCAGTCCCTCAACCTGGAGTAAGCCCTTGGGAATGACTTTTCCATCTTCAGCCCCGAGCTCGTGTCATGTGTCAGGCTGCTGCTCAACTCACTGTCCCCACTGTTCCCACAGCCTGGCTCTGAAGTGCACTGCATCTGGGAAACATTCCTGCTATATGAGTGGAGGTGGCATATAAATGACTATTTCTAAATGTACTGCGACGCAGTTTTACATCCAGTGCTCTTCCGAGGCTGTGATTTCTAGAAGAGGAATTCTAGTAGGGCAGAATGATTTATGTTGACAGCTAATAGTGTAATCTAGCCTAATGTACAGAGCTGCCTGTAAATATATGAAGAAGAGTGAAATTAATAATGTGAAGTATGGAAAATATAGGGAAAATAAATTAGCTAATATTTTTTGAAAAATGTGTTCAAAAATATAACACTTCTGAAAGAGAAGAGCATCAGGTGTTAGAGGAGCACTGCAGCGGTAGTGTTTGACATTTAATGAAATAATTCTCAGAGTTAATCCAGAATTTTGAGAGTCTTGGCTAGTGTTAAATCAAGATTGCAAACCAGGGTAGCTCAAAAACCCCACCCAAATTTCAGTAGTACTGTTAATTTAATGCAGTACAGTTGAGCCGTTTTCTAGCAGGCTGCTCAACATATGATTTTATATTCTGAAAAAAAAGCAATTTAACCATGCTGGTGCTGGCATTGAAACTTCCAAGTCTCTTCTGTCCCTCTTCTGCAGCTGAGACCTTTTCATCTGTTGCATGTTTTTTATTACTGTGCTTCTTTTCTCCACCTCACAAATGCAAGATGCTTTTCCAGACTTTGTCAGTACTGAATTTCCAGCTGGATGTTTAAGGTCAAAGTTCTTCACGTTCTGGTGAGTAATAAAGATTCCAATCCAGGATTGGGGTGATGAACATTCTTGATAAGCAAGGCAGGGGTAAGGTAGCAGTGGAGGAGTTAAAAAATAAATCCAAGGAAGTGTTAGTGAGGGAAAGTCTTGTGACAGGTTGCACGTAGAATTAGGCTTGAGTGGATGCAATATTAATGATTGAACCTTTTTGAAGAAGTGGGGCTAAAAATGTGGTCTGTGTTTTTCCAGGTTGTTTGTACTCCTACAACCTTCTTAGTTATGGGAGATACCAGCACAATTCCTGGTGAGAATGCACTTATAAGTCACTTTTACACCGTTACGAGTATAGCTAACCCTCTTTCATGGGGGGATAATTCTTCTGCAAGAAAACAACCTAGTATTTGTTAAGTAAATTATTTCTGTGTAAAGAGAAGTCTGAGTCTATAAATAATAAGTCAGAATTTATAAAGAGGACACCTGTGAACTCCTTGTTTCTGTATACTTGCATTGTGGCTGTAATTATATTACATTATATTTTATGTTGAAGCTTCTCATTTTAGTTTTGTATTCTTGCTATTTTAAAGAGAAAATAGAAGGTTTCATAGGCAGGATCAAGAAGTTGAGTAAGCTTTCCTAGTGCCCTTCATATGTCTCAAATAATCAAAACTAGCCAGTCTACCTAACAAAATCCCCAAAAATTGTAATTTAGAACAAAATATTAGAGACCTTTAGGCAATTAAGAAAGTTGAACACCCTAACATTTTTACACAGTACTCAATTCATTAGGAAAATGTAAATCAATAATAATTAAGTATAGAGTTTTTATTCCCTAGGCACTAAAATGCAAATTACCAAATGTGCTTTGTCTCAGAAAAAAATAAGCAAAGTTAACTTGCTGATTCCTTTTCTTTCTAACCCTGGAAAGAACTGTGTTAAAACTATTTGTTTCTTTGGTCTGAGCCTAAGGGTGAAAGTTTAAAGCCCAAAGTGTTTTTTGTGGAAGGTAAGGGGAGAGAGGGGGCTGGAACAGAGGCTGAGCTAGACCCCAGTATTTTGCCAAAGGTTAAGGGCATTATGAACACAATGGGTTGTTGATACTTTTTTAACACTTTCAGCCATATTAACTTATTTTCTGTTGTGGGGATGTTTGCGGTTTTTTTTATTTGTTTACTCTTGTTTGTTTGAACTAATCACCACTTAAGTGAAAGCCTCTCTGCCTGCCCTGCCTTCTCTTCACCCAGCATTTAGCCATGGTGACCAGTCAGGCATAAAAACGTGCTTATCTGCAAATGAATGGCAGCTCTTTGCTTCATTAAAGCCTCTTTCTCTTCTGGCACTCGCATTGTGACCCTTTGATATTAATTCAAAGGGCAATTAAAGAATGCGGCCCATCTTTGAAGTAAAGCATTCAGGGCAAGGAATGGGATGAACCTGGGACTCTGATGGACTGTGCACATTCAACAGGCCTTTTCAAGGCAGTTTGAAGTGACTCAAAGAAAATGGGCAGGAGAAGGTCAAAGAGAAAAAAGGGGCTAAAGAAACAGTCTGTATTTGTTCGAAGTATTAGCCAAGCAAACTGCAAATAGCAACAAAATGAAACAGTTAATAGAGCAGCCAGACAGAGGCATGTCAATCACTTAACTTGAACAGCATTGGGCTAACCAAGGCTTCAGTCCACTGTGTTATCTAATTATCTTGGGAAAGCCAGTAGCTGGAAGTAATAGTATTGTATTTCTTTCTGCTTACTGCTCAGAAAAGGTGATAAATACTCAGAGCTTCATAATTATTCAACATATATACATAAAGAGTGGTGAGTTGGTGGATTGTAGGCAAGCTGCTAGTAGAAAACCAACAAAAAACCCTTCTCGATTAACCTGAGATGCAGAATGTGGGCATTAGCATGTTTAAAAATCGTGTTAGGGTTTGCATATGGAGCGAGCTAAGACACGCATGGTTTCCTCTGGAACAAACCTTAAAGACAAACACATTTACAAACCTTGGAGAGCCGTTTTCGATCTTTCCTCCAAATATAGTTTTAAACCACATATAATGGTAAGGGTCAGACTTTAAACCACAATAAACAATGAGATTGAGCCAAGACTGCAACTCTTCTTACTTAGCATATGCTGTTGTACCTAAGCATTGTAGCACACATGGTATGAGATTCCTGCCTTGTTTTGCCCTAACAGGGTAAATTAAGGACAAAGTTTCACATTTGCCTCACAGGTTTTTTTTGTATTGTTGGTTAAATTATCCCCATGGGGCTTGATTTTTCCACTGGCCCAAATTTGTGCATGAAAAACAAATACATGATTTTATTTGCCCAAATGGATGTGCCCATAAACAGTCATATTTTAAAGTCCTGGCATAAGAAAAGATTCCTGAACTTATCTTCATAGTTGCATTAAATTGTCAAATTATTGAAACAAGGAAATAATAATGAATTTGCAATGTGAGAAAAGTGCTCTGGCCTTGATCCAGATGATGCAGAAGATTGTATAATAAGATGTGATATATAATAATGTGTGTGACAAGAACCATCTTGAAATATGTGAAGCTTTGCAACGTTACTGAACTACTTGCATCTTGGAGGTGCTTTTTTGGTCTTGATATTTTTTTCCTTTCCTCTTTTTATTTTTTTGTCTGTTTTTAATGTGAATGGATTTTAATTGGAAAGAGTGGCTGTTGCTTTGTACTGGTAAAATCTGCTGCACAGGTTTGCAACAGTTGGCAGGAGCTGCTGTGCCTACCTTTGTGTAAATGTAACTTCAGTCTCCAGCATGATCCCGTTTGGTGGGGTCCTACTCGTGTCAACAAGCCCTAAGCTGTGTAGCAAGATTGGGTGGTACACTTGGTTTAACATGGTAAAGAATTTATAGCAAAAAATGCTCTACACACATGAAATGGACAATATACAATATGACTTAACGCATGTTAAAAAAATACTCCATCAACAGCTGGTAATGGTTTACTGTGGAGGAGAAGGAAAAAATAATTTTTTTGTTGCTGTTGTTGAGAAAACAAAAGCATTGGCACAGTCAAAAAAATCACTTTTGTTGAGATCTTGCATGCTAAATTTTAACCAGAGGGACTATTTTTTTTTCCTGGCTACACTGCACCCTCCTTTGAACTTCAGTCTAACAAATAACCTAAAAGGCTATTCAGTGTGGTTGTGCTTGTATGAGGGGTTCTGCCACCATACAAGAAGAAATATCATCTTTTCTTTTATAGTGGCCACTGTATTTTTTTTTTTTAGGAGCAGAAAAGAAGAGGAATTCTTGTGTATGTTAGGCATAGCACTGTTTCAAAGTTACATAGTAATAGAAGAAATGGCACTGTGTGAACACTTCACTGTCTAAGAATTCCAGCTGGAATAACTGTACAGAACCAATGACCTTTGTTTTGTATGGGTCCCTCCTGATGTCCATAGGGTTTTATCTGTAGTCTGTTGGAGTCAAAGCCATAAATTAAATTTGTTTGGGTTTAAAAGGTTCTCCTCTTACAGGAGGGATAAGGCTCTGTAAGGATCTCTCTGAATATATCAAGACTGACAAAGTATCATTTCATCAGCTGAAAATAGAGAGGATTTCTACAAGGAGCATAGAGCCTTAGCTGGTGCAAGCTGCCTTGCCTGTATCTCCAGCTGGACTTGGATCAGGATCCATGGCAGTGGCAGTCCTGTTTGGTGTAGTTGGCTAGCTGGACTGTTTTCATCATCTCTCTCTCTGATTTTAAGCTGTTTCAAATATTATCTAAACTTCTTTCTTCCTCTGCAGACAGAAAGTGCACTGTTCTCACTCCCTGGGGTAGCTGTATTTGCCTGGAGCAAGGAAGGTCAGTGCATGTCCCAGAGGGGTGGTTCCCTCTCCTGCTGGATAGCATTCCAGCTTAATAACCTCTGCCAAGGTAAAATTGGGAGTGTAGGACTGCAAAAGGAGGCAATAGTCTTCAGGTTGTGACCAGAGCAAAAGAAGGATGGCTGGATGGAGTCAGCTGAGCTGAGAAAAGGAAACAGAAAGCACCCAAGTCCCACGATGTGTGTTATCTACTATCTGAACATAGAGCAAACCACTTGGGGTTTGAACACCCTGTTCTGTGGAAACTTGGAAAGTTGGGATATCTGACCAAATCTTATTCGCATGAGTTTTGGGGAGCTTTGTTTCCTCCTAAGATTTTGGTTTCAAACCAAGTGAGCCTGGGCTGCAGCATGCATTGGTCGGATGGATGCCTTGCTTGGAACAGGTTTTCTTTCTTTGCTGCAGTTGTCTCTACTCACGGTTTTGTCCTACAGAAATCAGTCCAATTGCCTGATCCAAAGGAGCCATCAAGCCCCAAACCCTGAAAAGACTACTCCAAACCCCACATTGTTTGGGGTATATTCTCTTCTGGAAACAGGAAAGAACATTTTAGGTCTTCTCAGACATGCATAAGGATTTAATAAAAACCCCAACCCTTGATTAGTGCTGCTTGCCTGGTAGAGTTTCCTAGATGCTGTGTGTGACTGAGTCCCCTCTGTCCATGAGGTGAGTGTGCTTTGAGGCTGGACACTGCCCTGGCCCACTCCCAGGTTGTCAGCCTGGGGACCTGAGATGTGGGGTGGGTGCTTGGGATGCACCTCTCAGGGGGTAGTGGGATGCTCGAAAGCACAAAATTTCTTACCTGGCTATTCTACCACCCAACTAAGCTGAAGCCTGGTTTACCTGTGCAGCAAGAGGTAGAGCCTGAGCATCTTTTCCATGAAACTGGCGCCTGTTTATCCTTGTTGGTGCAAGTGCCTGATGTGTTCCTGGTCTTTGGTATCTTCAGTGAGTGTTGGTTTGTGCTATGTGGATTTAGCTTTTTAAATGCAAAACTTAATTTTAGGCTGCTTTTTTCTCGGAGCTTTTGGGAAATATTTTTTCCTAGCAAGAAAACAGGGCCAGCTCTTAGAATATAACATCGTAATTGCTGAGGCTGTACTGCATTTTCTGAACAAAAATAAGGGGTAGTTGCTTTGCTTTGCTAAAACCCCTCATTTGCTGTTTCCCAGTGCTTCTCCTTCAGACTGGAGGCCTTTTAGTTGCTGGTGTTCCTTCCCAGATGCTGATTGCTGCAGTGCTGTGTGTGCGATGTACACTTGATACATCATCTAAGCACTGGAAAGCATTCATTCCCTTTGTGCAATCTCTCAGGCCTGATGTAAAACAGGCAGAAGTGCAGCAATTCCTGCCATAATGTAACATGATTCCAGGAATTAGAAATTTCCAACTCGGAATGTACCAGGAAGCAGCAGCATGCCTGTGCTGGCGGGGGTGGGCTGGCAGTGGGCTCCTCATCCTCTCCTTTTAGTGCATAGTGTGTGTGTATGGATGCAAGAACAGAGGGTACACAGGGTAGGAATAGACGTAAATATAAATTTATCTGGTTTTTTGCTGTAGACTCTAAAACTTCTTCCAAGAATTTGGTCTAAAAACGCCAAGTGTTAGCTAGAAAGTGGTTCTGAGTGCCTCAGTCGAAAGACTGGATCCTGCTGACATGGGAATCAATTTAAGTCTTGCCTTTGGCTTTTATGGCTCCGGGACTGCATCTGAAAAATGCTGTAAAGTGATCTGAAAAAAGTTATGAAGTTGCAGAAATACACAGATGAATCTGAAAAGCACGAAAGGAGGCTTTTTAGAATATATTATCATTCATGGGGAGGTTTTTTGTAATGTTAAAGCACTTGAGTGTTACTGGGAGTTTTACAAAGCTTGGAAACAAAAGATTAAATTCTAAAGGAGTATCTTTGGTGTTTTTTTTTTTAATCTGGAAGCCCACTAAATGAAGTAAACATCCAGTATACCCAAATTCAAATAACAACAACTTAAAAAGAGGCAAGAAATCCTTAATAAAACATGTCTAAAATTAATTATGACTAGAAAATAAGTTTTTTCCACTTGCAAACAATTGACAGGGTTTAGGAATCAAGTCTGGGGTCAAAGGGTCTTGATGGCCAAGTCAAAGGGCACCCAGAGATGTATATTAATGCATGTCAGCTTCTAGATCCTAGAGTCAAGCAGTAGTTCATAAAAGAAACAAGGCATCTTAAGAAGTAGTGTTATTAGCAAACATCAGGTCAAAGTTTATCTTTGGGTCAGCGTGTACAGGAGGGTCATCCATTCATGCTCCTAACACAGGCGTTATCCTTAAAGCTGCCTTGGCGCAAGGTGTAAAGGGGAAATAGAAATGTGACGTTTTAACTGTGAAAAAGTGGCAATTTATCAGAGCAGTTTGCAAGATTAAGACTTAAATTGAGCGTCCTTAATGGAGCAAAGGAAAATAAGAATTTTATTTCAGTTACTCTTGGTAGTGTTTTTTGTTTAATTCTTTTTGAAATCCAAAGCTAAAACTTACTTTTGTATGGACATGCAGGACTCTCAGCAATGTCTTTGCACTCTTGCCTGAGTCAGAGTTGATGCTATAGGGGACAGACATGTCTTTCTTTTGAAAGGACCAGTATAGCCAATGTCAAACCCTTTGATGTGGAGGTATTGTAAATCTTTCCACGTGATTCTTCCTGGAAGCCATGGATTTCCTAAGAAGCGTGTTGACCAGTTCATCCCATTTACAACGCTACTTCTGCAGCTCTGCTTTCTCCTCTTCCCACCGCCTTGGGTGTGGGAACCCTGGCGCCCAGGGCAGCCGTGGCCGGGGGCGCTCCGCCACTCAGACCTGGAGGAATGCTCCTGCTGTGCCGGAGCACACAAAGGCTGCCTACTTGCTTTGACAAGCCCATGCTGCAGAAAATCCTTGCAATCTTTTGTGCTTCGTGATGTTGACTTATTTTAGTTCCACGCTAAGATGCTCCCCATTGAAACAAGCCAAAAAAAAAGAAAAAATGGAATACGGTGCTCTTAAAAACTGTTATTCTGATGCCTTTAGGAGGCACTTTGCCTGACTTTCTAAAGAGATGTGTTTGAACGGTGCAACTTTGGTTATGCTTTGGAGGGGAAGAGAAGGGCATAGTTGTAGGAATAATAAATATGACTGTTCACTAAAGCCCATTATGTTTGCATTGAATGGCGATTAAAATATAATGTGCAATGATAACTGAGTATTTCTGGGAACCAGTGTGACAAGAGGTGACAGAAAAGAGATTATCTGTTGGACTTTTACTTGTATAGTGTGAATATTGTAGACCTGAATTGTGCGTTTAGTGCATACGTTGGGCTCCAGAGACGTCAGCATAATGGAAAGCCTTGGCATGCTTGGGAAAACAGTCGTGTTTGCTGCTCTTCACTGCAGTTATAACAGAAGAGTTCCAGTCTCTTATTAAGTCTTTCAGTAAATATTTCTGAATTTTGTGTTGGTAAAATATATAGGGAAAGTCTTAAGAAAAACCCTTGAGCTGTAACAGTCACTTTGATGTTTTTTAGACAGAATGCTTTTCCTGTTGGACACTGACAGTTGGACAAAACTGACTTTTTTTGGGAGCACCTCATATTTGCTAGGAGAAGTTTCCTGACTCCAGATGGAATTCCTGGTTGGGATTAGGGGAGAAAATGCCTGTCCTGTCTGCTGTGAGCAGAGCATATCCCTGCGTTGGGGAAGGAATGTGTTTCCATGGCACTGAGGTAAAAGCTGTAAGCAAAACTCTCTAGGTCCTCCGAGTTCCTCCACTTCATCTGTGTAACTACCCTCTGCTGGGTATTTGGAGTGTGGGAGAGTCAAACTCAAATGTTTGGGGCTTATTTGGGGTGTGTGTTGGGTTTTTATTTGTCTGGGGTTTGATCTGTCTTCTTTCAAGCACTCACTGGACCTTTTGAAGAGTGGAAATGGAGAAGGAGTTACTGGTCTGACAGATTCCAGTTGGTCTCTACTCTAGAGCATCCTGAGTGAGTGCCATGACCACATGCCTCTTCCTCTAGACAACAAATGATTCCTTCTCTTTCCATGTTTCACAAAAGCCTTTAACTAGATTTTGGTTTTTTTTCCTGCTAGCACAGAATCGGGAAGGCGGGGGAGAAAGCTTGGAAGGAGAAATGTGAAATGAGAAGGGCAAATATTCCCATTCTCACCAAGTTGCAACAATGGTCTGAAAGCATGAAATGACATCAACTGGAAACATACCCAAATGGCAGAGGAGCCGAACCTTTGCTGGTATAATCTGTCATGGCTCCACCAAAGTTAATTTGAAAGTCTGCCTGTTCCTAAATAGGTGCAAAGGTCTTCTCGTGAATTGCGTGTTACCATAGGAAATCACATTAAAGGGAATGGCATTTTGGGAGTCTGTAAGTCATCACTTTTAATGGTAGCTGCATTGAGTTTGATATAAGCGCTCAGGAAATTTGTGGGGTTGAATTTAACTTTGTGAGAATATCTGTACTTCTAAACTGAGAGTTCAAACTCTGTAAAATACTTTGTGCTAGAGCCTGGTACTGACATAGTTTTGCTAAAAAAAATGAGCTGCCTCGTGGGAACAGGCTCCTGAAACCATGTTGTACGTGCGGTGCACAATTCAGGAAGCCAAAAAGTTTGCTCAGTATGTTGGTGGACTCGAAGGCTAAGGAGGACTGTGGGAATCTTGGTTCCTTCAGTGGCTCAGCAGGGTCAAATTTACTTCTAATTCTTTCTCCCTAATTCTGATTGCAAAAATTAACCAAATAAGAACTTGAATTTATCAGACAGAATTAGGAGTTTATCATGTTCCTAAAGAAGCTTATGGCAACATTAGTTGACTACAAGATGGTGCCCACTAAAATAATAAACAATTACTTTAAAAGAGGAAAACAACTGAATGCCAATTAAGACAAGCATCAGAATGACAATGTTCCATTTTTCCACTGTACAGAGAATGATTTGTGGCCAAGGGATTACTTTTGAAATTGTTTTGAATTCTGCCCTTTAATTTATTAAATGAATCCTTCTTAGGAACTTGATTGCTAATTCACTTTAATTTAGAAAAGCCCCACTGTCTTTGGATGTAGGCAGAGCCCTCAGGGGTCTATAAAACTGTCAATAGGGCTGTTAATTTGGCTTTTCTTTTTTTCTTATGGCTTAAAGCTTAATTGTGAGAGCTGGGAAGATGCCATGGTTTTGGTTTGCAGGGACTCAAACAGTGTCTTATGGGTTTCAGATCCCATCAGAAGTCATAGGAACCCTCCTGCTGTTGCTGACATGCCAAGCTGGAAAAGCTGCAAAAATCTGGGGAGGACCTGGGGTTTGCTGAAAGTGAGTCCCACCTGATTTTCATGCTGGAATCGGAGATGGACAAGAACCAAGTCCCTCAGTCTAAATGTCCCTCAGCTTTGGGTGGGTCTGGATCCTGATCCGGATCTGAACTTTTTGTGCCTTAGGCTTGTCTCTAATTGAATCCATGCAAAACCAGACATTTCACATGACTTTGATGCAAAACCATAAATACGCCCATTTTTTATTCAAAACGAAGTCCAGGTTTGCTTAGAAAGATCACAAACCTCCTACTGAACCTTGATGGTCCAGGATTATAATGAAAATTGAAGTCTCCAATGCAACAACATTCCTGGAGGCAAAGATGCTTGATTTTTGTCTTTCTAGTTAAATGTGTTCTGAGGCAGGCAATGATGTCCCACTTGCTCCAAGTTGGACAGAAGATGGTCTAGACCCTTCCTTACACAGACCCTGGGTGTAATTAAGTTTCTTGGGTTAGATCCCGATCAAAAAAAATCTTAGTGGCACTTCTAGTGATTTTATGTCTTATATAGAAGAGTATAGGAATAATTCCAAGTAGTATGGGATTAAAAAGGCAAAACAAAGCATGGGAGCTTGGATGAGATGTTGTTTGGATTGAGACACTTTTTGCAAACTCTTTTCCTGAGCAGTCAAATTGGAAAAAAAAAACCTTTGGATGTTTGAATTTTGCAAAACAATTTTCGAGTTGAAGGAGACTTTCAAAAAAGTGCAAGGATTTTGGTAATACAAATTCTGGTACCTGAGCAGAACAGCATGACTGTTATTTAATTTTAATGACAGATGCAGGCTCTTCTTTGAAGATTCCAATCTGACCATTCACAGTGAAGCTATCCACTGCACATTGGTTAATCCATTTATATGTGATCATATATGTTAGAATTAAGTGAGTGTTCATCAGAACACAGCCTGGGTCAAAGTTGTTTGTAAAATGTTGTATGGCAGCTGCCCTTAGTCTGTGATTTGGAAAGTCTGACTGGAGTGTCTGAATAGGTAATTGTCACTGAAAACATCAGAAATGTTTCCAGGCCATCTGTCACTCAGCCACTTGTTGTTATTTGTATTGCTATGGTAAACAGGAGCCCTGCTCATGGACTGCCACTGTGCTGGGAGCTGCATCAACACAGATCTTGGGACTTCTCTGTGAAAGGGGCCTAATGATGTAAGCACATGAAGGTGCACAGACTTTTAAGCAGAGATGGAGGCTCTTGAGCTCTATGATGAACAGTGGTCTCCGCTCACTGGTACCCAAACTGCAGCAGATGTTGCCAAGCTGTCACAGCAGTGAAGCTCCTCTAGAATTCCTGTCTCATTTGGTGTCTATTGAGACAACAAATGTTCTAGGCTTCTGCTGTGAGCCCAAGGGCACAACATTTGTGTGCTACCAGGGACAGAGGTATTGGAGTTACTGATTACTTGGCCAACAGTAGATGAAGGCAAAAAGTCCACTACCCTCTCAAAGTAGCCCTCTAGCATTTGTTTCTGTGGTTTGTGATCCCCTTGGGCAGTATTAAACCTGGGACCCTGGATCTCCCTGTCCTGCTTGTCTAACAATAAAAAGGAAGCCACTTAGAAAAGCTGCCAAGAGCTGGTTTCTCTGTTGATCTCGGTTTTCCTTTGCGGACACAGGAGGCTGGCTGGCAGTGTGCAGCTTTTATTCTTTTCTGTCTCTCTGCTATTGTGCAGAGTTCACTCTGGCAGGCTCCCCCTGGACGCATCTGGGGCATCTGTCAGGCCCCTCTGTCGGGCTCTGTCCGGCTGGGTTGCAGGCCAAGTTTTGACTTCCTAATCTGTATTAACCACTTTGATGTGGCTCTCAGCAGGGTTTGACCTAAAGCAGACAGAGAATTGCATCTCACAATCCATAGGGTATGAATTGAAGAAAAAATTAGCATTTTAAAAATTTGCTGTCAAATAAAAAGAAAGAGCATGATTTTTGCTGAAATTCAGTCGGGTTTGAATGCTTGTCTTTTCTAAACTTCCTAGAAAAGCCCAGCAAAATATGTTCTGCCTGTTTGCATAGGCAAAGAGGGCGAGCTCTGTGTTAGTGGTTGCTGTTCTTCCAGTACTGATCATGGAGGTTTTTCTCTTTCAGACTGGATTTACAAGATGAGATGCTCAAGCTCTCATTTTAGGACCTGTTATGTTTTCATACAGTGGCAGGAAAATGCCAAGCACTCTGGAGAGTCTGCTTTGGAGAAGCCCTCTTGCTTTTGAATATTCTAGAATATTATGATGTTTTCAGGAGAAATTAGAAACAAGGAGAACTACTTTTATTTCCACCCAAGAAAGCTCTCTTGTTGCATGTTTTGTGATGGAGCTATTAGGACTCTCACTTGAGATGTTCCTGGGTACCCAGCACTGCATGTATGAATCTTTTCAGGCTGTGGTGCTCTAAGTTGTGTACAAGTTGATGAATAAAAGAACTCTGTTGTGTGGTGCCAGAGCACTGGAAGGAAAGATGAAACAGGAGCCAGGATTTTTATAGCTGATATAAAGCTTCTCCCAGATCTTCTCCTGCTTCCCCCTGAAATGTTGAGGACCTCTGGGGAAACAGAGTGAACCTTTAAATAGATGCTATCAATTAACCCTACAGCCGAACAATTAAAGATAGCTGATCTTACAGAGATGAAAGATTGTAGCTAAGAAACTAGGCATGTTAACTTTTCTGGATTCATCTGTTTGCATTTTGGCAATTTTCCCCCCTAATTTTAAATATTGCAAATCTGATTTGGGACACTTTCACTGTTATCTTTGAGAATTTGCCCTATTTCTGGAGGGTGAAACCATCAGTTTTAATGAAACCATTGATTTTCAGTGTGTGGGAGATCATCTAAAAATGAGCTGCTCTTCATGCTCCAAAAAAACCCACAAGCAGTTTCAGTGGGTTCCCTGCCTGGGTAAAAGGAACTAAATTTAAAACCTAGTGTCTTCTGAGTGTGGACATTCCTGATGCCTGAGGGTGGTTGAGGGCTACATCTGA
Organism: Corvus kubaryi; assembly: GCF_017639235.1. NCBI lineage: Eukaryota > Metazoa > Chordata > Aves > Passeriformes > Corvidae > Corvus > Corvus kubaryi. The sequence goes on along the minus strand of NW_024581136.1, from coordinate 3,846,601 downwards.
GTCTAGAGGCTGAATCCAAAGACCACTGACACAATGTGATTTGCATTTAATACCAGGAATGTAGAACTAGATTCTTCAGAGTCTCTTTCTTTGGAAATGGCAAGGAGTAAATGAGTTATAGTATGTGTGGCTTTGTACCTTACATATCACTTAAATATTCTCTGTTTAGACAATCACTTCACTTTAAGTCATTGCGATTCTGGATGCTTATGTTGTAGGGACACTGTGGGAAGAGGGAAAAAGGAAATGAGTGAAAATATGTTTTGTAATGTTAGTGTCCAAGCAAAGCCTACAGGACTCATCAACAGGCATTCTGCCACTTCTGCTGTATGCATATGGTGAATGGTTAAGAGAAGCCAGTGTGTTTATCTCACTAAATTTGGTGCAGAGTTACTTCTTCAGTTTTTGGGGCTGCTAGTAATTTAGAGAGACAGTTATAAATAGGTTAATATGTGTAAAGGTTTCAGAGCTGGTGATATTAAGTATGTGTATATTTAGTCAAATAATTTTTGACATCTCTACCATTAGGCATTCGCCAGTAACCATTGTTCCCGCAGGTTTTCAAGAACATTTATCAGCATCTGTCAACAAATAGTAAATGAGAGCAAATGTATGGGAATTACATATGTCTGTGGTGTAGAGGCTGGATCCAGAGTAACTCCCAGCTGGCATGCTGGGACTTCCATGCTATAAAGGTGCTGGGGGGCTGGCTGCAGACCAGCACAGCCCATAATTCCCTTTCATTAACTGCTCTGAGGTCAGCTGGTGCAGGGCTTTTTTCTGTTTTTCTTATTGGACTGAAAAATTGTGAGTTTTCTTTGGAAATTAAGCTTCCTGTGTTTCTTTGGAGCAGATAGCAAGCTGTGTACCTTGCTTCATTATTAGCAAGCCAGGGTCCACGTCCTCAGAGCACTGTGTGTGCACTTTATTTTCTCATGTTTGTTTAGTGTCTGTATTTTGGCAGTGCTATGGTCAGGTGACATCTGTGAGCTCCAATAGCTTTTGTGATGTTGGTAGGAGACAGTTCCCAGGAAGTGTAATTAAAGGATGATGCCAGGAGCTCATGGGTGTGCAAACCTCACAGGGTGAGGAACAAGGGAGCATCTGCAGGTGACCAGCTCTTGGATGGACTCAAGGTAATTACTGTAACAGCATCACAGGCGCTTTAATGAATGAAACAGCATTGTGTGCTTCAGGGAATCTTGAGCACAGAGTCCTGCACCCCCCCATGCTGGCACCCAAGGCAAGGACTGGAATGAGAAACCCCACAGGAAGTAACACAAAGAGGTACTGAGCACCCTGTTGCTATCCCGTTGTAGGGTCCTTTTATCCCAAACACTGGAACAACCATAAAGACAGGGGCTGTCTTTGGCCAGTGGGACTGGAGGGCTCAATACTCAGTAGGACCAGGTTTCATGACAGAAGATGATGGATTTTGAGGTCAGCACCCCAATTCTTATGTAGTTGTGATGGAAGTGACCTAGAGTTACTTACAGCTTTTGCTGGAAAAGAAGTATTTGGCAGGAGTAAGTAGTGTCTTGGAAAATCAATCAAAGAAAAAATATTTGGTGAAAAATATAAGCTATTTTGACTGAAATCTGAAAAGCAGAGGGAAAAAAAATGAGTACTTTTAGTTTTCTCTTACAAAAGTCTCCTGCAAGGTTAAGTGATTTCTAGAGGAAACTGCGTGTATTCAATGACAAAATGAAATATTCTGTTCAGGAAAAAAAAAAGTCTGGAAATATTTTGGCCATTCCAAGTCCTGAAAGTGATAAATAGAGATGGTCATATAACTCAGTGTACCTCTGGAGTGGGTTAAAGGGGCTTGAGGGGTGGTTCAGCTGCAGCTGTGGGTTTAAGAAGAGATGATAAACTTGATTTCCCACTGAGACTTTGAGGAGTGTAATCATGACATGGAGATGAAGCTATCTACAACAGCTTGCTCTGCCAGTGTTTGGAATCAAGAATGTTATTAATTCAGGTGCTAGAACTAATTGAGACAAATAGGAAGTTTATTAGAACATTTTCCATTTTTTTTACTTTAGCCATCTGTACAGTTTCTGCTTTCTTCAAAAATATTTTAGCAATAATATAAGTGGAATGAGTGAAGAAATGCAGAGCTGTTGTTGAAAAATGCTCTTCCCCTCTTGGTATTCCCAGTAGTTTGATCAGCTCATATAAGTTCAGGAGTTCTGTTTGCATGGTGTTGTTGCAAAGGATTGTGGCAAATATAATTTATAGATTTTTTTTTTTCTTCTGAAAAATCCACACTGCCTTACACAATTGAGAGATTGCTGACAACTCAATTATTTGCAGTGCTTTAACTCACTAATACAGTCTCATTATTTGTCCAGAGACTCCTTCATTTGCTTTATTTAATTTCTCAGCTGACAAATTCCATCTCCCAGGATACCCAATGTTTTCAGTCTTAATTCGTTACCAATCAGCTCTTCCATCAGCTGATATCAGCTTGAAGACATGATGCCAGTCTTTTCTTAGTATGTTCCGGGATTTCTGCAAGGGAGATCTAGCTTTCCTCCTAAGTCTCCCTGTGTTATATTAAAATATCACCTAAAATATCAAATTCCTAAAGTTTCCTGGGAGAAAACCTCATTTGGATTTGTGTATTTAGTTTCCTTCACCTTTTTTTAAATTTAGGATAAAAAGTTCTTTAATCCTCCGGAAGTTTTTCCTTGAAATGTCCTAGTATTTGTAAGTGAACAGACGAGATGTTGCAATACTTAAATACAGTACTCGTGTTCTCAGCGTTAACAGGGATGCTCCCTGTGGGAAGGGCTGGAAAAATCCCCAGACGTGGGCACTCGTGAGCTCCCGGTGAAAAACGAGCTGTGCTTTTGCCTCCTGTCGCCGCTTTTTGCAGAGCTGCTCGGAGTGGCCGGGCTGCGCTCGGGGGACCGGCCCGGGGTGACTCCCAGCCCGGGGACAGCCCCCGAGTGTGCACTCTGTGCCGCAGCGCTCTGCCGTGCCCGGGTTAGCGCAGTGCCGGCTCCCTCTCGCTGGGCTCTCCCTGGATCTGCTGGGAAAGGTGGGAGAGACTGAGCAAGGGTCAAAGCCTGCCTGGATCCAGCTTTGCTCGTATACCAGTAGAAACAGCAGACTAATCTTCTGAGGCCAGTGAGTGGAAACTCTACACAGTCAGCGAGGCAATTTTGGCTTTGTGGGGAAAAATGTAGCAATTTAATTTTTATTTAGTCATTAAACCTGAGCTAACACTTATGTGAATATCAGCTTTTGAAACCGCAGAGAAATCTCCCACAGGGTACATGACTTTTACCAAATCACTTTTTTTTTTTTTTTTTTTTGGATAATCCAGCTGTTCAGGTAAATCTGATTGAGGAGATTGGTCTTCCTTTTTGCCCTCCCTTGGGTGTGCTCCCTGGACTGTACACATGCATGTGTGTGTACTCCATGGACCACAGGATGCAAGTGCTCACTGCAGTTCCTTTATATTTAGTTTTCAATGTAAAATAATAATGTTAATAATGATAATAATTATAATAATGACAATGATAATAATAATAGTAATCCCCCAGTGCAAATTTACAGCGGTGAAAGTTGGTATCAGACCCATATGAAAAGCTGTTAAGTACTTTAGCATTACTTGTATCAACAAAGCAAATCTCTTTTTGGCAAAGAAGGTGGGGGAATAAGAAGAGATTTTTGTAGTTGTATTTGCAGTTTCCTTTTCCCTTCCTTTCACTCTAGAAATTCTTTATCCTTTCATGCACAGTTGAGAATTAGCCATTTATTCTTAGTGCTGGCGATGCAGTCTTTGATATTTAAAATGGAATGTGTTCCTTTTTGATGCTCTGTGGTTTTGAATGAAGTACATGCTAGCAGATTAATGGTGCAGAACAGTTAGACACTGGGCATTTTTTTCTCTTTCCATATTATTTCATCATTCAAAAAAAAACTAAATACATTTTTAAAAAAGAAGAGCCTGTGAATTGTCTATTGTTTGTGCAGTGAAATTGTTTTCACAGTGTTGTCATTCTCTTCTAAGTTGAAATCACTGAATAGCTATGAGCTGTCACATTTTTTGTCACTTATAACTGCATCAAGCTGTGCTGACAAAATGTCCCTGCATAACTGTTAATATGCATTGTCATTTTAAGCATGAAACAGTTTAGCTAATGATTTATCTCTTATAATGCAGCACTTGGGGCAGCTGTATGATTTGTCTCTTTAGCAAGTCAAGTAATTTCTTTAACAAAATGTTAAGCACAGATGGGCCATAGGCTGTCAGTTAACCATTATTGTGCATGCATCTGCTTGCCTTCAATGCACTGTTTTATGTATTCAGCCACTTACTTAGGCACAGTCCTCTGAAAAGCGGAACCTACTCTGATTGGCAAATAAAATGTTCATTTGTCTCTTCTTCCTATTGTTTTGTTTTGGTAACACATGTCAGCAGCTCAATTACCCAGTTCATTAACAGCTCCCAGTGGACATGATGGCCAACCCATGATAAGGAGGGCGATTGTGGCACATATGGTCAATAATAGCCTGTCTCTTGGTAATTGTAAATAAAAGTCACTGTTGGCCATTTCCTTTTACTGCAGCTACTGTTTTCCTTTTCACTTTGCCATACAAAGCACACTTCTCTATGTGAATCAGCCCAAACGAAATAAAAATACCATCCATTTCTCTCAAGAAGATCACTTTTATCACTGCAGTGGTGGTTGTTTCCTTTCTGTGCTGACTTTCCAGCTTAGAGCTCACAGGATATGGGCTTGCTCTTTTCTAATTCCAGCAACGGATTGATTGTACTTATTAATGAGTTTACTTAAATAGCACCATATTTTCTCAACATTTCTCTCATTCTCTCACTGCAGATTTTTTTAAAGTGCCTGTGGAGTTTTAAAAAAGCCATTTACAATTTTTTTTTGTAAGTATGCCCTTTACAAATAGCAGTGGTTTTCAAAGGAGTAATTGAAGTGTGACTTAATCCTTGTTAGATGAGTGATATTCCTGTCTGGAACAGAGGCTTTCTCTTTGGTTTCATTTTTTCTTCTTTGATATATCATAGTCAAAATGCCAGTAGAACTGGTTAAAAGCAATTCTACTATTTGTGGGTATTTCACATGGTACTAAGTACTGTGCTGTTTTTAGCAAGGTTGAGAATTTCTTTATATATTTGCCCATCCTAAATTTTCACTTTTAATAGGAAAAGAGAAGCATGTAACAGCATTAGCATGTTTTATCATAACTTGTCTGAGAAATCTTTTGTGGCTGCTTGTTTCATTCTTTGTTTCTTGAAATTTGCTTTTGTTTTTCCTCTCAAAGAACAGGAGTCCAGTAGATAACAAGTTTTGGGCTGTGACTTAATAGGGTAAAACTTGGGGTGTCAAAACCCCCCTTCTGTCTTCTTACCCCATGGATGGTGAAGCACAGAAAACGAACACTGAATTGGGTAAAATTGCAGCCCTGAGTCTCAGTAACCTTGCCCAAAAGTGCTTTGGTGGGAGCACCAGAACCTAAAATTTAGGGGTGCTCTTCTGTTGCTTGAAGCATGCTTTATCTTAGATAAACACGGCATTCAGTTGTGGTGTCTAAAGAGCTCACAGGTGGCCGCGGGGTGACTTGGGACCCCTGAGCTCATCCCCTGCTGCCTGCCATATTCATAACTAATCTGTAGTCTCCTCCCCGGGCTGCAGGCACTCGGGGAGTTGTTGAGTGTCAGAGTTTATTTGTCCTGGTTTGATTAGCACAGACCTGGCAGGGCATATTTTCTTTTTAATGGCTCCTTGCTGTGACAGTGAGGTTTTGGGAGGAGGAGGAGGAGGAGGAGAGGGGGAGCCTGGCGTCATGTTTCTCCAGGCAAACACAGAAAAATGAAGGGCTGATGTGCTGTGAGGGAGAGAGGTGCTCTAGAGTCTTCATTATATTTTTTATGGATATAAGAGCCCACCCCTAAACAGAACTGCTGAGAGGGAAGGAGAGAGAGGGCTGTTACCACAAAATAAGGATGTTGTTCTATCTTCCTGTGGACTTTATTTTGAGGAAGAAAAGGATGCTTGGTGTGTTTCTATCCTGTTGACTGTTAAAAACCAGCTGCCGAAAGCCTACCCCAACACAAACAAGGATCCAGGCAGGAATGCCCTGCTCCTGGCCATTGCAGGGAGTCAGCACCAGAGGTGTGTTTGGGGAGCACCTTGGGTGCTTCTGACACCCCCATCCTGGGGCAGTTCTGCTGCTCTCCTTCCCTTTCCTCCTTAATTCCCCCGCAGTGTGATGGAGGGCTGTGTTTGAGCCCCCTACCTCTGATGGGAAGAGGCAGTGTTGGAGGGACGCCTCCAGGTGCAGAGGTTTGGGGAGGGGGAGCTGGATTAACCCCTGCTGAGCATCCCCTTCACCCGGGCTGCCCTACCCAGCCCCCCAGCCCGCCGCCCCCGCCTCCACGGCAGCCGCCTTTGTGCCTCCTGCATCCTGCCAGGCAGGTGTCAGAGCCCTGAATGCGGGCAAAGGCCCCACTGATGGATACCACAGATGGAGCGTGGAAATCGGCCCAATAGGCCTCAGCCACAGGCCATTTCTTAGGACCCAACAAAAGCCTCCAAATAAGTCAACAAAAATCCCAAAGATCACAAAGAGAAAGTGTCATTTGTCATTTGCTGTGGGTTTGTGTGGGGGTGGCGGCCCTGCTGCACTCCCCTCGCCTGCACCCGAGCAAACACGAGGAGGTCACTCGCCTCGCCTCAGCCTGGATGGCTGCGAGAATCAGACAGGCGCCGGCAGCCACTGCTGCCCTGGTGAGCCCCAGGGCCGGCAGAATGAACACCTCAGTGAGCCCCACAGCCAGTAGAGCAAACACCCCGGTGAGCCCTAGAGCTGGGGCTACCCTGTGCACCCCAGGGCTGGCAGAATGAACACCCTGGTGAGCCCCACAGCCAACAGAATGTACACCCCAATGAGCCCCAGGGCTGGGGCTGCCCTGAGAGCCCCACAGCCTGCAGAATGAACACCCCAATGAGCCCCAGGGCCACCAGAATGGACACCCTGGTGAGCCCTGGAGCTGGGGTGGCTCAAGGGGGAAGACCCTGTGAAATTAATCTTGCTTAAATAAAGAACTGAGAAGATGGATGTGGAGGGTAGCTAGCTAATAAAGAGCTACCACAAGCCTCCCTGGCCTTTGCTATTTTTAATTTTTTTCATTGTCCTTATTTTAGTGAGATCCATGGCTAGACAATTCATTCTGGCTGTTACACTAGGTGGAAGAGGCTGTGTAATACATTATTAAAAAATGTAACGGTGCGTGAAGAGCTGCCAGAGAAATTGTGCTTCCCAGGGTCACAGGATGATAACCTCTCCAAGATAACCTCTCTGCCTGCCTCTGTCAGGTGCACTGTGTTGCAGCCCTAATGCATGGGCTTTAAATGGTTGTCATGTTATTGTTATTTAATTATTCAAATGAAATGTCTTGCTGAGAGGAAGAACAGCCCACAGAATGACCTCTTGTGTGTCATTTTGTTGTTCGGTTTTTGCCCCGATGTGTCTATTTACAGTGTTTGGAAAAGGGATGATTGCAGAACTCCAGGTGACCAAATGCCTGTGACATTGGGCAGTGGGGTTTTGCATTTGTGGTGATAATCAGCATGCAGCACTTCCTTAGGCCACCAGATAGGTCACGAGCAGTTAAGGGACAAATAATTTCTCTTTAATTCTGTAATTCCTTTTTAAATTATTCTTTGTGACTCAGCAACTAGTAGTGCTGTTGGCTGCCTCTCCCATTTTGAGCTGTATAGTAAGAGGGGTTCCGGTGATCCCAAGGAGTCCAGCCAGGGAATCTCCCAGGGCACTGAGTCTCCTTCTTCTATTTATAACTCGAGGTGTTGGAAAATTAGAATCATTAGAACACACGTAAAGGTTAGTGATACGCATGTTTTTTGTCTGTGGAGGTGATGGATGTAGAAATAACCCAGCTAAAATCTCACCAGCTTTATCTGTGCTGAATAATATCTTTGTATATTATTGAAGTCAATAGTCCTGTTAGTGAGATACTGCTTAGAGAGAGGGCAATGTGCTGTGGCTATTTAACGTATATAAAATAAATTCTGCTTGTCTACAGGTTGAGGTGTATCCAATTTTTTTGCTTAGCCAGTACTGATTGGCTTCTCAACTATACAAAAGTCTAATAATGGTATTTTAATAGCAAAACATAAGAATAAAAGCTTCCTTGAGGATAGTAATACTTTGTAAGAATACTTTGTAAGAAATAAAACCAGTACAGTTTGTAGTACAGACATGTAACTATCCTTAGAGATTACATTTGTCTGACTTTAACATCACAGGGAAAATAAGACAAAAGAAGCTAACGTTTTCAATAAAGCTGCACATAGCAGCCAGGCCTGGCAAAAGGTAATGCCAGTGAAAGCAGATAGGTATGAAAGTAATTTCATTTAATATACATTTTTCCCCTACTTTAATTTTATTACTTTCTCTTTAAATTCTTGCACTTGATTACGCATATTTTTCCGGACTCTTAGATACTATAGGTTTTTTTTTAAACTGGTTTACCTTTGTTCCTTTCATATACTGCTTAGTAAAATATAAAGTGAAAATGAAATGAAATCAGGGTTTCAGTTCTGCATTCTCTTGCAGAAAGGAATAAGAGCATAGGGAAACATCCCAAGATTTTGCTAAGTCTTTATAAAATATTTTTAAGAAGTTAATGATATGTCTCCTGATACTTCCCACTCAGTTGGTGAGGGACTTCATAAATTTAGCAGTAAACATCCCCTTTAAATTGCAGTTTTAGCTGGCTTTTTATAGGCAGATATGTAGATGTTTGAAGAAGTTCTACACATACATATGGAGTCTGAAAGAGTAGTGAAAGAATTCCTGACATCTTGGGATTTGACTTCCTTTTCTTTTAAACTCATTGTACACAATAAAAGGCAGCTTTTGTCAGAGGAGTTGTCTCCAAAACGGACATTTCTGAGCTCTGTTTCAGATCTCGCTACACCAGGTAAGGGCAGAGTGCAGTGGTAGCCAAAGTGACCCTGGTAGTGTGGCTGGTGTGCTCTCCTCCACCAGTCTAGCTGGGCAGTAAGTGCTGTACTGCTTAAGGTGAGTGATTTATATCTGAGAGTGACATCGGGGAACTATATTTAAAATGCCCTGTTTCTTTTTATTCTTGAATGACAGCATGGAGCCGTCCTGGAGGGTTGTAACTTGGCAGTTGCTGAGGAAGGCAGGTGTCACTTGGGACCCCAGCTGAGAAGATTTGGGATTTGTCACTAATTCTGACAATGTTAATTATGTTAATTTTGGGATACTCTAGATTGCCTGTTTAATAAGGACTGAACTTGAACTGTTTGGGATAGGATGTTTGTGCTGATTCTCCTTTGTTCTAGAGAACAGTATTCTCAAAAATGAGAACCTCTTAGTCCAGTCTTACTTGCGACAAACCTTCACGGCAATTAAGAGACTCTGGGAGTTGATGTTTGTTCAGTATATCGATGTGGAAATCCATAGGAGATTCTCCTTATGTCTGTGTGTGCTGGGTCCAAGATATTGATGCTGTCTGGAAAATGAAGACACCTTTCACAAAAGAGCCACTGGTCTAGCAGTAATTGTTCTTTTTTTTTTTTTTTTTTTGTGTGCAGAAATTAATAAACTTTTCAGCTGAATTATCCAAAAAAGCACTTTGTGTTTCTCATGCTCTAAGTAAACAGATTATTTACAGGTGTATTTATTAGCTCAAACAGCTTGAGTGAAATTGGAAGTGTAAGATAGCTAGAAATGAACATGGTGGGGGGTTTTAGCTGGAGCTTGAGAAACAGTTTGCTTCCAAACACATTACATTAAAAGGATTCTATTAAATCACTGTCTATATCAATAATTTCTTTGGCATTGTTGAAGTAGTAGCAGCAATGCTTGTATTTCCATTGAACAAGCAGTTTCAGCATCGCTGGGGAGTGTCTGCCCTCTTTAGGTGGTTTCCCCTGAAGACTCAGGCGAGAAGGAATGCTGGTTGCCTGGACAGCAGCTGATGCAAGTGAAGACTGGCTTTGAAAGTCTACTTTTTGGTTCATTATTGTTTGCTGGAGAAAGTGAATGTGGTTGGATAGTGGAAGAGGCTTTGCTGCCTACACAGTTATAGCTCTGGGTTCAGCTGTAGCTGGAGTTCACTTGATTGCCAGGGGAAACAAGCAGTGCTGCTGGGATCTGGCTGGCCCTGTCTGTGACCTCACTATCTCCATGCCTGTGAAGTTCAGAGTTTCTATATTGATTTCTCTATAAACTGCTGATTGCAAGAGTTGGTAGCCCCTTCCTGGGTCATGTTCATGCTGTATGTGATTTGTTTCTTGGTGAGTTTCCTCAAGCTCTGAATCAGGGTGTGTGAGGGGCCTTTGGTCCAAGACAGCCTCCATATGAAAGGATGTCATTGACTGATTCAGTATTTTGCTGTTCTTTCTCCTTAACTAAAGTTAATTTTTGCCTTTTTTTTTTCTTTTTTGAGCATCAGCACCTCAGTCTGATGAAGGCTCTGATATTGATTCTGAACCAGATTTGCCTTTAAAAAGAAAGCAGCGTCGCAGCAGGACAACCTTCACAGCAGAACAACTGGAAGAGCTGGAAAGAGCCTTTGAGCGGACACACTACCCTGACATTTACACTAGGGAAGAGCTTGCGCAAAGAGCCAAACTCACAGAGGCTCGTGTCCAGGTATGTATTTACAAGCTGCCTAATGAAAGGAGTTTCCTTTTCTGTTAGCGTTATATTCTTACATGATCCTGCTCCGGAGTAGAAGGAAAATGTGAAACAACATTGTTTACAGCTGTAGGGTTTTTATGTCTGTACCTGGACGTTGGTTTTTAACTGTTTAAGAGAAGCGCTTTAAAAAAACTTTTGTGTCTTCCCCATTAATTTTTCCATACCTACCATGAGTATAATACTGAATCTTTGGAGAAGAAGAAGGTCTGATATCCCCATTTGTTTGTTTTATGCATTTGACAGCATTCTGCATGTAATCAGGTCAGCTGTTGTGCCAGTTTATGGTTATTAAACTGATTTCATCTGGTTTTGTCTGGGTTTTCCAGGCATTAACAAAGGAGAGAAAAACATTTTTTAAAGGACTGTGTGTCTACAGAGCCATGCAGGTGAGCAAGGTGGCTGATGCAGTATCTACAGTTCACTTTTAGGTTAGATTTTGAAGTTGACTTGGTATAAACTCTGTAATATCTCTTTTATCCCCACTCTCAGTTTAATTCAAAAGAAAAAAAGTGCTCAAATAACTTCTAAGCCTCCACAGCCTCATGTAGATATGGATTGTCTAAAATAAGCTAATGTACTGGAGCTGTAACATGAAGTGGATTTAAATTTTTTGAAAAAAACATGAACCTGGATTTTTAGCTGTCTAAACCCAGGAAAACAGCAGCCAAATTATTCTGGAGTAAGCTGCACCCCAGAGTTCAATTTTCGTTTAGGACTTATTCTGTTTCATATCAAGGAAACACATCCTGTGAAAAGTTTAATACTGCAAGCAGAATCTTCTGCTGCTCTTTCACCATTTGACATTTACAAATTGTTGGGAAAAGTACACCCTGTTTAAATCAGTCGGAGTTGCAAGTGTTACTAAGCAAATGTGTGGTTGGGTGACAAGCAAAACGTTGAAGCTTGTGATCTAACAAAGGAAGAGAAATGAATGGTGACTTGTGGTCTAATCAAGGACACAGGTGAATTTCGTTTCTTTGGTGAAATGCTATTATGTTTTCACCTTCGAAACTCAGCCTGAGGCATTCAGACTGTGCAAACTGATATAAGCAATACAAATACCCCTCTGATTTTTTAAGACAATCATGGCTATTGCAGCATGGCTGTATTATTGAGCATCTGTCTTGAAAGGCCCAGACTTTTTGAGTTTTACCTGCTAAATGTTTTTGCAGAAGACTTCACACCACATTTCTTGTAAGTGTTTGTTATGACTGTGGGAGAAAATCAGATGTGTGGATGAATTTGTCTGGAAGGCAAACTCAGTGGTGCATGACTCTTTTCTTAACGTGTTTACTGAGTGAAATGCTTGCAAAACAGCTTCATATGTAGACTTAGGCCAGGTAAGACCAAATCAAGCTCTGGGAATCATTTGCACACAAACATAATAAAGATAACTTACCTCATAAGTGTTGTTAGCAAGACGAATGGGATCTAGGATATGATGTTTTAGTCTATGTTACCTTCAGTGGAAAAATATGATAAAATGAAAAAGACCTTGTTCATGTTTTTCTAAATCAATGACCCACAGCTAGAAGAAAAGCAGAACTCTCATTAACATAACAGCTGTCTTAATGTGGCTTTAACCCTGTGACTTTCTACATTCCTCATGGCTTCCTTGGTTCCCTCGAGACGCATCCTGTCTCACACCGCTCGTATGATCTACAGCCTCAAGAATTCCCCAGTACCTCTGACATGGATATTTTACCTAACCCAGCATGGAAGAGAGTTCCCAGTCAATCAATGATTAAAATACCAGAACAAAACCTTTCTGGATTAAAGATGAGCTGGGGTTGAAGTAACCAGCCTGTGGGCAGTTTCCTAGTGCACTCCATCTGTCTGGTGCCCTTGAAGGCTGGCAGAGTGATTTAGCAGTGGATTAAGGGATACAGGATTTGCCTTATCAGCATTCAGCACCTCTCTATAGCCCCTTAAAATAGCCACATATGATGGGCATGAAATAAAAGATGACCTGTAAAAAGAAAATAACCCTAAAAGACTTGAGGCTGAGAGGGCTGGATAGCCATACTGAAGTAGTATTCAAGCTTTCTTAGTCACACTTCTTTTTTTGGTAACAGTATGACAGAGATCAGAGATAGCAAATTTTATATGGATATGTACACAAAGATCTCTTTGACTGTTTCCCAATAAAGCGTCATCTAAAAGAGCTGGCTCTTGCAGCCTGAATCCAACTAAGCCCAGAAATTTACTTATTTTTTTCCTTTGGAGGTGTAAGATACAATTTTGTAGAGTTGTTTATATTGTCTAGGTAGTTATTTAGTTGATTACAAGTGGATCAACCTTGCTATTCCCTCAGTCCCTCTGTGTAGCACTTGCATCTCATGTTTTGTTTTCTCTACCCTGCCACCCCCGTGCTTCCCCTTTCCCTTCTGTTCCCTGAGGCCGTCTATTACTCTTGTGAAAGGAAGAGTCTTAAACCACTCAACCATGTTTTTTCTCACTCTGCCACTGCTGAGGGGTAACCAAATGCATGTTTCTAACATAGTTGCTTGGAGGTGGGGAAAAAAACTTCCCTCTGGTCTAGGATTAAGCTTAAATCATGTCAGCCCCTAAGGGGAATTTTTGAGAGCTACAAGCAACTGAAAACAGGCTTTACACTGTGAATGTTTTTTGTGCACCTAATCATGGGGACAGGAAAGGCTTTTGGGGAAAGAAGCGTTCCAACAAACTTCACGTTGTAAGAGTCATGAGATATGTGACTATAATCGTTGCAAATATTTCAGCACTGTGTGTAATAAAGAATTAAAATGCTCCCTGAAATTCCTCCTGTAGTGCCTTTCCGCTCAAGGACTGTTGAGTCCTTCCCCCCACTGTTTGAACCTAGATGTGATGTGGAGCCAGGACAATCTCTTCTGCTGCCTCTTCCAAAGGCACTTGCTCTTCTCTGCACATTAGATGCAGAAGGAAGGGGAGAGTTATTTGGTCTTGTGCATTTGTCAGATAAAATTCAGAAAGATAAGCACTGTTCCAAAGGAGGACCCTTCATTTAAAAATAAAAAAATAGTAATACTCTGGGAACGTGAAGTTAAAGGTTTGCATATTTTGAGTAAAATTGCAACCTTGCAGTGCTTTACCCGTCCAGTTTAAAACCTCATTAAAACTATCATTATGTTGCAGTGCAGGCCCGTGAGGTCTGTGGCCTGTTTTTACTGACAATCTGAAGGCAAATTTAAAATGTGAATTTATCTCCAGTGTAGATCAAAAGCTCTTTCTGAGCTTCAGGGCTGTGGAGTTTTGGTTTCTGTAACAAATGGTGCATAAGGAATGAAGTGGGTAGTATCTTTTCTGGCCACCTTTGATTCCCACATCAAGCTTGTTTTTAGACCTAGGTGGACTGGGCAAGCTTTGGCAGCAGCTTGGGGCCTGTTTCAGATTGGTGGTGGGGAATGTTTACGTCAATCTTTTGGCAAAGGATTTTTAAATAAGTTTCAGGTTTGTCCTGTGGCCAGCCAGGAGCCTGCCTTGGCCAATGGGGGCTGGCCATGCAGGCTAATCTTTTGGGGCTGTGTGTTGATGGCAGGCATCCCAAATTGCCAGAAATGTGGTGCATGAGACTTGTATATTGGATCATGTTAAGGAGTGCCCCAGCTGTATGGATCCTTGGGGCAGGAGGCCCTTCTGTGAGAAGCAGCTGGCACATGGCCTCCCTGTTTAACTCCAAAATGCAGTGGGAAAAATTTGGTTGGATTCTTTTTCATCCATGAATAATGGTGAAAAAGTAGGGCAAGTCAGGAACAATTCTGAATCGTGACTGCTTCCCACCCTGAAGAGTTTCTTCTCAGCCAAATCCAAGTTTTCAATTGATTTCCTTGAAAAAAAAAAATTATCAACAGAACATGTCTGAAAATTTAGGCAGATCTCTCCAGGCTACTAGCATGGAATTGAATGTTCCCATGTCAAACTTGTAATCAGATTGTAAGCTATTGTAAAAACCTTATTATGACCTCAACAGATAAGTCCCAAGAGCTCAGAAGTCTTCAGTAGCTAGAAGAAAAATTATTTTAAAAGTATATTTTAAGTGTTGTGCTTGCATATTATTTTCTTCATTTCACTGTGCTACAGGGAGGGAAAGAGTTCAGAGAGGAGTGAGGGGAAAGGTGAGAAAAGTTATAACTCTTGAGCTAGTAGTAAGGTTTAAAGGCTCTGAAGTCCAATTTCTCAGCTTTAATAGTCTTTTCTCAGTAGAAAACAGTGAAAAGCACTCCCTGAAAAATCACTGGGGAGGGGCAATCTGTGCCAAAAAAAGTCTTAACTTGCTCTCAGCCCCTCTGAAGTGGTTTGAGCCTGTAGACTGAACTGCCCAGTCCTATGGGAAGATGGGGCAAAGGAATGTAGGATGGATTCAAGAATACTTAAGACCTTTCAGCAGATCTTTACAGTTATTCCTGATGTGGTTTATGGAGAATTTCTGATGCATTTTCTTGAGACTGAACCTCTTGCATCATAAAAAGGCAAAAGAAAGAAAATGCTGTGTGCATCCTTGCAGTAGATAACCCTGTAATTGCAGGTCCCCCCTCCCCTGTAAAGGGGAAATTCTTATGGGGAAATTAACCAACTGCATTTGTATGCAGACCCAAGAGGACATTTTTAAATATAAAGGAAAAGAGGGATGTGATTTTGATTGTCTCTTTCTGGTCCCTGCTGCCTAAGGGCTCTAATTAGTGTCACTTTAACTTATAAATACACAGTTCAATTTGCTTATTACTCAATAATTTTCAGAACTATTCCGCTGCAGCTTTTTAGAAGTATCATTGTAAGACTGAGTCAAAGTCTTCTCAAAGAAACCTAGGAGATCTAAGTATGCTGGATCACACTGGGAGGTGGTTGGAAGTCCCTAATCACTTTGGCACAGTCTTCTGGCTTTTTAGTCTGTGTTGATTTTTTTATTTTGTGTGTGGTGTGTTTGGTTTCGTTTTGACTTTCTTTGCTTTTGTTTTTTTTTTGTTTTGGGATTTTGTTTGGTACGTTTTTTGCTTTTATTTCCCCCCTCCCACCCCAGTATGTTTTCAAAGAACTCTGATTTCCAGCACATTGATAACCCATAGTATCCTAGACAGCATCACTTCCCATCCTCATAAAGAAAAGGCTTTGGCAGGCAGGGAACCTTCAGCCTTGTGTCATTCCCACTGGTGGCCATGGCATGTTGCTCTCAGCAGGCTTTGGGCACAGCTTTGGGGTGCTGTGAGGGAACATGGTGTGCATCTGTACACAGTGGACCCTATTCCTGTGAGGCTGGGGGTGTGCTGATGTCACAGCCAAGCTGATTTTCCAACTAGTTGTGCTAAAAAGCTGTTTCTACTCTTTCTTCATCCTGTGGCTGGTCCCTGGCAGTGCTTTCCCTGCAGCTCATCGTACTGATGGTGAGCCAGGATGGAAACTCACAGTACTGCAAAAAAAAACAGAAAAGGGAAGATAAAAACTTCTTTCCTGTGCACACCCTCGAAGGGCTGCTGAAGTAAGTGAGGTCTGACATCTGTAGGGACTGCAGGGCCCTGAGGCTGTCTGTAGAAGTCACACTGCCGTGTTTTGCAAAGGTAACAGAGTTGGCTCTGCCCAGGCTGGTGCAGCTCAACTTTGTTTGCAGTTTCCTTCTTCAGCATCCCCTCTTCCCAAGGCACCCCTGCTCCTTCTGGCACAGCCCACATTCTTTCCCTGGTGGAACATCTGCCAAGGACTCCGGCTTCCAGGATGGTCAGACTTTGTTTTGAACATGTGAATTTTGTGGGAAGAGAGAGGTGGGGAGTAGTAGGGTGGGGGAGGCAGTTACCATGAAAAATATCATGAGGAAAAACCAAACCAACCCCTCCCTTCCCCCATCTAAAATCCATCTAAAATTAGAAGTGCCGTTAACAATACATCAGTCTTTTGACTTTGTGTGTTTCTGGCACTCATGCTTGCAATGGTCAGGACTTTGTATAACAAAATATCCATGGGTTTTTTGCAACATTCACATCTTGAATGTTTTGCCCTGTTGAATCAGAGATCTTTTTGCCTTAAAAGCACATAGAGAACTCTGTGTTTACGATCAGACTGTCAAAATGTCAAGGCTAATTACACTAGTGTGTTCCCAAGTGAATAAATGCATCTTCTAAAGAATATCCTGTTGAGATCAACAAAATAAGATATTGGCATGATCACTTGCAAACTACTTTAAGAAAAAATTATAATAAGAGGCAGGATCTAAATATTAGGAAATAGAGACGAAAGAAACATATTAGTTCACCTTATCCACTCTACATTGGTGCAAAATACAGTTTTTTTGTTCTGGTGCAGAGTGATTTCTTTTTTGGTCAGTCCAGTCCCAGGTGCTTGAAAAACTGGAGCCTCCAGTACTTAAAGGGCTACTTTCCCCCTCTTTTGTCCTATATTTCATTCTCTTCAGTTCTATTTTCGAGATAATAAATTTTGGCCAGACACTGGGATTCAGGTTTGTTTCCAAATCATCTGGATAATTTACATTCCATCTTTGAAAGTGACATGGGACCCAAGGAGTCCAAGCCTCACTAAAATGAGTATGACTTGGTTTCTGTGCAGACATAGTTTTTGAATGCTTGGGTCCCTCAGCCAAGCCGTGTTTCCTTTGTCCATGTTTAGATAGTTTAGAGTTTGATTTCTGTTGTGCCCTCTGCAGGGTGGAACTTTCTCACAGAATGATGCTTGAGATCTCCTCCAGGGCCTGCTTTGTACTGGAAGCATCCCTGCATCCAGGTGATGATTGTGTGCCTCTCAAAAGGAGGTTATGGAAGAACAGGAACATCCTATGGGGGCCTGCTAGATTTGAAAAGGCCCCTCATACGATGAGGATTTTGTTATGTTGGTGGAAGTTGAAATCTGTTGTACATAAGGCGACATTGTATTTAAATCATATTGGAAATGTACAAACAAAAGACAATATTTCCCCAGGTGTTTACAATATGTTTCTAAGCAGACACACTGGCTTGTGGTGACTAGATTCATTTTTAAGTCTTGGCCTGAGATTAGCAAAGTTTTTCAAGATTTCTTTAGTGGTAGTAGTGTACACAGATTTTTCATGATACATTTGACTAATTTTAATAAGCATCACATAAAATGTAAATAAAATATTTAAGTTTGAGTTATTTAGGTTTCAGTTACTGAGTTTCTAGTAACTTTTTCTTGATTTGGTGGCTTTTTTACTTTCGTTTTCTTATGTGCCTCTACCATTCTGTAGTGGTGAGCTTGTGTGGTATTAATGGCAATAAAACGTCCTCTGCAGTTTTGAAATTGTTCAAGGGGTTTTGGTGAATTAATTTTCTACTAACTCTGGTGCTAGTCAGGTGCCATCTGCCTTCCTGCCACCCGGGGAAAGCAAGGGGCCAGTGCCAGAGGACTGTGCCAGTGCCATGGGTGCCTGTCAAGTAACACTCATTTAGCACATCCCAATCACATAGGACTGAGGCGGCAATACACAGTCTTGTTTCTGCACAGCCTGGGCAGGTTTCTGCTCCCCTGCAGAGTCCCACTTTATGTAATGGAGCTCCAGGTGGCAACAAACTCTGCACAAGGATGTTCATTTTGTGGCTCCTGCAGACTTTATGATACCATCGAGTGTGTCCCTTTCAGGGATGTCTAATAGGTAGCTGCAGTTCTGGAAAAAATACAAGTCTATAAAATGAGCCAAAAATCTGTCTGTAAATAAAAGTATAAAACTTAGCATTTATGTAAATTGCTTACTACTGAATTAAAGTTTGGGATCTGACTCATTTTAGTAAAGATCTGGAGTTTGAAGGCAAATGCTTATCTGTAGAGGAAACAAAATCTTGTTACCTCACTTTCCTGAACGAAATCCATTTACACAGTGTAGTCAGTTCTTATTCCCGCAGCATTTGGAGATCATCAGATAACCCTCTTGACCTGAAGAAGAGAGAGTGTCAAGGAAAAAAGCCATCGTTAATGACCTGGGTCAGCTAATTACAACAAGCGATTTCTGTTCCCTGATCACTCTTTGACCTCCATTATCCTTCCTAAGTGTTCTTTCGATCTTTAGCAAGGTCTCTTTCTTGCTCTACAGGCTGAATCTAGACCCATCCCCAACTACTGCTCATTGCAGGTTTTGCATCTCCACCCTACTCCTTGTCCCTGCCAGCTGCTTTCAGACATGGTTCATGTGCAGACAGAGGCGGAGTTAGTATGTACAGCAAAAAAACAAGAGAGGGATTTGTGACATAGAACAGAGGCTCCACCTATCCCTCTGTCCTGTATCCTAAACCGGAGTGGGAGTGTATAATTGAGGAGTAGATGTTGCAGCCAAAGGAGGAGGCAGCTGTGTGAACTGAGCATGTCATTCTGAAAAGAGGATGAAGTCAGAACAAACTACATGGTGACAGATGGCCTATGTCAGAAACCAGATGGCTCAGTGAGTCCCAGCACCCCTGTCATGAAATAGCAAGCAGAGGAGAAGCCCACAGTGTAGCCCAAAATGTTGTTACCCTCTTATATGAGGGCCACTCATGGCTTGTAAATGGTGTTAAACTTAGAATCCCAGTCTGTGATGCCTGATTCATAAGCCAGCAAGGGCTGCTTGCCGGAAGAGTTACAGATCTGAGCCCCGTCTTACTTATACAAATACATCTGTATGTGGCTCATCAGCTAACATGCCTCAGTGGCTTTCAGGCCAGCCTGCCTTAAAAGCTGTGCAGATCTACTTTATCAGATGTTAACACTCAGTTCAGGTCTTATCTAATTGATTGGATCTATAGATGAGCACTGCAGCTGCTTCAGGGTGTAGGATTATGAGCAACTGGCTGCTTGTTTACAAATGTGTGCGGTCTCTGTTGCCTTAAGCAGCCATTCTTTCCCTCAGTGCTCCACTATGGAGCTGAGAGCTGTAATCAAGAGCCTGCTCTGACCCTGCAACAAGGCACTGTGCCTGCACCCTGCTTCAGGCACCCCTGCACTGACTCCTTACCCTTCCAATTTATGACGTGTGGAATCACTATAATATCAAAATTAACAAATGTGTTTTGCAACTACTATTATGTCTGCATTTGTGAAGTCTTACCTCTTCCTGTCTTGGAGGTAATAAGAACCATCCAAGACTTGGAAAACTTAAAACATGAACTGAGAATGATGTGAAGAAAAGCAGATTTATAGCTAAAATGTCCCACAAATCCAAACCCCATCTGGTCGGTGCACTGTCCTGGGAAAGGATTTCAAAGTGGTTCTGAAATGCTAATCTAGCACTGAAATTCTGACCTACTGTTGTAAGTTTATTAAGAGATGTTTTGTACATATGTGAATACATGAAATCTTGCTGGGAGGGAAAACTTGCTTGTGTATTTTGTACATGGGACTTGTATTTTTCAAATTAAAAAGCTTAAAGTTCTGTTGGTCATTAGGGTAATATAGTGTCCTAATATGTAAGTACATGCCCCTTCTAACAGTGCAGTAAGTGATGCCACTAACTTGTCAGCAAATTAAATATAAAGACAGTACAGTATAGACTAAATAGCTGGCACTTAATCTAAGTGGAGAGGTTTTCCCTTTCTCACTAAATCCAGCACCATAATTATAGTGATTAAGAACATTAAAACTTGAAAGAATAGCCAGTTTTTTTTCAGGAGAGGCTGTATTTGGGAGGAAACTATGGATCAGAATTCCTGTGTTGCATCTGTTGGACCACGGAAATGTGTGCCAAGGGCCCCTTTCTTGTCTAGGAGCACTTGAGTTCAGTGTGCATCTTCTGCATCTCTCATCTCAGACACTGAGTGTGTTTGAAATACAATGCCATTATTTCTGATACGTCTGTATTAAATGTGCAAAACTCAAATGTTCATATTTAAAACATTTGCAGGTCTGGTTTAGTAATCGTCGTGCCAGATGGAGGAAACAGGCAGGAGCCAACCAACTGATGGCTTTCAACCATCTGATCCCTGGAGGATTCCCACCCAGTGCCATGCCAACTTTGCCAACATACCAGCTCTCTGAGCCCTCCTACCAACCCACCTCCATACCGCAAGGTACAGTAGCCCACAGGTACTTGGTTAAAACAGTGTTATTGGGGGGTTTCCTGTGCTTATCTGTTGTAGAAATATTTTCTTTTCTAATGTGTTGGCTAATTTAGGGTCTGACTCAGGGATGACCCTGCAAGCCTGCTTATTTTAAGCGCATAAGAACTCAGATTTGTTTTGCTGCAAGAAAGGGGTGGTTCCATGTGAAGGGTGCTCTCCAGAGAAATAATCACCTCCTGCCCAGCAGTCATGCAGCTTTGGTAAAGTGATGTACACTCATCCCTGTCCTGCCCCTGCAATGGCCTGCTTTGCTGGAAGTGTCTGGTGTGGTGTAGAAGGAGGCAGGTGCACTCTGTCCTCATTGTGACTACCAGTGATGAAGCATTGGAACTTCTGTAAATGCTCTGAATATTTACCTGGCAGTGGGAAAAAGCAGCTATTCAGACAAATACTCTGAATATTTACCTGGCAGTGGGAAAAAGCAGCTATTCAGACCACCTTGTTTCACATCAGACAGTAGCCAGTCTCAGTAGGGTAAAAATTTTTCTTAATGTTATCAGAAATTCTGTGAACTTTGATGGATTTGAATAGGAGGGAACAGACCCTCAAATCTAGGCTTTGTTAGATTTTACTATTAAATAAAAACCTTATGGGTGAGATTTTATAAAATAAGTTATGTGCTCTTATTGCTTCCTTCTTGAGATTTGGATGCTAACTCTTGGTGTATGTTCCAGTTGAGGGAATTTTTCAAAGCCCAGGGCTTCTCCCATCCATTCCTAGGCTTGATACAAACCGTGGTGGGATTTATGAGCTATGGCCAGGAGGGGAAAGCCCGTTACCAGTCTTATAAGTAAATAAATATTTTCCTTTGTTTTTATATATAGACATATATAAAAAATATTGCTGACGGTATGTGCTCACTAAGGGTTGTCCGAAAATCGCATGTCTGTTGTTACGATATTTACAGTCTGTTTAAGATTTTTTGTGTAAACTCATAGGCCAGTTAAATATCCAGCAATATTATAGATGTACTTTTCTACTTAACAAGTATTTAGATGCAGGTTCTGATGCAGTTCTCTTAAGCTGAACTTCATATAATGAACTTATTATGCCAGAAATAAAGGAGGAAAACATATCAACATGTTTCTTCTGCTTCCAGCCGTGTCTGATCCAAGCAGTACCGTCCACAGACCTCAGCCTCTCCCTCCAAGCACTGTACACCAAAGCAGCCTCCCTTCAAACCCAGAGAGCAGCTCTGCCTATTGCCTCCCCAGTACCAGGCATGGATTTTCCAGCTATACAGACAGCTTTGTGCCTCCATCCGGGCCCTCCAATCCCATGAACCCTGCCATTGGCAATGGCCTCTCACCTCAGGTCAGTCCTGTGTTTTCAGACAGAGGATTTGCTGTATACCAGAACCAAAGAGTCTATTCCCTCAGGCCACAGTATAATGAATTGCCAAATTTAAACCATAATGTATTCTTTATATAAGCCACATGATTTCAGTTTGCTAGTTTCCTTTTTTTTTTTTTTTTTAATTTTTTTTCTCCTCTTACTGGCTAAATCAAGAGTCATAGCTTATATTTAATTTCAACTGATTTATAACGGAATCATGCAGACTTCATGTTTGCATTCAGTTTTCAAGCATTTGTAATGTACTGCTGTACTCCTGAAGATCCGTGGCTAGGCACAGAAAATAGATCTTGTACTTTTTCTGTGAATAAAATATCTCTTTAAAATAACCTCATCAAGGTTTTACCAAGTGGTCCAGGAAAATTATGGGCAAGTGGTATGAGGAGAGTTCCAAGGACTGAGAAATGTGTATTGAGATGAGCTATAATCGAGTTATAAATACATAAATTAGGAGTATTACTGGTCTTTGGCAATATATCAATGCATGAATACTATAATTGTTTTTCTAATTTGCATGAGCTCTTTTGAGGAAATCATGTTAATAAATTGCCTTGATAATTGAGTGTCAAAAGATTGGTTAAATTTTCCTACACACGGCATCTGTCTGAAGCTGACATTATTAGTTAAAGCTTGAATAGATGGTAGTTTATTTTATTAGCAAGGGCTTTGCTCAGGTGCTTGGAAAGAGATGTCCACTAAATTCTGAGGAGTCACAAAGAGGATGCAATCTATAATTACAATCAGGAATCTCTTCAGGGCTGAAAGTGAGAGTTTTAATGGCTTTATCTGCTTTCTACCCTTTTTTCCTCTCAGTGGTTAGAAAAACAGAGAGAAGCTCAGAATGACACAAATGAAAAGTGAAAAGACAATTATACTCAATTACACACTAATCACTGACTATCACCACTGCCTAAGCAGGGAGAGGGCATTCTAATAGGCAGAAAATGAGATTTTAATGGCACAAAGGGTGGCCAAAATAACGACTCGTATATCTTTGCCTCCTTCGTTTTCTTCAACTTGTGGTTTGCATCTCGGGAGTGCAGTTCCTGGTTCCTGTGCAACGGTGATAACTCTGTGCAGCTGAAAAGTTCAAAGGCACTGGAGTTGAAAAGAATGAATAACAAAGGCAATGAAATAAACATTTTTGCCCAAAGGCAAAAGTTCATAAACCCTTTTTTGTAATGGTAAATGTAATTAAGATTCACAGATTCCTATAGCATAAAGTGGGGTACAAAACTTTATGGCTTGAAACCTCAGGAAAAAAATACCAACAGAAAAACAAACGGATGTACTTCCAGCAAGACTTGAATAAATTTTGTTTGAAAGAATTCTGATTTCTAGATGCAAATTGCAACAAAATCCATGACATTATATTAGTTGCTTCTTTTTTTTTTTAATGGCTATTTTCATAGTGTGCAAGGCTTCCACATTTTTGAAATAATTATCTATCTGGTTTCCAATGTTAATCCATAAAGAGTAGTTGTTAGTGTCAATTTAAATGCGTGTTGGTTCTGGCTATGGAAAATGTGATCTTTTTTTTTCCCCTTTCACAAGGCTTTTATTGTCTGTGACAGAGAAGTGGAGCACAACAGCAAAGAAATCTTGTGATGGCTGGGCAAAATGGGACAAAAATGTGAGGCCAGGTTTCCTCCAGCCAAAGTCTTGCTGATTTGAGGTTTGATGTAGTCAAAAGGAGATTCTGTGCTTTTTTACACCCAGCCCTGTCTTTACACTATGAGACTTCTGTTGTTTTTATGGTTTTTTTCCCTTAGACTTTTGAAACCTTTCTCTGACCCGGTGTTTAGCACTTCTGGCCATGTACAGCAGCTCTACCAACAGGTTTAGGGGGATGCTGATCCCTCTAAAGCTGACATTGTGCTTTCATTGCTCAGTGCATAGAGATTACTTACATCCATTTAGATTTGGAACAACTTCTTGGTAACTGAATGATTACCTTCAACAGCTGTTAAAAATCTATCTTCCCATCAAAAGAACAAATGAAAAACCCAGACCTAAATTCATGTGGTGTTACCAACAGCTCCTCTGTATCAGTTCTGGTGCCTGAACAATGAGTTAGAGACCTGTATAAAATGTAGAGATGTATAAAGTGACACACTCAGACTTTGTGTTTATATAAGGGAATGATACAGCCTCAGACGTGTAAATTATGTGCAACAAATTGTGGGACTGTAGTAAACCAGTGAAACTCCTGTTGCCCAAAGGAGCCTCAGCTGCTGGGCATGTTAGTGTGCGAAATGTCCCTTAGCTGTGGGGTGTGTCACTGTGCATCTCCTCTCCATGCTTCCTCAGGGCTGTTCCTGAGGTGCTGAAAGAGAGGCTGAGGTAAGGGAAAGTCAAAAGCCAGCTCTGCATTTGGGGTTTCATGAAAAAGGGAAACAAGAGTTTTCCTGCTGAGTGGGCACATTGCACTGCCCTGCCTGTGTGCATGGAATATAGATGAGAAAGAAAGAGGGTCTATTTACTGGCCAGTGCATTTTTGACCACAATAAATCTGGGTGTGTGAGCAATTAACATAATGTTTCCACCCATCCGTGTGTCTCTTGCAGGCAAGTGCTCCTGACAAACTGAGTCTAAAGCTGAATTTGCAGTGACTGTAGTGGGGAGGGGCAAGGGGGGTTTTGTCTGAAGCCCAGATAATATTTTGTGATTTAAAAAAAAACACCCCTAGAACATGCAGAACGAAATCTAATACTAAGGTTCACAGGATCATGTTCTTACCAGACTTAAATCTCTTTCTCCCCCTTGACATCAATTTATTGCAAATTAGGGTCTGACACAGACCCCAGGGAAGCGTTATTTTTTATGTAGAATGGTTCCAGTGTAACTTTTTTCTTGAATATGATGAACAAATATGGTATATAAGGCAAGCACCGGTGGAGGCAGAGGTCAATCAGAGACACCTAGGGTGATGTAATTTTATTTTTATTGCATTAGCCTTGAATTTGGGGGTGAGAGGGGATGGTATTTCTCAGTTCTAGGAAGCAGAATGCTCCATTACATATCTGTCTTGCAAGCTGGGTATTAAAATGTTGTTGACCTTGTTTAAAAATCAAAGAGAGCAGAAAGAGTTCCACCTTGTTTAATACTTGGTACTTTTTAACGTCAAGAAAAAATCTGCAGATATCCTTCAGATGACTGGTTGTTCTCCTCACTCATCTGGTTTATTCATTAGTACCTGGATGTGGTGAGAGAACCTCTGTCTTGCAGGCATGCAATGGGTTGACTTTTGCTGGAAAGAGTCAAGGATTAATGTCTTGGGGAGCCTGCAGCCTGGAGTGTCCTTGTTTGTATTTCATTAAAAAGCAACTCAACTGCAAGCATGCCATCTCAGCCAGAGCTCTTTAAATATAATGTCAGAAAAGAGATTATTAGTGTGTAATATATGTAAATTGCATATTTTTATGTTTTCTATGCCTATTATGCAGCTTCTTGCCTCTCATGCATACATTTATGGGAATATTGTATTTCCTTTTCAAATTAGGTTTTAGTTGCTCAGTGCACTTTCTTTTAACAAATGTTTATTAACTCAGAATTATGAGGGGGTAGCATATCTGGATGTTAATACATGTATACAGGATTTAGGCATTCTTGTGGATTGGCATGGCACTTTATGATTAGTGGCCATCGCTGGCTTTTTGATGTGAAGCAGAACAGTGACTGCAGAAACACTTGTCTCACAACTGCAGGTGCATGGTCTTAGTAAAGAGAAGATTGTTTTAAAGACAGGATATCAATATTTTGAACTGCTTCATTTAAGATAAGGGAAAAGGCTTTTCCGGTGTACATCGGCATCCCCTGACCTCATCATGTGCTTCTTATTACTGTCAGAGCAGCAGAGTTTGCCCTACACCAGGTCAGGCAGTTCGCTGGTTTGGAGAGTGCTGTTCAGGCTCCTGTGGATTCAGGTGGAGCAGCAGTACTCTGCTTGGATTGCTGCCCATGAGGCCATGTGCTTCCTGTATTTAACCTGTAGGATATTTAACCTGTAGGATAATCCAGGCTTAAACAGTACTGCAGTGTTAAGGTTTTAATGGGAAAAGAACAAATGTGTGTAACTTGTCTCCTGCTAGGCATAATTTTTTTTCCTCCATGCCCTCTAGAAAACTTCTCAGATCTACCCTTTCCTCTTCCTTACTTTCTCCCCCTCTAATTGAATCAAACCCATAGCTTTAAAGGCTGCACTTTTAAAATGGGAAGTGGATTGACTATTGAATGGGCTGTATAGGAGATCATAACAGTCTTTAACAAAGTTTGCAGTTTCATGCCATTACCTGGAGCTCAGGAATAATCTTGATAAGAAAATCCCAAACTTTTCCGTGAACAGTAGTAAAGATGCAAGCTGTTTCCAGGTTTCTTTCTTCTACTGTCAAAACATTTCACTGCCTGAGTTTAAGAGTTACCCTGTAACTCCTTTTGGTGAGATAGATCTTAGGCAATGGGCTTCTCTTAAGTCTTTGAAAGGATTTGGTTTTCATTAACCTGAAGTATGGAACTGATGGCAGCTGTCAAATCAGTTAGATATGTTCATATAGTCTTGTTAACTCTGTTTTTAAGGGAGGCACAGGAACCGAGGGCTAAAAACTTACATTCCCTCATTAAAAGGCACAAGAGCAATGAAAAAAAGCAACTATTAATTCATTATACTTTTCCCTATATCTTCTGTTGTATTACTTTGAACTGGTTGCCCATAGAAACATTTCATTTGGGTTCAAGTCCCACAACAATGTTCTGCTCATGATCATTTGAGAACTCTTCACTTAATGACCCAAGAACATGAGACAGGGCATGGATTTCTTTGTGAGTAAGAAAGTTAATTCACATGATATAATTTGCATGAATACAAGTTTTTGTTCCTTTTTAAAAATTATTTAAAAACAGAAGTTCTGTCAATGGGGTTCATTATTTTTTGCTTCTGTGAGTAAAATAGATGAGATTCAATAGTTTTGTAATTGTTACTGTGTAAAAATAACATGGGGTTTTTTGGGTTAAATATGCAAATATTTTATTTAAAATATTCTAAATTTTATATAAATATACATTTATAGATAATATAACATGTAATAAATACATTAATATAGCAGAAACAATAAACAGGTGACTGTCCATTTTTGAATGTCCACTTTAACTTTTCTCTTTTGGTTTGTTTTGCTTTCAGGCATAACAAATCCATATATCCTGGTTGTTGAGGGAAGGTGTGTGAGAGCTGAGCGAGTGACAGCTGGGCTGGTGTTCATAATGGCTAGAATCCTTCTTTTGTGTTTAGGGCTGAATAGAAAGTAGGAGGAGAGTTCACTGGCAAAGAGCAACCTAATCCCAAATTTAGGCTTTTTATGAATTATTTTAAGTAATATTGCCATAGCTGAGCATGTAAAGTCATGAGACTCCAATCTCTGAGGCTGCCTGAATAAGTTGTGAGATGTTTAATTTTATAGATAAAAATTCATATAAATTATGCATTCATCTTTGAGCTTTGTTTTACCTTTTCAGTCATCTTTGGTTGGTTTTCATACAACCAGGGGCTCAAGAATTCACTGATCTTAGAATTATTTTGGTGATGTTACCAAGTTCTGGGACTCTGTGATGTAGCATTTTAAAAAAGACATGAATTTTGTGGCAGATTGTAATAATGTTTTGAAAATTGGTAATCCTCTGTAGGTAAAAATATATTTTGCGAAAGAATCAAGTTATTTCTTAATTATCCTAAATGTGCACCATGCACCTTCTCTAATTCCAGCGTAGGCACCTGGTGGTGTGAAATCATTATGAGGTCTCATTTGATATGAGCATGCAGAGGGTCAGATCATCCAAGTCCAAAGTCAGTACATTTGCTCTTATTTTCATCAACCAAGTATGTGGTTGCCAGCTCTTGCCATTTGCCAAAAAGTGCTTTCTGTTAGGTTTCTTATATTCTATAGAAATATTCATGTATATAACATGAATCAGCAACAGGGTTCTAGGATCCTATAAGTATAGATCCATGTAGCTAACTAACTTAAATTAATCCTCTAAAATCTCTCATTATAGTGCATGATAACAATCCCTTTTGTGTTCTTTCTTGTGCAATATTTTGTTTTTTGAGAGATTTCTCTACAGTGAAGAGAGTTAACAGCAGGTAATGCCATTCATCTCGGAAGGAGTCTGAAATTTTCAGTGTTAGTGATGAATGAGGGTATCTGACCCACATCTGTTTTACATTAGAATGGAACATTGCCCTGACATCGTTAGGAGCATTTGTCAAGATTCCCTGGACAGAGCTTCTGTAAATTACATGCTGCAAATGTGTCAGGGTCAGATAAGAGGATATCATTTACTGTGCTAAAGTTTACTCATGATTCTGTCAGTTCAACTTAATATGTTAACTGCCAACTATTTTCCTTGAGCTGTTTCATTGAATCTTTCATTCACAGGAGGGGAAAAATAGTATCACTGTACCCAAAAAATATTGCAGATGTTCTTTTCTCATAAATCATATTAATTGCAGACATGGTCGCAAAGCATACTAAACACAGGCATGCGTAAATGAATTAAAACATATGAGAATTTTATTGTGCCTATGGAGGGTCCTATATCCTAAAATAACAACCACGTTAACAGGCAGAATGTTTCATTTCAATAAAATAAGCTTTTTTTTGTAGTTTAATGGCCTTTATTTTGGTGATAATAGAAGCATTGTCTAACAGCTGATAATGGATCAGACATTGTGTACGTGTCTTTAAGGCTTTCATCACTCAAATTCTCTTTCTTGATCATATACTCAGCTGGTGATTCTGTGCTGGTTCCACCAGCAAGGGGCTTGTCCTAATGAATATTTTGGACTGCTTCAGATGTGTTCTCTGAAAACTTTTCTGTAGAATTTGGTTGTTGCAGTCCACTCTGTTCTGTTTACTCATTCCTAATTTCACCTTTGTTTTGTAATACAATAATTTTATTAATTACCTGTATTGTATTTTATTATATATATATAAGGGCTGTGCATCACTATTCCTGTGTGTTTTGTAAAAGGTGAGAACAAAATATATGTAGCCAGAAAACGTAAATCTGATTTTTTTTTTTTGCATTTATAGGAATTGTACTCTAAAATAAATAGTGTCGTTACTGCATTATTTTAATTCTAGGTGTTAGCTCAGCCCTTGGATTCTAGGTCAGTGAGGCTGACAATTACTAATTTAGCTTTCCCAAAGTGATTTAGAAGGAAGTACATATTTTCCATGGATTTGGAAATTTGAATGGTATAGAGATTGAATAAATTTATTTTCTACCTTAATTACTATAAAGCAATCATATCTGTTTGCTTCCTTAGAACTGCACTGCCTCATGCCCGCAGAAGATCTGAGCTGCAAAATGCAGGTCCTTTCGTGTCTCCTGTGCACCACTAAGCTGAGGGTGCTGAGCATCTTGCAGCCATGGCCCATTAATGGATTTCTAATTGATTAGGTGAAAGTTAGCCATGCCCTTCCTGTAACTCCTTGTATGGGTGAGAAGGTCATGGCACATACCGTAGCAAAGACTCCTGCCCTGAGGCTATGTCCCTTAGAGCTTTCAAAACAGACATGACCAAAAATCTAATTATTTAGATACTAATCAACTACAGGATGATTCTGAAGGTCTCTGAGGAAGATATTTCTGAGAAGTTGGTTACTGTTCAGACTTCAGTTTTCTCCAGCTCAGAGACAGACTGCTGTGTCAGTTCTGCTCCAGAATATCTAAGTGCACAACCACTAAATAAAATGGTGCCTAAAGACTTGTATTATTTTTTAATTTAAAAAATTTAAAGTAAATCTCACCATATGCTAATTCTAGTTTGTCAAAGAGAAGAAATCTCCATCCAAATAGAGTTGCTACTGATGCTTGAGTGGTGTTTGAGAGTCTGTCTGGATCCAGGTTTAAATTTCAAAACAAATGTCTAATTTTAAAATATCTTCCAATCCAAAAGTTTTTGAGTTCATTGTTTCTGCTGGCAAAGTCCAAATAATTTTGTCTTGGGTTTTATTCTATTGAAAATGTTAAATGAAAAAAAACTCTAGTTGAAATACACGGCTGGTAAAATAGTTATTTACCCAAATTAGCAATTGGTCCTAAAAGTGCTGGCAGAGACAGGGTGTGAGAGCCCTGAGGCAGAGAAGAGTTACTCTGTGACAAGCCCAGCCCTTCTCCCTGCTCTTGAACTTGGAACAGAACATGGGGAAGTCCTGTAAATATTGGTATCACACTGGCCCTACACAGGAATGGAAAGGGTTGTGCACTTGAGATTTCTGATAAACCCCTGCACGTTTTAAACTGTAGTCAAAACCATGACACTCCTGCCAATGTAAATATTTCCCAAAGTAGTAATTTTCAATGTAAATGTTTACATTATCCCATGTTTTTTTTTTTTTTTTTTTTTTGTTTGTTTGTTTGGTTGGTTTTTTTTTTGTTGTTTTTTTTTTGGTGTCTCTTTCTCTTCTTTCAACTCTATTAGTGTTAATTTCAAAGGTTCTTATACTGTGTTCTGCTGATGCACTGTCCGGTCATTCAGCACGCTACATTTTTGGACCATATTGAATTCCAAAGTTATAAGAAAAGTATTTGGAATTTCTGAAACAGAAAATAATAGAAATTTTAATAGTTTTCAGAAACCAATTTTTAGAACAAAAACTTGAGAGCTCGGTGATTTCAACTTTTGGGGGAGTTTTGGCACAAAACGCTATGCAGATAACATGATTTTTTGATCTGTGGTGATTTCAGAGTTGTTTATTACTAACCCCAAGTTCTTTTAACAGGTTTTGGGCATTGAATATATTTGTTGAATTAAACAGCAAGTATCTTACATCCTGAATCCAAATTAATCTTGTTTTTATAACTTAAAAGTTGTAAGATTTCAGTATCTGAATGAAGTCTTTGCATATATTTTGGAATTTCTTTTTGCATGAATGCTTCAGTTTGTGAAACATTCAGCAAATACCACCCACTGGTTAAACTCATGTTTTTCAGCTTAGTGAATCAGAAGTGAACATTCCACTGCTGTATGTAGTAACTGAACTTCTTTCTCAGAATTTTCTCTTTCAGTGAGGTGTCTTGGGTGCATTTGATGCAAACATATTTTGTGTTCTCAATACAGGTATCTGGGTTTCGCTTTTTGAGCTACTCTGTTTCTACCTCTTGCTCTTTTCCTAATCAGACATGTAAAATTTGGATAGGTCTTCTTTCCCACTTAAATCATGATCCCTGGATCTTGTTTCATGTATTTATTAAAAAAACCCAAACCAACAAAAAACCAAACAACTCAGAGCTGGGAACACAAGCTCCCTGCAATACCTTTTCATTTGTCATGGAAAATAAGTACAATTCCAGGAGGAACATCAGAACTTTAGGAAACAGATATGTTCTGATGAGGTTTAATTTAGTCTTTAAAAAATGGACTCAAATTTTAAAAAATTCTCTTTAGTTTATGGCAAGAATTTCTGCAAAACAAAATAATTATCAAATAGCACATGTCAGATAATTGTAATGCCTTTTTGGAGCAAGAACAGCCTGTAAATTATCACAATATGCAGCTTTGGCAGAAGCTGTATGTCACCCATCCGTTAGAAGCTGCAGAATGTTTGTCAGGCTCTGAAGTGCAAAATTGAAGTGCAATTTATTCCAGGAAAAGTAAGCAAATCTCAGTCATACATTTATTTTCAAAGTGTGCTATAGCAGTGTGCCAGGAAAGGAAATGTTCACCAACCTGTAGTGGGAGGGATTTTTGAACAAGGAATTTTCACTGTAGTTTTGTGCTTGAAAATGCAGATGCTTTTGAAATTTTTTCTTGCTCTTCTACTGGAAATTATGGCCTAGAGGGCTGGGCTTTTATAGGGACAACCATGTATTTTCCAGTAAACTCTTCAGCTACTGATTTCGTAACTGTCCCTGTAGAAGCAGCTTAACAAGGGAGTCACAGCTGACTTGAAGTCGCTCTGGAATGCCTGACCCTTTCTGTTGTGTCCTTTAACTCAGATGGTGGAATCGATAACTGATGTTACGACCAGCACTTTACTCATGCACATTCATTTCTTTACAGCACACAGGGCATGCAGCAGGAGGGGGTACAGCTGCTCTGCCCCTTTCCCAGCACCCAGAACATCAGGATTATATGGGGTTCTTTGTTCCATCAGTAGTGCTACTGGGATCTGCTCCAAACTGACTTCAGTGTAATGATTGCTGATCTTGGAGAAGAAAATTGTGTGAGCTTTTTCACAGCTTTTTAATGTTTGGAGATCATGCAGGACAGCATGGTTAGACAGCCATTACTTGCTTTTTGTTGTCTTATAACTTAGCCCTCAAGGAATAAACATCTGGAGAACTCCCAGCTGAGGCTGGGATCAGGCACTCTAAGACTATAAAAGTTTAAAAAAAATATTTTTCCTTATTTGCCCCAATATCAGTTCTTATTGCTTGTTAGACATCAGATTTTATTTTGGTGAATGATGCAACCAAATTCTACTTCCTCTTGGGATTAGCTACTCAAAGCACAGGTCAAATATCAAGTCTACCTGGTTTAGGAAATCAAATTATAGATTTGAGAACTTCTGTGGTTCTGTAAGCAATGCAGTTCTTTGTTTATTTTAACTCTTTCTATTATTCTACCTCTTAGGTAATGGGGCTCTTGACTAACCACGGTGGTGTGCCTCACCAGCCGCAAACTGATTATGCCCTGTCCCCTCTAACTGGGGGCCTGGAGCCCACCACCACAGTGTCAGCCAGCTGCAGCCAGAGGTTAGATCACATGAAGAGCTTAGACAGCCTGCCTACATCCCAGTCCTACTGCCCGCCGACTTACAGCACCACGGGATACAGCATGGACCCCGTCACGGGCTACCAGTACGGCCAGTACGGACAAAGTGAGTACTGGCACATTTGCAGTGGGAAGGGCAACACTGTGCCCAGGTACCAACAGCCTGTGCTTTCTGTCTGTAGGGAAGGGAGTTCTGAGCACAGATCCTAATGGCTCACTGCTACTTGTCCCCAAAGCCATGCACTGGTGAGATAGCTGATTGTTCAAGCAGGATTTCTGCTGCATAATTATTTTCTTAAGTGATGTCAACAACATCTTGATGTTATTAATTGTTGAGACATGAAACCTGATTGCCATTAGGTAAAACATAAGGGTTGTCCAAAATGAAATAACCGCTGGCATTCCACTATTAGAAACACATGTTCTTAATGAGGTCAGCTCAAGAATCATTACAGTATATAATCCCAGATACATAGAGTTTTGTCAAACTTGTCCTAGGAATAAAAATATTAGTCCCTTTCCTTTGATATATCAGTATTAAATATGACAGTGTCAACCTGTAGTTGGCATGGCCCCATGCTGTGAGGTTGTCACAGCATGACTTAAAAAGCTTCTTTTGCTTTTTTGCAGGTGCCTTTCATTATCTGAAGCCAGATATTGCATAAATGAACTGTCCACTTCAAGTTAAAGCTGGTCTTGTTTTCTGGTCTCACTCCAAGGCTTGGATAAGAGGGATCTTCTCAACACACTGCAGCCTAAACTGGGGCAGTCCCACTGAGAGAAAAAAACTTGTTATGTTCTCTCCAGTCATAGCTGTTAATAGACTTTTGAAGGCTGGACAAAGCTGTACAGAAGACAAAGGCCAAAAGCAATAATGAATAAATGTGACATGCTTCATTATGAGTGGGTATACAAAACAGAGCACTATTTAACATCACAGCCTGGCAAACATTCCATTTTTTTGTTGTTGTTGAAATTAATGTGCATTGATTGGGACAAATGGAACATTTTGAAACTAAACTTAGAGCAGTTGAGCTCTGCGTACTCTGACTCATCTGACATCCAGTGCTGACTTTAGTCTAACTTTAAAACAGCTCAGTTTCTGAAGCAAGTTTGGGAGAACCTCTCACTGTACACACTGGAAATTGCCATCAAGAGGAAACGTCACAGTCCATAGGAAGCTGGATAAGTGCGAAAGACTTCCTGAGCAACTCATTGGTTACCTTGCCATGCTTTTGTAATCACCTTGTCAATAAATGTCACTCACAGGTTTTGCTTTACCAAGAGAGGAAATCTTGTGTAACATGACACCCAGATTTTACCTTTTCGTATGTGTTTTCCCAGTGTGTTTTACCTTTTTAAACAAACATGGGAGACAAAAACCCCACCAACAATGCGACTGATTTTTCACAACTGCCTAGCAATGTGCAATACTGTGTACCTCACACAAACTTTGGGATCATCCAAAGTCATAGATATAGAATCAGAACTATATTTTTGCAGGTACTTTTATTTTTGCAGTGCGTAATTCCTGATGATAAAATACAGAATTGTTGCAGTCTGCTGGGTTACTGAAGTCCAGCTTGCTAATCATGATTTAAAGGTCATCTTCAGGAAACAATACGAAGAAATGATCACGTTTACATTTTTTTTTAGTGATGTACAGGACATAGACAGAGATGGACCTGTATTTGACAGATTTGTTTAAATTATACAGCGATATCCAATATAGAAAGTATAATTATAGGAACCAAGGTTTACAAGAAGTTTGCATCGTGACATTTTAGAATGTCAATAAATTTGTGTTTTGTGATGTTGAGAGGAAGAGGATGATGGAAGGTGGGATTATTTATTTCTCTCTATTCTTGGAACAAAGAGGGAGGCAGAACACAAATACATTCCTTTTAGCATTAAGGACTATGAAGTAGTGAGTTAGACTAGGTTCAGTACAGAGGTTAGTTCACACAATGGTCTTAAGGGTGATGGAAAAATGAAATATTATCTTTGTGTTGCAGCCTCTACAACATGTGTTGTAAAAAAAAGAAAAACCCAAACAAAAAAAAACCCAACAAAAAAAGAAAACAAAAAACCAAATGTCTTTCATGTAAAAAGTTCAGTAAATATTTACTATTTATAATGAATAAACATTATGAAGACTTGCAAAGCACTGATGATTTTGTCCTAAAATGTAGTATTGTGCTAAATACATTGATACATTTTAATCTGAATATCATGAAGAAATAAACCATGTTATCTTCGATGCAAACTGTATTCATTATATGAGTGTATTGTGCACGCATCCTGGGCCGTGGGAACATTGGGCAGCCTCTGTGACCAGGTACTGCCTGTGTGCCATGTGGAACTCTGTGTGTGTGTGAGATAGTAAACCATGCATTTTCCAAGTGCTGTTGGAACCAGTAGTACATCTTCCCAAGAAGCCAAAAGCCTTTGCCATGCATTCAAAAGAAAATTACATAGGCTTAAAACCAGCACAAGTAGAGCAACTGGGATGGCTTCATACAATGCAGGAACTTTGTAATCGGTTATGGGCAGTATCTGTCCTGAATTGTATTTTTTTTCCTTAGAAACCTCAAGAATTTTTTAGTAGGCCTACACACAAGCTGATTGAAATTTTGGGAAGAGCCTTCAAAATGAGTGGTAAGTTTTACTGGCACATCAGTGTGCAAGGGAATTTTACCTCACCCTAGGATTGGTGAATGTTTAATTTCCTCACTATTTTTTAGGGGAGGTAGCCACCTGGAATTTATTTCTGCTGTTTTTCCATGTACATTTTATTTTTATTTTGTTCTTCTAAGTCTAGCCGTCTTCCACTGCAAAAGGAAGAAATACATTTCTTGAAAAGAGTACATTAAAATGCTGAGAAATGGGGAAAGGAGATTTTTTTTTTCCTTTCCAGTTTCTGTTTCTCTGATACTTCTAACTTCTGCGACAATTAAAATTTAAAACTCTCTTATTAACACCTATTTCCTGCTCTAAACTGCTATTCTTTTCTGATTTTTTTCAATATTGCTTCCAAGGACTAGGCCCTTGGTAATTGTCTCTTGTGCTAGGCTTGCTGCAAAGGCCAAGTAGACCTCTATTTCCCACTTGCAAACCCTTTCTGTAAACTGCTGGATCAAATCCTCCTTGCTTATAGTTTGGAACTGGGCAATGAGTGCCCCTTCCCCTTGTCACAGGGTGATCGAAAAATGCCCTTTTCTGTTCCAGCAGCTGCAGGGGTGGGACAGAGCTGTGATTTCTCCCCATCCCCTCAATCCCACCGAGGTGCTTTACTGACCTCACATTGGAGAATGGGCATTTTGGCTGCTCCATTGTCTTTGCAAGGGTCTCCTGAGCACCTTCTTGTGTGAGAGCCTAATGCAGAGCAGGAGGCTCTGGAGACAACACAGATAAGGAGAAAAGGCCCTGTCCCTGCCCATGGTGGGGAGTTGGAACTGGATGATCTTTAAGGTCCCTTCCACCTTAAACCATTCTACGATTCTTTGAAAATCATCCACTCTTCTCACAGTCAAGCCATGCAGTGGAGAACTGGGATGAACTTTTGTCATGGGAAGGGAGGAGCTTGGGGTGGAGGGACTAAGCAGTATCTTGATTTATGTGCTGTAGAAATCTTTGACAAAACTGTAAGGATAACTTGGGACACTGTTGATCCCTTCTTGTTATTGCTGTCACGACTGACAAGGTTCTTGGGAACCACATGTGTTTCTGGAATACGAATCCTGAATGTTCAGAAAGTCAAAGGGGAATGAGCCTGCCATGGATATTGCATTTGACAGAAAAGCCATGCAATATCTGGGAGGAATGTGCTCACAGCAATGGAGTTCAAACCCCACTCACTAATTAGTGAAGAAAGGGCAGGTCTCAGGGTCCCTCCTCTTATTTTCCTTTTTATTGCGTGTGTGAGTGTGCATATTTTACAAGATGGAAATAAATCATCACAGCTGCTTAACCAACTGTCATCTCATAAGAATTGGAAACTTCTGAGAGACAGGTTTTCATAAAAAAATATTTTTTCTTTGTGTCACAACCATGATTTTTATTATTTTCTTTTAAGTCCTCCTTTATCTAGAAATAACCTCTACTCCCGTCACAATATCCAGTACATGCATTTTGCCATATAATTACTTTAGTATGTATTGCTATTCCTTTATCTGGGCATTAATGAATGAACTAGGAAAAGAATAATTTTTAATGACAAATTTATCCTTTTCTTTTACCTTGATATTTCAATGTTTCTTAAATAAAAACTAGAAATAAACATTTTTCTCCAATAATCACATGGGGTTTTCTACGCAATATTGCTCAAAAGTCTCTATCCAAATAACAAATGTTGTTGAAGTGTATCTTTCTGAGCTATTTTGAAAGGCACAAAATGCCTGCCCGAGTCTACAAATCTTCACTGAAAATAACTGATTGTCAAACAGGTTCTATGTCCTCAGAAATCCATTTCTGCACCTATGTGATATTGGAGTTAGGTTTTTAATCCCTAGGTTAGGGTCTGTGCAAATTCAAACATAAAAAAATTTGGCTACAGGTCTGTAACCTGTTCTCTAAATGTAATGAAAAAATACAAAGTTACTTAACTTTAGAATTCCAAATCCCACCCCAAATTATCACATGCTACTAATATATTTTGTAGCAAGGATGTCTTCGTATTTTCTCAGAAGTATGGCAGACAACAGCATGCAAACTATTTGTTATGCCTGAATTCTCTGATATATCCTCATACATATAAGAAATCTATTCTCTCTGGTTACTGCTGATGTGTAAAGCATACATTTTTGCTGTGTTGGTAACCATGAACATTCTCAACATTTGCTATCCATAAAGTCTTCAGGCCTTAAAGTCTGTAAAGTGGATTACTAGGAAATAAGAAGAAATTAATTTAAGACAATATCAGTGCGACCATCAGAAACCTGGAACAGCTTGAATTTATAAACTTCTTTGTATTGTTCACTTACATGTTCTGTTTAATTGCAAGAAAACCTGAATCCTGATTAGAAGTTCCCATTTTTAATTTATTTTGGCTTTTGCAATAACAAGTAGATATTTCCTAGAGCAACTGGAGCGTCCTAGGGTTATTTAAAGAATCACATGAGTTTATTTGAATCTGTTCAATATATTTGTCTATTGTAAAATACTAAAACTTGCAGTCTGCTTCTCTGGTCATTGCAGGTAAGAGGCCATTTGACATGTCAGATTTTCACTCCCTCTTCTCTCCCAGCACTTCTGGGGAGCTCATCACAGGCTGGGAAGTTCTCATCAGTCTAAGGGAGCAAAATGCTATAGATAGAGGTTTAGTCAGGTTCAAAAATGTACAGATATTTACCGTACAAGCAGGCTTCAAAATCAGGATGTGTACATAGTGCTGGTGCTTGGCTCTGTTTTGCCATCATGGCTCCCACAAGCAGCACTTTGCAGTGTTCACACACAGTTTAAACCTTTGCTTAGTGCGTTTACATTGCCTCAGAACCAGTGACTGATTAACCCAGAGTGGCTGTGGACAGCTTGGGCACTGCAGCATTTTGACATGCACTGTTTATTATTCAGCTACTCAGACAATGTCATGAAAAATCATAATAAAACTAGGAAGACACATCACATTTGACCTTTGCTGAATAATTTAATAAAGCCAGCTTGATACACAAATATGAAAGAGCAGTTGCTGGTAAGACCGGAACTATTGCTTCCTTGTCCAAAAATTGGAAACAGTTCAGAAGCTTTATTAACCATTCAGTGTCTTCATCTTCAGCACAGTTTGTCCCTTAGGCCATAACCAAATGTTAAGCTACTTGTTTCTCCCCACACTCCCCTCCTTTTGACACTCACAGGGGTATCTTTGCTTATGCTGTACACAATTATGGTCTCAGTTCTTCTCATGTCTCTACAAATATCCATGTTTTTTTTCTCACAGACTCAGTTTTATTTACACAAACATTTTTCTCCCCATAGTTATGCATTTATTCATAATTATCTCAAGTGTACATACCTGTAAAAATTTAGCTTTAAAAGAATGATTGTGACAGGTACTCTGCACACTCGACCCATGATATTTTATAATTCTGCAATTCAGAGACAGAAAAAATGTTTTTGGAGTCACCCATGTGTGAGTGTCTCCACAGTCAGTTACAGAATTATTAATGAAGGATACAAATCTCTTGAGGTTTTTGAAATGCTGTTTTGGCCACATTTATTCTGGGGAAGGGTCTGTTGGGGCTGGGGGTGGTGTGGCTTACAGGGACCATCTGGTTCTGCACCACTCAAGCCATAGAGCTTCACTGGGGTATGCCCTTCTGTGGAGTCCATGACACAGCATTTGTCTGAACCCTTTTTCCATCGTCCCCATCTGGATTCTCCAGGTGGTGGAACACACTCTTTGCACTCGATGTCATGGCTTCTCCTCATTGCCTCCCTTTCCCCGTGGCTACCCAACAAACTTGAGTCCTGCTACTCTGCAGGTGCCCACCAGCCACACCTTTTATCCCAGTGCCTGCATAAGCTCAATAGAATTTCTCTCTCACTTGCTCTTCCCAAAGACTCCTACCGGCAGCACCAGCACCAACTGCAGCAAAACGGGACATCACTGTTTCACCTGGTGCTGAAACCTGAGGGAAATGTTTGTGCAGTCAGGGCTGCCTGATCTGAAAAGGGGACAATGAATGTGTGTGAAAAGGCAGGGTGGAGTTCAGCTTTTCCTTTAGAGCCCAGAAAGATTTCTGAGTGCAGTGCAGTGTAGCCATGGCAGGCATGGGGTGGGCATGGTGGGGGGTCAAGGGGGGCCACTGTGGAGGACGTGGGGAGCAGCCAAAACGTGGCCCTCACCAGCTGAGAGGACACAGCCCTGAGGAGAGCACACAGCCACTGCCAGGAGCAGCTTCTGACCTGCTGGGACTGGGGAATGTCAAGAGGACAGCACTCGACTGGGAGCTGCTGGTGGTGGGACGGGGCTCAGTGGTGTGTGAACCATCTGGTCTCTCTGGTGCCACGATGTCCAGATGCCATGTGCAGCGGAAACAGCACAGCTTTCCCTGTGGGTGGATGGAGAGACAGCAGGAACCATGCTGGGAATCCTCTGAGAAACCTGAGGGATTTTTTCTGCTGAGGGTAAAGCCCAAATACGGTTTTCCACATGGGTGTTTTTGTCCCGAGGAAGGTCCACAGTAGGTGGGAGGGGAGATGGTGCTGTGGCCCCGCAGTACCCCTAAAAGTGCATTTTTCTCGAGTGTGTGGGGTCAGCAAGGGGTGGCTGAAGGGAGCAGCCAGGGCAGAGGTGTTCCCAGCCACAGCAGAGGTGATGCCTTTGGGTAGAGCTCAGTCTGTCCTTCGGGAATGGTTGGGAACAGCATGTGTCATTTCTGGAGTTGGCTCCTGGTACATGGAGCATTGTGCAAAATTAAATCCACTCCCTTTTGCAGGGGCTACTGGGACATGGCAGGGCTATGCCAGTGCTGCGATGGTCCCAGGTGATCCATGTGTGAGCAGCAATGGGGTATTGTGGGGAATAGGACCTCCTGGGGATTCTCTTGGTAACTGCACTTCCCAGGGCAGACAGCTCCAGTGAGCCTTCGACTTAGCCTGGCTTTGGTTTCAGAGCATTTTGTCAGACCCAGTCATGATCCAGACTGTGCCTGCCAGTGCTGAGACCACGGTGGAATCTCAGGTGGGAGGTCTCTGCCAGTCCTGCCAGTGCCCAGGCTGTCCCAGCCAGGTGCTGACCCCGGGGGCAGGAAGAGAGTGCAGGGCTGGTCTGCCCTGCCTCGCTGAGAACCAAGCCCAGCAAAACCACCTGTGAGACTCAGTAAAGTTATGTGATTTGGCTAAAATAACACTGTAGATTCTGGTGAATAATTTATGGGGTTTAGACATGCATCAAGCTTGTGGCAGAGGTCCTTGCCTACCTCCTTTTGTAATCCTTATTCATAAAGGGTTACATAAATGCCATGTATTTGAAGGATCTGGAAGGAAGCAGTTTCTCCACTCCCCATCTAAAGGAAAATATAATCTCTGCTAGTGTGGAGAGAATCACAATCTCTCTTGCTTGAATGGAACTTGGAGTAGTTAAATTTTTTACTGCTAAATATTAAAAAATAAAACTCCCAAAAAGAATACACAGATCATAAGGAGCTCAATCTTTTGCCCATGTACTTTCCTTTGATTTTTAGTGGAAATTTTAGGTGTGTGAGGACCCAGAGATAGCAAAGATGAGTGAACAAGGCAATTCTGATATGTGAAACTACAGTTCTGTTACTTCTATTCTGATTCTGCTCAAGTTCATCAGGAAAGATTAACTTTGGCAGCTTGTTCAGTGACTAAATCTTGATATTTTTGTGGCTTAATTCATAACATAACTGTAAGCTATTGCCCTGTGTTTATATTTCTCATCCATTTCTCACATTTCCAAAGCATACTGATATGTGATCCTGGCAATTTAGCTACCATAATTGGCATTTTTCTAGGGCCAAAGGGAAACAAATTCCTTATCCTCCATACTTCTTTAATTTCTGAAAAACAACAAGTAACATGGTTAATCCTCTTTTTTGATCTTTCCCCCCCCTTTGAGTTTTTCTTATGGTCTTTGCCTTTTAATCTTTTACTTTCTGTTTAATCTTCACTCATTGTCCCCCTGCATTTGAAGAATTTCATGTACTTACATCTCTAAAAAGAATTGGACCACTTTATGGAAATAGCTCTTTAGGATCTTGTTCAAAGCACCATTACGTACTTTTAACTGTTTGGGGGAGGGTGAAAAAAGGAGAGAGAAAAAGCAACTTTAAAAGCAGTGTTTGTTTGTGTAACCTAGCAGAACACTGATCTGTTCAACGAGATGCAGAAACAGTGTCTGGAACACCCCAAGTTAAAATAGGACCAGATTACTTTAAATGAGCAGGAGGATGAATAAGCATCTGCCTTTGATAGGGGCTGGGTCCCATCATCTGACTCCTGGTGCAGGTGTGTTTGCGCAAGAGCATTTCAGGAGGGGCCAAACAGGGTAGCACAGGTGAGTTCTGTGGTTCACTCGTGTGCAGCTCCTTCCGAGCAGGAGGGAATGAGCTGTGCTGTGTGGATGCAGAGCCCTTAAACCTTTCCTGCAGAGGACACCATTGCAGCCCCAAGTAAGTTTTCCTTTGCACATCATCTTTTCTCAGGTGGTGTGGAGATAACTCTGTGGGTAGTCATGTGGAAACTGGTGAAATGCAGTATTAGTTATGCCAAGGATGGTGTGCTCTGGCCTTGAGTGGCCTCTCCTCTGGGTGACCTGGGTATGTCACAGCGTGTTTGGAAGGGAATGTGTCACACTGAGTTTGTTGGGCCAGGATTCTGGGTTTGTGAGATACCTGTGGGATGAAGCCCAAGTGTTGACAAGCATGGCCTACTGTTAACACAGTAGTTGATCTTCTAGGCTTAGGCTGATGTGGCTCTGACTGTCTGAATGGTGGAGAAAGTTTTTGTGTGCCCTTTATTGAGCATTAAAAAACTGGTGAGATGTGTGAGGACGTCAGTGCACTGCATAGCATAACATGAGTTAAAACACTTATTTCTAGGAAATAATGAGTGTGCATCACAAGAATTGGGCAGAAGCTATGTTTTAAGAGGCAAGGTGAAGCACAGCATTCCTTGTTCATTGCATATGCAAACCTGTCACTGTGAATTCACTGGTGTGATTTTTGTCACTCAATTCTCAACTCAGTTGTGGTGCTGTACTCCTAAAACCTCCCTTTAATTTTTTTTGTTTTGCCAATACCAAAAAGTCCCAGAAACTTGGCCAACAGAGGTCATGTGTTTCTCAAGCAGGCAAGAAGTTTACAGGGATTAGCATGTGTCCAACTTAATTAATGCAGAATTGCAGGCTTCTTTTACTGAAGGAAATTCTTTAAAGAACAAATAAACAGCAAGAGTTTATGGAATTTTGGAAAAGTTGCAAAACCTAAATGAAAATCCTTTTCCAGTTACATGAATATAAATTGGGCATAGTTCCCCTGAAGGTTTTATACTAGTTCAATGTATATATTTTATTTGTAGTTAAACTGCTGATAAAGCTTTTCTTCTATTGCCCCAAAACAAGATTAGGTCCCCTGAATCTCCTCTCATTTACCCACAAGGATAGGTAAATTAGATCTCTCCTATAACTTGGCCCCAACCAAGAACAGGATTTTGCATTGCTCTTTACTGGAATTTTAAATCTTTTTTCTTTCTTTCCTTTTTTTTTAAAGACTGATTTTAAAACAAATAGTTAAAATGTGGAGCTGAGTACTTCTTCTAGAAGTTGCATATTCTAAATTTACTTATACCATAGTCTGCTGCTCATATAAAATTACAGACTTCACTTTCATCTTTCTTTTTACAAGAAACCCTTAATGAGAAATGCAGGCTGTTTAGTGATACCGATATACTGCAATCTTAGCATGTGAATTAGTCATCATACAATCAGTTCAGGGGGTCAGGCCTAAAGAAACAGTGCAGAGTTGGCAAACTGCTAGTCGGGTGATGTGCTCTCCACTTCAAAGTCATGGTGCTTATTCCCCAGAATTCAGATCACAGAAAGAAACAGCTGGTATTGTCATTTGTGGCAGTAAGGACTTTTTTTTTTTTGTAGCAAGATAAGGTTTCACTACTTTGTAAAACAACAATTTACTTTAGAGTGACCTAGCCTGTAAAACACAATAGGAAGCAGGAATCCTCGGAGCACTGCTCTGCTATTATCATGCAAGTAGACATGACCTGTGACAAACCACACTGGAGAAGACTTAACCTCCTTGCTCCTGGTCTGAAAATATTCTGTGTAGTCCACTTGTCAGTGGCAGTCAAAGGTTTCATATTCCAGAACAACTTCATAAGCAGTACTTTTCTGTTTGGATATTGCTCTCTTGCATATTTCCAGTGTGGCACGTATTTTTTGGCAGCACACAGCCACAGATGGCCAGTCCTAATGCTTAATGCAGTCACATTAAAAGTTTCGACTTTCCACCTAAGTTCCAAGGCTGTCAAATTTGAGTTCAAATTTAAGTTTTCATGTTCAGCTTGTAGATAGCGGCTGTCTGAAACACCATATTTTTTTTCTTCTTCCCCTAAATCCCCATCACATCACAGTAGTGCTTTTAAAGTCATTTCACCTAGTAACCTGAGCAGATTTGTTGTCCAAATATTGTGGGGGTGGGGGAATAAAAAATTAAATCACACATTTTAAACTGCCTGGCAGATGTGTGTCTCAAGGATTTGTTATTGTTCTATTATTGTTATTATTAATAGACTTCACAGACAAGGCAGGCTTATCAGCCAAATGCCTCATTATCAAATGACTGAGACCCAATAAGTACTTAACAGCATTCCTTACCAAAAGAGGAAATGGTCCCAGGCCAGACCCAACTCTGCCAGAGCTGGTGGACAGAGCCCCGCTTCAATGAAGCATCGCTTGGGGCCCCTCGATGCTCATTCCCCTCTATTTTCTGACACGCTTTTTAATTCCCCCAAATGAACCAAACAGCTTTAGCTGCTCTCATCTCGCAATGTGTTCTGCAACTTCTGGAAAGGAACCTGGACACAAGGAAAAATACTACAGAACAAAAAGAGCCACAATACAAACCATATGACAATGCCTATTTCTTCATCCTCTTTGTCATGTTGTTTTACTCTTTCCTGGCATTAACTGTCTTTT
This sequence comes from Corvus kubaryi, assembly GCF_017639235.1. NCBI lineage: Eukaryota > Metazoa > Chordata > Aves > Passeriformes > Corvidae > Corvus > Corvus kubaryi. The sequence goes on along the minus strand of NW_024581136.1, from coordinate 3,802,014 downwards.
TTGGTTATGTACGCTCGAAGAAAGCGGTTTCAAAGCAAGATCCTTACCAGGAGTTCATCGAGGATAGGAACTGAAGTAAGAAGTGGAACATGACCCAGCCAGCGGTGGTGAAATTTGACTTTGAAGAAGAAAGTATTCTTTGAACTCCTTAAACCAAAATACTCTGCAAAACTCACCGGACTGTCTCTGCTGCCAAGATCTCAAGCGAAGATCTACACATTTATCTTGTTTGACCATTGCCCTCACAGTAAATCAGAGTGTTGCTTAAAATAGGTAATGGAAGATGAAGTTTCTTTCTTTTATTTTCCCACAATCCATTTGTTGCTGGAATATATATTTTCTAAGTTTTGGAGAAATCTTATAAACTTTAAAATGAGAGTGAAAAGTGGACATTTTTGGCTTTTGTTTCCAGTTCGGTGCAAGAGGAATGGGAATCCATCCTTCAGTGAGACCCTGAATTTAAGACCAAGGACAAGTTTGTGTATGCACATACCCATTCCAGTGGAATGCTGTTGCTTCTGAGTCCTTCAGACCTGGGAACTGGAGTGTGGTATGCCTGGGAAGTGCCTCCCTGGAATAGCAGAATGCATTTTGCCTAGACCAACAAATACTATTTAACATGCAAATATAGAAAAGCTCCTCTTGCATTCCCTCCCCTCAAAAATTAATTTCATATGCTATGGCAAAAGATTGAAAAAACATCTGCAAAATGTAATTAAAATGCATCTACTGGAAAAACAGGTCGTGTATTCAGAGTGAGTTTAGAGTCCTTGCCTTGTCCATGTTTTGCATGTATTTATTCTTCACTAGCTTCTAATTGAAGTGTACATTTCATTTATAGAGAATGGTAACTACAGCTGATCACAAACCTAACAGCGGAAGGGCTTCTCTGCGTCTGCAGTAAATATTTGCTAAAATATTGCACAAGCTTTGCTCAGAGTTGTACTGAACACATTAGACTGCCATCTGACTTACTCATTTTTCTCCTGCCTAATAAGTATTGAAAAAAAATCAGAGTTCTGACATAGAACATATTGCTGTGCTTAATATAAAAGAACAGAACTTAAGTGCTCAGTGATATCCTGGATATGCTATGACACACTGCTCCGATAGCACACGTGTTCATCTTCTGAGCCTTTAACTTGCATCCTGCCTCAGCCAAGGTCTCCCACTAATGGTTTTCACTTGTATCTTGTGTGTAACTGCTTGGATACATAACACATGGGGCTGCATTACAGAGCCTGTGGCTGCTCAGAGGGCTCTCTGAGCACTGTAATCATTTTCAGGTGGTATGTAGGCTCTGAGTTTTCTTAGTATGCAGACAAAGCCAAAGTGGGCGAAATAAATTTCCATGTATGTATTAACTTTTCTTTTCCTGCTAGTGGAATTACAAGATTAAGGATTTGGTTTTTCTAAAGTGTGTAATGTTCATGATTATGTATGGACAGTTTTAGGGATGTGTAGATTTTTAATTCTGTCAGTATTCAGAAAAAGATTGTATAAGTATTCATTCTGGGCTGAGTGATCAGATGTTGTTCCTGTTTCCTGGTGGGATGTGATAAGTGTTTCTGGTGTATGTGCAAGTAGGGAGGTTGATGCTATGCATAACTACTTCTCATAAAACTAAAATTTGCTTCCCACTTACCAGCATGAATGTTTGTAGAAATAGGTGTTGACTCAGCTCAGAGTGCTCTGTCTCTGATGGCTATGCCAAAGAAAGATAATAAGAATAAGGTGATACTTTCTCAGTTGTACTTCCTCAGCCTTCAAGGATTTGCTGGTCAGACAGCAGCCATCTGAGGCAGAGGCCACTCCTGTTGTCTAAATGTGGGGGTGAGATATGTGCAGAACACTGATGTGGAAAGGTATGAACACAAGCATTTAAACAGGCCAGAAAATGCTCACAGATGTACTTTTGCTCGATTCATCCAAGTCCAAGTTAAATGGTTTTGACTATGGTAAGAAGACTAGAGCTGCAGATCTTGCACAAATCAGCATTTCGTCTATGTTATGCGTGTCCTGGCTGCTTCATCTACAGAATTTGGAGTGGAAAAATGAAAGTTCAAGTTATCTGTGTTCACATCATGCTCCTGACTTTGGAGTATGTGAAATTGAAATCAATCCGAGTTGAATGGCTTGTGAGGGCTTGGAGCAAATGGGCAGACTGACTCTTTCCAACACAGAGTTCTGGCTGTTTGTGCTCTGAAAGGCTGTGTAAATGTGGATTTGCTCTCCTGACAGATGATCTTTTACTGGTTTTGTCTTGTAGTGTTTTTTTATTCTTTGCAGTGTATGATATACCATCTTAAAAATTAAAGATAATTCTTTGAAACTTCATTCAAACCCATGTCCTTTATTTCTGTGAGCAGGTTCTGCTTTTATCTGACCAAGCAATTATCAGATCAGCCTAAATCCCTTAAACATTCTTTAGTAATGTGCTGCCATTGTCTGGCATTTAGGCTTTTTGGAAACATTCACAACTCACTTAAGAAGACTGCAAGCTCTTCAAACAGTTTTACATTGTGCGTGCCTCTGTGTGTGTGTGTGTGTGTGTGTGCCAACAAGATGAGGCTTTTTCCTGTCCTATCTCTATGCAGTAGTAAAAATGTCTCTCTGTCAATGTTAGCCACAGGACACGTTGGTGGCATTATTGGCTTTCTTTCTTCTGTGTGTCAAAGCCTGTCCATCCCTGCCCAGGAGATCTTGTGAGTAATGTAGGAGAGAGGATAAAAGCCACGGCAGTGTTTCTGAACCTTCAGTGCATTCACATCCCTCTGCCCTCCTGACTATCCAGTGAACTAACTGGAACTGGAGAAGTTTTGGGTTTGGAAGTGTATAAGAAGTGTACAAGACTAGTATGCAGCCTTGGGAGTTGAATGCCAGCTTTGTAGGACAAGCAAGAGCCCTATCTGAAACAGTGGTGTGCAGAGAGAAGGAGGGTTAAAAGGTACATCTCCTTCCCTCAGCAGAAGGAAACATGACAAGGCACTGCAATTTTGATGCCTCAATAGAATAATGTGTTGGCTGCCTCTGAAAACAGAAGGTTGTGAGGGTGGTGAGGGTAGGGATAAATGGCACACAGATCATGATGTGAAATTTCTGAGACAGTTAAGGTGAGAATTATCCACCCCATTCTGTCTTCTGTGTATGAAACCAGTGTCTGTGCAGTGCTTTCAGAGCTCACAGAAGCCTCTGATCTGTAACGTTGTCAGTCTCCTTTACAGCCACCTCTGCTTTTCTGTGTGTGAAACAGGAATAGGAGAGCCAAAATAACTCCATTCATGGTGAGCCTTGGGCTGTGAAGTATGATTTACACCTCTGAGATAACCAGAATGCTCCAGGATAAGCACTGGAGAAGGAAGGGGGGGGGGGGGAAGGAGAGCGTTACAAGGCACCATAATGAGGACTTAGCCCAGGCAAGGGGCTGTCACGCTATAGGAAATGGAGTTGGAGAGGCTGTTTGTGGCAGCAAGACTCAGTTCTACATGCTAATAAGCGCCTTGAACTTTAAAAATTTTAGCATTGCAAGAAGAGAAGGATTCATTAATTGGCTTTGATTTGTAGGTTTTTTTTCCTCTCTTTCTGCTTACTGGTGTTCTGAATTAACATCACTCATCTGGTGATCTTACTAAGAACCTTCTTGTTCCTTCTTCCTTGCTGGTAAGAAACATGCTAAAACAAATTAGACTGTGGATCTTGCTTTAGTTCCCCTACTTTTGGCTGTTTCTTGTGGCCCTCTGTAACACATTGCAGCTGATGTGCGTGGGCTGTTTTTGGGGAGGTGTCCACTTTGCATTTAGTTTGAGCTTTTTGAGATACACTATGAAAGGCTTCACTGAAATGCAGGCATGTTGTAGTTTCCACTCAGCCTTTGTGAATTAGTAAGTACTGTAGCTATCTCAGACTGGTTTGCAAGAAGGTCTACTTCTGATTAAACGCCTGCTGAGAAATATTAGGGTCTTCTCTAACTTTATTCGCCTATGTATATACCCATGTGGTACATGTGTTTTAGTGTATTAGGGTTTGTCTTCCTCTGAATGCCAAAATTATGACAAATAAGCAGGATCAGCTAGAATGGCAGATATTTTGTACTGCCCTCATACTGGTGTAAATTCTGGTGTTTGCTGGTATGTGAGTTACATCTAGAACTGAAACATATTGTAGGTTCATTTTGACTACTTACAGCTCTGAACTCTACAAATGAAGCTCTCTGCACCTATGGGGAGCCTAAAATACATATTGGGTGACCAAGTGTTCCTGCAGCCTGTAGGCAGCTGTAGACATTGAGCATTCTTTCACTGTAGTTATTAATGCATAGAAAACTTCATGGTAGTGCCTGCTGTTGCCTTCCAGAAAAAATTAAGTATGCCTGAATTAAAGCAAGCCTGGTACCATACATGCCTCTACCTTGTTTAGTTAGCACGGCAGATGCTGCAAAGTTTTGTCACTTCATCTGTGACATACTTGCATACGTAGACAAAAAGAGCCTGATATTTAGTAAGAAAACACTTTTCTCATCAGAGGAACACATAAAATGACTTTATGGAATTGTTCAAGTACCTCTGGCCTGGATTCAGAGGAACACACAAGTCTACACTGAAGTCTTCTGTCAGTCATGTGTATGAGTGCAGTGGCACTTGGAGAGCATATGCTTAAAACTAAACACGTGCTGCCATGTTTTCCTGAGCAAGCCTGCTTCCCGAGCTTGGAAACTCTATAAGTGCAGCAATCTGTGCTACAAACTTAAGCAGCTGAAAGAGGCTGATTTTTTTTTTTCTTTTTCATGTGGGATGTGTAATAGCAAATCCTTTGCCTTGTAAGTAAGCTTAGTGAATTAACAGCACTCATACTTCTGGGAATAAGTGAATTCTGGGGGCTTGTTTTGAATCAAATGAATGTGAACCCTCCAAAGACTCCTTTCCTCCATAACAGAATGACAGTTGGAGACCTTCCAGCTTTTTTGGCTATTCTAAAAAAAAATTGGAAGACACAGTAAGCCTTGACTGACAACTTCTTGTAGTATAACTCCGCACTACCTTCAACTTGTTTTTCAAATTCTCAGTAACAGAGCCTTCTTTTCAGCCTGGGAATGCTATGTGACCTAGCACATGAAACTGCATTAAATATAGATGACCTTTGGCAGTGCCCCCTCCCTGCCATATATTTGCTTTCATCCCCCAAGACAAAGAACAACCAAAGGGGTCATAAAATTAACACACAGATAAAAGTTTCTGCCAATTGAGGTTACATGGCTGGGTATCATTGCGTGTATATGTATGTTCAATAAGCCAAAAGAAAATTGTACTTTTTTCTGGCTCGTTTAGAAGCCTGTGGTTAGGCCCAGTATGTTTGCTGGGGTAGCTGTCCTTGTTTTCTGCCTTGGCAAGGCAGTCCTTATCTTGTAGTTGCATGCTGATGACGTAATTCCTACCTCCTGTGTCTGAAGAGGACTAGACTTGGATGCAGTTTCGTTGGCACAAGTGTCAAAAGCTTACAGTGATCACTTTGTGCTTTGTCATGAGTCCCTGAGGTGTGTCAGTGTGGCAACAGAGTCAAACCTGTGTTGAATTCATGATGTGGTATGCAGGCTCACTGTGAGGTGACAGGATGCTGAGGGTTTTACCGACAGACACAAATCTGTGATTTAGAAAGGGCATAATGGGAGGAGTAATGTGCTCCTGGACTTCTAATGCTAAGCATGGTCCTTGCTTCAGAAAAACCTGTGAGTGCTGTGCTGTCCACAGTGACCTTGATGAACCAAGGGGTTCCACAGTAATTGTTTTAGGGCAAGGGGAAAAATAAATCTGTTTGACATAATGCTCTAAAATTTTTTTGCCCCCTTTAAATAAAATAGCTTTAAGTAAAGCTGTATTAGCTTTATTTTCAGCAGACCTTTTTTACTGAAGAAGTCTTTGAAACTTTTTGATGCATAGAATCATTAGATAATCACATAAATGGCTTGGTCATGCAGTGTCATGTGGTTTTACTTATATACAGAAGTTCTGTCGAAACATTTTCTGTCTCTTCTTTCTTCTGTCTCTGTGGTATTTGCTGATTCATCCAAACTGCTGTGTATTGAGGGAAGGAGTTAATTGCAGTGGAGTGGTTCTGTCGGAGCTTCGAATGGGCTCTCTCATGTTTGCTTATCAGTGCTGATCCTGATGGGCTGGAGGAGAGGGAGTGTAATCTGTCCTCAGCACTGAGCACTATCAGCCTGGCAGGGCTCCTGGCTTCCACAGGAGCTCTCTAGAAAATGACAATTCTCATTTTCTGGTCATTTGAAGAAAACTCCCCTGCTGAATGGTGAAGTTGGTTCTGGTCTTGGAATTGTGAGCAATATGGGAACTTGTTTGCCCCTAATTGTCCTCTCAAGTCACTAAGTATTGATTTCTTTGTTGTTGTTGGTTGGTTATTTTTAGGAAAGGAGGAGAAAAAGAAAAATGTGTTTTTCTAACTTTCAACTATATGCTTTGATCCTGCATCCTTCTGGGTGTTCATTTTTTTCATTGCTGCAAAATCAGGATGTGGAGGATATTAACCAGATTTTTTCTCTAGCTTTATATTGGTGTCAGCTCAGATGCACAGCTCATCTGGGGAGGATGAAAACCATTTAAATCTGGCACAGGGAGGTTACTCATAGCAACCAACTTCAGGCCCTGAGCAGAGTGGGCTGATGAGGGGCAAGGCTGCAGCTCTCACCTGCTCTTCTTTGATAGTTACCCAATAGGGTAAACACACTAAATCCAAATTCACATTTCTATGTGGGGCCTAAACTTAAATATATCCGTCCTGGTAGACAGGTAAAGCTGTTTTTTAAAATAAATCTTTATTTATATCAACAGGTTAATAATTATTTGTGTTTAAAATAATACTTTAAAAATTATCTGTGTCCTGCATCGTGTGACATGCTTTTAGCTGCTTTGTCATACACAGCTGTTATACAACTATATAGAGAGATGTAAATCAAAGGGTTTAATAAAAAAGGCAAAAAAGCAACTCTGTATTAAGAGAATCTCAGGGAATACAAGTTTTCCAGCTGTTCATTCTTGAAACTGACTGCAGTCAAAATGAAATGTTCCCCATCTTGGAAGCGCATACTCATTGAAGCACTGATGTATTAATTGGAGGGTGTTTGGTGTTTTAAGCTTATCAGCAAAAATTGTAGTCAGAATGTTGTGCCAGCTCTGAATTATATTGAATTGCATTGTGCCATGCAGAAAATAAATTTCCTTTAGCTGAAGAGTGTGAGCTGGGTAGGATGAATGGGAGGCATCCCACAGATATTACCCATGATTTGTGTCTGACTGCACAACTGCACTGGAAGAAAGCATAAACATCCCAACACTTCTAATCATATTCTCAGCCACTTTCAAGAGCCGTTTAAACAACAGGTTTCTCTTTTGCTTCTGTGTTTACGTCCTGGCATGACTTGTGATTAAAGTTTACACACACTGTAAAGAAGAGGTGTTTTGACTGGATGGGACCTTTGCTCCTCTGTGTGACCATGGGATTTCACAGTTTTGTGCTTCCATAGTTCTGCTGGTTAGTTCTCTTTTCTCAGATTTGAGTTGCTTCAGATCCTCTCCTGGAATGAAGAGATCTTGGGAAACATTGGTTATTTGTGCTAGAGCTGCTTGTGTTGCTGTTAAGGTTTCTCTGTGCATGTTTAGACCTCTGTCCTGCTCATACACTGAGCAGCTCATGGGCAGGAAAGTAGCACTACAGCTGCACTGCAGCACTCTGGGCCCTCACTGCCACCTCTTCACCAGGTCAAGTGTCATGAACCTTGGACTGATTATCCTGATTATTCAGCCAATTAACTGGGCTTGGCTATCCTGATTTCTTATTGTCACCTGATTACTTGCCGGATGTTGCCATACGCAATGGAGCCACGTGAGAATCAAGAGGCAATCAGGACCATTTAGTTAGCTTTTTTTTGGGTCTGATGAAATACTGTTCTTTTTTCCCCCCACTTTTTACTTAAACTTTCAAAATTTCTGTTGGAATGAGCAGTGTGACCTCAGGAGAGGGTTATCTCTCTTACTCTCTTATGCTGCATTTAGCTGAAATATTGATTTTTTTCTTGGTACATTTTCTGACATGCTTGGTACTTTTCAGAGGAACAATAAGCAGGATTATGCATACCAGACAGCATGAGGGTTTCAAATCCAGAACATTTGTCACTTCAGCTAATGGGGTGTGACTGAGGGAGGAATTTGATCTGTGAGTTTTAGTTTTGTATCTATCAGTTCTGTTGCTGACCATTAGTTTTGCATCAGCACAGACCAAAAATGCCATCCTTTATAAATACCTAGTAGAGGATCTGGTCAAAACGAAATTTTTAGAAGCACATGTCCATTATCAGTTTAGTTGGGATCTCTCTCTTGCACCCACTCACATCTATTGCAAATCAGTCTCTTTTTCCTGAAGCCAGGATTGCATCCTCAATTCACACCAGCTGAGGATGTGTCCAGTGTTACTTATTTTTGTAAGAAATGTCTTTCACTTCCATTGAGTTAATTATTTTGTACATGGTTGAGTACTCTAAACTGCATGTGGCCTTTGTGGAAAGAAAAGGAAAACATTGGATATTGTTTTTGTTATTGACTTCTATTTTTCTATAAATTCCTCCAAAAGCAACTTATTTTCTTCTTTACTTGTTTCATTTTTATCTCAATCTCAACTATTCCTTTTGTCCTTCATCCTTAATTCATTTTTGAGTCAGAAAATAGGACACCTGTCAGCCAACTGTGAGCCGAATTTCTATAATTTACAGAAAGACTGGTCATGAAGTGCTTAAAGCTCTGGGGACTTGGGTACCACCCAGTGCAGAACAGATTAATTTCACGGTGTTTTTCTGCATTTGCACAAATTAAAAATATGAGAATCTGCACTTCGTTTGTTTGAACTTCTTGAATTAAATTTCTTCAATCAGTTTTGAGCTTGGGTTTGGACACTCAGCATTTTCAAAAGTCTCCAGATTCCAAGTTCAGTGCCAGTTGGATGTGCAGGCTTCTTTCTCTGCCTGTATCCCATTAGTTTCTGATGCAAAGGGATTCATTTCTGTAACCTCTGTTCATCACCAGTTTTCTCCACTTAGACATTACCCTTGTTTGCATGTTTCAGACCTAGTGTTCCTGTATTATGTGTTACTGCTGGATGAAATGCTAATCTCAGGGACTTTAAATTTGTGTTCACTCCTACCTCAAACACTGCTGGTGCTCCACGTTGGAATTGGTGTTTGAAGACACAGAACAGTGGCTTCAGCTGTCTCTCATGGTTGTTTGGGGGAAACTGTGCTTTGATTAAAAATTCTCAGAGATTCAGTGATGTAATATAATTCAACCATGCTTAAATTTAGCCAAACCAGTCCAGATCTTTTGGGATTTTTTCTTATTTTTAGATTTTCTTCTCTCCTTCCTTGTAGGGAGAGCAGATAGGAATGTTTGCCCCCTTTGACCTTGTAGAATGTTGCCATGAAAACAATACCTTTCAAACCTGCTGAAACATGGAAAACCCACAAATGGAAAATTTTTTGGCCAGAAAGAATAGCTGTAACAATAGTTTGGTGACTCAGAACTTATTGAATCACATCTCCCTCTAGGGTTTAGATGTCCCTGGATGAGGTCAGGCTGCCAATTGATGACTTCGCGTGTAGTAAGTTTTGCAATTTATAAAATGTTTCCTTGCAGTTCCCATGATGTTTTTACATGCAAGAAACTGTTCTGAGTTAAAGCATCTCTTCATTGCTGGTGCTATACAGGAATTAACCTGATCATTTTCTTGATGACTGAACTCTAGCTTTTGGGTTTTCCATAAAATTTTGCCACTAAGTCAATGTGGTTTTGTTGGTGGTGCTTTGGGGTTTTTTTCTCCCTAATTTTTTTTTTTTTTTTTTACTTCAGTAAAGTTGGATAGGTCTTCTATTCTGCACTTAGCAGTTCAGTCAAAACTGCTCAGGTTAGGCACCCTTGCTGGTTAATGAAAGGAAATAGGAGCCTTTCTGAGAGCATTTATACTCACTTATATAAAAATTTATTTTAAGATTGGTGTATCAACTTCTGGTGTATCTCTGCCCACTAACCAGGTAGACCAACATCTATTTACTTCACTTTATCAGCTTGATAGGAAGGAATTTTACATATGAAAGAGCAAGCAGTAGTATGTAACGTTCAGAAGAGCAGATAATTTTTGTCTAAGATTTCTTCATAGTCATAATTGCTTTATATACTAAACTGAACAGATACAACAGTAGAGGTGTTAGTCTGGTTTTCTCTTCTGAGATGTGGATCATTGGTTTGTATGGACTCAGTTCTTGAGGCCTGAAAATGCATCTTTACTACAGGAGAATAGTTTACTAAATATCTAGTAGCTGTTTCCTGGTTTCATGTCTGTTCATTCCACCACAGTTTGACAAATGCAGAGTATCTTGTTACCTGTTTTGTTGAACTAGAACTGAGTCAATGGTGTGATCAAGACCAAAGCAGGTAACGGTCTGAATTGGCTGTTGCTACCTGCTGGCATAAATCACTTGAATAGATTAGCCCGCTGGTGCTTAGGCTAAGTAAAGACAAGTTGGAATGACCTGCATTTCATAAGCATTTCAAAGGCTGTTCTGAAATTGGGAAGTAATTCTTTTGTTCTTGCTGCCTGACCTTTAAAAAAATCATTGCAATTATACTGCTCTCCTCGTATTAATAAAGGGTACAAAGGTAAAGGCACAGTAGTACCTGGCTGGATTTTGCAGACTCCAGAAATAGGCTATTTGCCTTTCCTGCATTTATTCCATAAAGGAGGGCTAATCTACAACAGTGCTTTTTCCAGAGACCGTGCCTAACTCACATATACAACTTTTCCATTCTAGAACTAATTAGTTTTGGTTGAGTAACTCATCAACATTAAGTAACAATAAGAATCATATTTCCAGGAACACTTTCCTTGTTACAGAAAATTGGAATCAACTGTGGAAGTGTGGTTACTGAGTCTAGTTACATTTTACAGATTATTTTTTTAAAGACAGAGCTTCCTCTTGTAACACAAATTCTTTTAAATACAGTTGATTGGGTGATTGGATTGTAGTTGTAAAATTTTATATTTCTTTGAATATAAAATTTTATTGTGCTCTGATTTTAATAGATTTACATATTCTGAAACCTTTTCCAATATGAGGGGTAGCTCTGCTAACAGAGAAAAATTTAAGAAAACACTTCTCTGGAATCTTTTAAGGACAGATAAGATAAGTGTTGGCTCTGGGTGGAGCACTGAAAATCCCTCCAGTTTCACACTTGCTGTGAGCCATGCAATCTGTTTAGTCCATTTGTGTTACACAGGACTGCAGCTGGTTTCAGTTACAAGTTTTGTTTACCCTGACTGGGCTTCGATCTTCAATTTAGGAGTAGACTCTGCCACTGGAGAGCCATATACAGCGCCCTTCTTCCTGAAAATCAGCCTGGACCTACTTTTTCATCATCTGAATTTCTGTCTAGTGTCTACCACCTGCTATTCTCTCTGTACCAGAAAGAAATTTTGACCCTTCTCCTTTCCTGCCTGTTTCCTCTTTGCTCTTGGGGCCAGAGAATGCACCTTCTGCTGGTTTTTACCTACCTGAAGGCTGCTTTCCTCAGTCTCCTCCTTTTCTCAGTTACTGCTGACCTCTATCCCAAGAGGATGTAGGGATGTATATCTTAAGGTCTGAATTTTGGGGTGTTTGATCACTCTTGGGTAAATGATTTCTGAATATTCTCCCTTTTTGGTCTCTCTTGAGAATCTGCTGCAGTTCTGCTTTGATTTCACACTTTGTCCATTTACAGTCAGGCAAGATTCCAGTAAAATAAATGGATTCCCCTGACGCACTGTGAGACAGGTTTCTTTTGAATGGTGTCATGTTCTTTGTGACTTGTTTTTTCATTATTCAGAAAAGAAGGGAGAAAGGTGAAGACCTTAGGCTTTTACATTGCTCAGTTGTCTCCTTGCTTTTCATTTTAACTTTTGCTTCTTGTCTTTCATCATTATACCACCCAAATGTGCTTAGGTCAAAACTAAATGCTTCACCCTTTCACTGTTTTATATTCAGGTTTTGCTGCAGAATCCACAGTTCAGCACATCAACCTCATGGCAAGGGAAAGCAGATATTGCGAAACAAAAGAGCCTAATCACTTTTTTTTTATTCTTCCGTGCTTTGACTATCTAATATTGTTAGTTTACTTCCCAGTAGAATATACAAGATGAGAAGCTTATTGACCCATTGAGGCCTGCCCTTATTAACCCGGAAAAAATCTAATCAACAAATCCATCACCACTGGGAACTAACAAGTTCAATTGGTGGCTGCAGCTTCTGTTTTCTTCCACAAACATGGATCCAAGTCTCCTTTGAACTGACCATTATTGTTTACTTTCCTTGCTCAGTGTGTTCTTTTGTTGCTCAACTCAGCTGTGTGATGGGTGGATAAATTTTGTCTGATCTGTGCTACAGCCTCATGTTTAACTTCGTGCCTTCTTCTTTTTGGCACCAACTTAATGAAAAGAGCTTAGTGACATCAACTTGTCCACTTCCTTTAACAGATATGTACCACTCTGTTCACACAGTCAGAGAAGCAGTGTTCATTTCTGGAGATGACCTTGGTGTATGCAGATATAAAACCTCACCACAGAGTTCCCCTGAGCAGACCACACTCGTGAATCCACTTTCAGCCTGGCAAGTGAGAGCAGCTACAGTGGTAGGCAGCACAGAAAAAGAGCATAGTGACTTTATAGCAGCTCTTGTCTCAGGCTCTCAGTGCTAATCCAGTCAAATCAGGCTTGAACATTCACATTTCTGTCTCAGACAGTCACCTGTGTTGTGCTCAGCCCATCAGCCGTAGTTCCAGGGAAGCTGCAGTTGAAAAGACCCTGTAATTTTTCTGGTTTCCTCCTGTTCATTCCACAATGCTCAACATCTTCCTTAATTTAGAGAGCCTAAAGGAACTGTGTTTACTGGAGGAGTTTTTCACCTACACCATAGAGTGTCAAATCCCGAGGAGCGGTAGACAGTAGAGAGAAGAGTCGTGTAGCTTTAAATTTTACAGCTCTGCAAAACTTTCATGTGACATGTTTTTCAGGAGAACAGGAATGTCACTTGTCTAAAGTCGGGGAAAATGTATTGATAGACAGCAAGTCTTGTTGTTCTGACTGGCTGTGTGGATGTGCTGTGGATTGCAGTTTGTGTTTCAGCTGCAGTCAAGGGATTTTGTTAGGAAGAGAGGAAAAAACCCATAATTAATGGAAAAAAAAAAAAAGGCAAGAAAGAGACTGCAAATGTAGACCAGCAGTTTTCCTGGGCACCATAGGTTTCCAATACTGCCTAAGAATGGTCACACCTTATCTGTTCTCACATCTGGGCCAAACTTTTAGTTCAAGTGGAAGGGGTACAGCTGCACGATGCCAAAGCAGCAAGTGAGGATCCAACTCCCCAGTTTTCCTTTTGCTGGTTAGTGTGCATTGCATTTCGTGTATTCCAGGCAATGTGTTTCTTATTTGCATAGCTGTTTATATTTTAAACAATCCTATCTCAGAGCAACAATGTGTATTTGCTTTTTAAATATTTGTTTTGATATATTTCCCAATTTCTGGTCCTGGCACATCAAACTCAATAGAATACACTCTGGTTTTGGGAAGATGAAATCAGCCAGTGATGTAATCTTTGTAACTGCTGTCTCTCTTTGCTTCATGGCTTGACCGAGTTTGCTTCTTTTATTTTTTCTCTCATAAATTCAACAACAAAAGATAGACAATAAAAGTTCGTGATTTTAGGCACTTCCTATGTTTTACATTTGTAAGAATATAATGTGACTGGGCTAGGATATAAGTCAGTAAGAAACAGAGATAAAACAACCACTAGACTCAGTGCCTGTTAGCCAGCAGAGATAGGTGTATCTTTAATGTGGAAAGGGATTGCTACTTTAAATTCACTGCAAATATTCGCCTTGTTAGCAGGAATACCCCTCCTCCTGGTGCTGAAAACCATGGCTGGTATCCAGAGTACAGTAAGATGAGGAAGCTGTCTTCACTGTTGAATGACTGGTTTGAATTTGATGCGTCACATGTTGCTGTCCAGTGGCAATCAAGCTTTGGCGCTGGCAGATCAAATCCTGGGTGGTTATTCTGTATTGTTGCCATTGACTCTACAGCTGACACTTGCAAACCTTTTGGTGAGCCCTGGCAGAAAAGCTGAGGGAGTATAGAAAGTCCTGTACAAAGCAAAGTCTTCAAGAAACTCATAAGCTGTACTAAAAGGAAAGTTAATTCTTTTTTTCTAATTAAAACATTTGTTAAGTTGCCTATTTTTGATAAATCAATTTAGGAAGCTCCCTTTAACTTATTTTCAATCCTCTCCCACTGCTGGCATGTTATACATAGTGCTCTTTGTATCAGTAAGGATCCATCCTAAGACAACAAGATCTTCCTGACTATTGAACCGTTTATGTAAGAACCACTCTACTATTGGAGACATGGACTTACCCTTTTTCTGGTTTCAGAAAACAGACCCAGGTCAAGAGAGTGAAGGCAATAACATTTATAGTAGAAAAATGTTTTATTTCCTCTGAAATATCACCTCATTCAATTTAGTCATTTGTAACTGTTATGCCTATACACACATGTGAGAAGCTGAACAAGCTTTTTTTTCCTGCAAGGAGAAAATACCGTCTTTTTTAACAGCATACAAATTCTGCGATGCTTTGAGTGGTATTTTGGCCTAGGATTTTATGGGAAATGATGGAAAATATCTAAAAATATTTAAGGAACAACAACATCGGACAAATAACACTCAGTAATACAGCTTTTCTAATTGTCTGGAAGTCAAAAGAACAGATGTTAAAGAGAATAACTTCTCCCCTTTGTTCTTTCCCTTATAAAACCCCCAATTTCTAACTCTCCTCAAAAACTTAAACGAAACAAAAGTAGTACTGAGGCAGAAATCAAGCTAACCTGTTTGTTTAAGTGTCCTGAGTTTGGTGGAAATTATGAGACACTGCAAAAGGAAACTTTAATTGTAAGAGACCGTATTAAGGATGGAGGAGCAGTAATTGAGTGCCGTGGCAGTGCAGGGACTGTTTGGTGATATCTAAACAGGCACTTTTGAGTAGATGTCATTGTCACACATTTGCTTTTCGCTTTGTGCTGCTAGAAGCTCATCTATGAAAAATGCAAGCCCATTGTGTTGCTTTGACCCCAGTAATGGTTAAGGTAAACACTTTCAAAGTCATAGGTGAATGGCCACATGTGGCTTCTGTTGACTTAAGTGGAGCCTCTGCATGAGCTTCTGGGCTCAGTGTTTAGTTTGTCTTGTTCCTGGGAGTATGGAATCTTGCCTGTTCTGCCTCATCTTGGTCTGGAGATGACAAAAAAATTTTTTTTCAAGTAGTGGCCTAAGAAAAAGCCACAGAAACACTGAATTACAAAGTTGCAACAATATTCAAGGACAAGTACAGAGGTGATATGACAGATGGAAATGAAAGCAGGAAAAGGAATGTGGTCTGGAGACCAAATATATTGTATAAATTTAGCCCACAATGGAAATTTTAAGTTCAAGCAATCACACCAATCCCACCATCCGCAAAGCTTGGCTAAAACTTTTGATATAATCCCAGTGGTGGTTGTATGAAAAGGTTGATTTTATTCCTAGCAGCATTTTTCCATGAAACAGAAAAAAATATATAGAAAATAAAAATGAGATTTATAGTTATGTTTGACATTGACAAAAAACCCCAGTGGAGATTTGCTGATCCTTGCCATGGAAATTTGTAGAGTCTGTGAGTTCTTGTTAAATGGGACCCACAACAGCTCACATTCTCTCCCCTGTTACCTCCCTTTTGTTGTTGCCGGCTTTGAAAACAAATTCCTGAGCTATGTGGTCAAAAATTTTTTGGGTAGCCCATATACCACAGGTGCAATTCAAGAATGACTTTAGTGTGCTTCCTAACCCTTCTCCATCTGCTCCTGGCACCTGATTTATTACAGCACACAGGTCAAACTTGTCTCTGCTGGACTGGTCATAAACTCCTTTGTGTCTGAGGAAGAGAGGAAAGTATTAGCACTCAATAAATCATAAAATGAAAGAGGAGTAAGAGTAACAATATCACAGATTTTAGCCTGGCTTTGAAACTCCATGTTAGGCAGTAGAATTACAAGCATTTTGGCCAGAGAAATCTGAGGCCACCTTGGATTCTGAGGTTTCCTGGACCTTGGTTAACTCCACTTGGATGTGGGATGCACACTCCACTGGTGTTTTCAGAAGAGAGCAGAGGAAGGAGTGGAGTAGTTGGAAATTGCATTTCCTCTTCCAACAAGACCAACTGCTGTTGCAGTGTGTTTAGATAGTGAGGTTGGCTTTGCCACAAATGGCCTTCAAGCTCCTAGTGACCCAAGCTGTCAACACTTCTCTGGGAGTTTAGGATGGGATTTAAAAAAAAAAACCTCTATAGGCCCAACTGTTCCCCTGAAGATTGGTGGTGATACTTCTATTGATTTTTATTGGAAGTGCTGCTTCAGAGCCAGAAAATCTTAGTGTCTTTGTGGTTTTAGTGGACAAAATAGAGATGTAAAATGCCGGTGTTTAATCTCATGTTTCCTTTTGCTTCGGTGCTCTGGTGAGCTGTTTATTTTCAACTTTTTCCTCACTGGAGGAGTAAGTGGGAATTTTTCTCAAGCTGTCATGACACAAGCTGAATAAATAGAGCTGCAGAGAGCTTAATCCTGAGCCTGTATTTTTACAGTGCAGAAGAAAACTGCAGACTTAGGATCAGATCCAAAGTGGAGAGAAGTCAATGAGAACATTTCTGTTGTTTCCACTAAAAGTTATCTTGTGTTGGTTCTTGCACAAAGTGAAAAGCTTCCTGTACAAAAATTCCACAAAGATAATGTTTATTTCTGCTTAGTATCACACTTTCCTGCAGTGTAGTAAAATCAGAAAATTATAGTCATTTTGATGATGGAAAAGGGGTCAAGTCCAGCGATTAATTAATTTTTCACTCCAGCCTCATTCCTGCTAAAGCCTGGAAGAATTGCACTACTGTTCAATGTGAAGTTTGAAGACTGAAGGGTGGATAATAGGATCAAGATGATGATACTTAACAATACTCTGAGACGTGAGTGGATGCTATTAATTCTACTTGTTGGATTGGATGGTTACATCGTGCTCAAATAGCTGAACTGGCTGGCTGTAATCTTAAAAATATACATAAACAGCCCAAAACACAAGTTCTGGTATGTGGCTGAGAATGATATATCTGTTTTACACTCTTCTCTCTAAAGGCATTTAGTAGCATTTTCAGACAGATATTTTTTATGATTACAGATTATAGAGATGGGCAGGACTGCTCTTCAAGGCTGAAAAATGAGCTTGCAAATATCATCTTGTGGTTCCGTGTTCACTGAGGCTCTGCCTTGGGAGGCAGAAGAGTGAGTTCTTCTTCTGGCATTCTGGTAGTCTTACCACAGTTTGAAAGGGTTTGCTCCAAACCCTGGCTGTAGTTGTGCAGCTCTGTTGGGTTTTTTTTTTTCTGTCAATTTCGATGATAAAACAGGAAACTGAACTTTGTCTCAGTGGCTTATAGATGTGTTGAGTCTGCAGTATTAACTGAAAGGGGGAAAAGAATTCATAAACCCCTCTATTTGTAACAGGCAATTCAGAGCTTTCTTGTTTTTAGAGACTGAACCCGTTTCCAACCAGCAGTAGGATTTTAGGTACCTCACTTGTCTATCAGCAGAGAATTGTTTTCTCTAAATTAACTGTTTGTGCTGAATGGTACAACTGTGTCTTCTGAGGAGAGGATCGGAAAGGCAGGTGCCCATCTCCACCAGTGAGTTGCAGGGTGTGACAGGCTATGAAATAGCCCATGGTTTTAAGTGATGCCATGAAGCTGTGGTAAAGGCTGTTCCCTTGTAAGCCTGGGTAGTTTGGGATTTTCTTGGTGTCTTATACACAGAACCAAACCTGATGTAGTGATAGTCACTAACAAAATACCATCACCACTAAACCCACTCTTGTAACTGTGCATTATGTTCTCTGCTTCCTTAAGTATGAGGTTCATTTTGTTTCACAACTGGAATTTAGACATCTGCTTCTCTGGTAAGAGAGATTGTGAAGGCACCAGAACTGAGTTGCTTTTAGATTACAGTGTGTGCTCTCATCTAATGGAATTGAGACTCTTTGAAGCTGCTACAACATAGTTGCAAGCTTTTGTATAGATTTAAAAACAGATGTAATTTAAATCAATATATCCCATCCACTGGAAATGTGTTTTGGAAATTCTGTTAAATTTTCCAAAGGAAGTGTCCCCATGGTCACTTTGCTACTTGCTGGAAATGATTAGCAGTTGCACCTCAAAGAAGTGAGGTGAGTACTGCAAGATCTCGTGGAAGGACAGGCAAAATATATGATCTAACCAGGCTTTACAGTTCAGATGATGGAAAAATCTGTTTCACAGAAAATATCCATTTGGACAATATGATCTAATTTTTGTCAGATCCAGATATTTGGGAGATTTTTTTTAAGTGGTCAAAAATATGTATCATAAAAAACCCCAACCAAACAAATAAAAACCCCAAACAATCCAGAGTATTTTGATTAGCTCACTTTCCTCTCTCTCCTGTTATACATAAAACTTCTGTGTGTACTTCCATGGCTGATGGGGAATTAGATCCTCTGAGGATGGAAAAAGAAACTTTCAGAGGCACAGTGATGTTGAATGTTGTAAATCTGAGTAGCTCTGTAAAAGGTATGCTAAGACATCTTAACTTTATAAACCATGTATTTGAGGAGATTGCAACATATGATCATGAATTTAGATAAGGTAGTGTGGCCATGGGTTACAGTGCTAAGTGTCTGGGAAAAGTAGAAAAAAGCAGGGGAAAAGAAAAAAAGCTGTGTTCTGACTAATCAGTTCATCAGCCGTTGCACTTCTGTGGTGTGCCGTACAACCACACTCTTCCCAGGCAGAGAGACTCTCACATGACATGAGATATGCCCAGGGCCATAAATCCTAGCAGTCACATTATACCAAAGCAAGAGATAAATGCAGGTTTTATTTATCTTGCTGTAGCCTGTAGTTTACAGTTGTTCTGTGTCTTTTACTGCAGAGCTTCTAGCTTCAGCCTTTCCCAGCCCCATCTCCCAGATGAGTGATTGGTACAGATTTAGAGTAGTAATGAATATCTCCTTAGGTAAATGGTGAGATCTATTCAGGCTGCCAGAGAAATTGTACATCCGTGGAATAGATGGGCTGGCATATAGATTCCCTTGGGTATAAAGAAATATTTAATATCTCTTTGTCCTCTTCCCTGTCATCTCATTTGGACGTGCAAGTTCAGTGATTTTTTTTTTCTCAAGGATAGCGGTACCGTGGCTGAGTCATAAATGATATCTGTGAAAGCTGGAGCCTTTTACTCACACCAAGGGGAGCTTGAAAGAAGCCTACAGATGCTATATAACTGTATAATCACAGATGTTTCCTTGAAAAACCTTCTGTGCAGCTTCTCAGTAAACCCTTGTTGGAGTGACACGAGCATGAGGTCTCAGTTTTTCTGCTTTTTGGAAGAATCGTGAGGTACATTTACTCTCAGGCTGGGGTACAGCAAGTAGCTTCTCTGTAGTGTGAAGCAGTAACACACGAGGTGCTTTTCTGCAGTAGCTTTGAGCAGTTTCATCAGCTTTTCCAATGGCTGTCCTGACTCCTTGTGGCCATTGAAGACACTTGTCATGCATAAACTAATTTTTCAGACCACAGGTTTTTTCTGTTCTTAATGTTGTATGGGTCAATGCTTGTATTTAATTGAAATAGGTCACTGTTTATTCTTCAATTTTGTAGAATTCTCTATCTACCTGACTAGAGAGCTCTGTGAGTTAGGAGGTGACTCATGGATCTTTATGAATGCTGAACTCTTGCTCGTTGTAAAAGCATTCAGGGCAAGGTAGAAAATGCTGTAAGTGTTCTTTACCGTTAGTCTGGCCTGTCCTGTGTGGTGATTACACCTCTCACAGCCACAGTGGCAGCCGGTATAGAAGAATGAAGATGGAGAGAGTCTTGAGATATTTTTGTCTGGAAAGCTCTCTGATACAAGGATGTAGTGAAAACCACCCAAGTTCTCCATTCTTGAGTCTTCGTTTTGTGTTAGTTGTAGCTTGTTGGATTGTTTAGCAGGACTGAAATTTGACAGAAGGGAAATACTCCTGTATCTATGTAATGTTGATGACAGTTTTTTCTTCCTTTGTGGGATTAGTTTCTAGAGGTAGGTGGGTTGTTTACTTTTCTTCTGGCTTCTTGCCTGTGCAAGAATAGACTGCATATATCCTGACTGAAGCAGTTACCCAAATATACTGTCAGTAACAGGCACTGCCTAACAGCATTTGAAAATTGTTAATGTAGCTACAGAGAGAGAATACCTGAGTACTTCCAACATCTGAAAATTGCCTATACTTCTTGGGATATGCTTAGGATATCTTCTAGGAGGAGCTGGGAGCAAAACAAAACAAAGAAGACCTTGCCCAGGTTCATTAAATTAAATCCTAGGTTTAGCAATGTAGGAAGCTCAGCACAGTTTTGTTTCTACAGTAATGTGGGTAGTTTTTTTTCGTGGTGTTGACTATTGCAACTAGTTCTGGATAAAATGTAATGCTCAAAAGCTGCTGATGGTCATAAATGGCTTGTGTACAGAATTTGCTGTTATCTTCATTTCCCCGGGTGCATTTACATAAAATGACAGTCTGTAAATATATAGTCACCTGTGACCTTCTCCTCCTTCCTCAGAAGCTGAATATAGAAAATCACAACGTAGCAATATAGTATTCAGCTAACATTTGACATTTTCCACTCTTCCTAGTTCTTACCTGCGTGATTTGTAAACTAAATAGCAACCTCTGAGTTATTTTTATTCATACTTTCTGAATGTGACAAATTGCCACAGGTGAATACTTACTAGCCCACTTCTACTGGATTCTGATGGGGTTAAAAATATGAGCAGTTATAATGAACATGGTGCAGTAGAAACTGTGCCGCTGGCAATTAATGCTTTAAATTTACAGCTCAAGGTTCAGCTGTTGCCAGAACCACATGAATGTCTTGTGCTTCTTTCTGTAATAAGGCAAAAGAATTACTGACTGTTACTCCCAAAGTGATTTCTTTTTGTGATAGATCCTCTAAGGTATTTCTGGGAATAGTATAGGTGGGTGATCCGTTATAAATACCTATATACTTTATGGAAGTACAAATTCTTCCTTTATTGTCATCTCTGTAGCCCTCTGGTAGAAAAAGCTTTGGAAATAAATTGATTACTGACTACAGAGTTCACAGTTAGCCCTGCTGAAGGACTTCGTAAAGAAAGTGTAGTATAGAATAGCCTAATACCCTAAATATGTCCTGGACACTTCAAATGTATTTCTAGAATCAGAGTAAAGCTTTGCTTAGTAAGAAGTTTGCCCTTCTCTTTTGCTGGCTGCCATCCTGCCAGCTGCCAGATCCCATCAGCATGTTTTCATTCCAGCATCTCACATTGCAGGTGCTGGAGTGCCACATGCAGTCTGAAGTGCTCCATATCACAAGCAGTCCCCAAACTGTGCTGAGCAAGGCCAGGGGATGCAGAATTCCCCTGTGGGTTCCCCAGCACTACAGCTGGCAGTGAGCTTACAGGAAATCCCTGGACTGACACTTGGTTTATTTGAGGGGAACACCACCAAATGGTCTGTACAGCTGTACTGCTCCTGAATGAGATGGAGTTCAGGGGGCTGATGAGAGCTCAAGGCCTTCATTATCCTATCTAAAGAAGGGGTGTAATTGTCAGAAAATGAAAGGTTGGGAGAAATGTGAATTTTACATTACATCTTCCATCTTCCCTATAAAAATCTAATGTCACAGCAACTTCTTTCAACGGTGTTCTGGGGAGAACTCAACACTTAATAAGAATTAGGTGTACAAGAAGTTACTTCTCACTAACTGGGTTAAAAAAATGGTGGAGCTTTATTTTGGTCATACTGGCCAGTTTGAACAAGCCAGAAACGACCTTCTTCCATCAGACAGCAAAAATCTGAGGTAGCAGGAATCACGGACAGGTAGGAGAACACTCAGGAAGTGCAGCAGAGCTGGGAAGCAAAAGAAGAATTTTACTAAGTGTGAGTTTGTAGCATATGAAAGTACCTTTGGATTGCTTGCATCTGTCCATTTGGGTTTGAAAGAGTTTGAACCAAGGAGTTTCAGCCAGCACCAACAGATCCAGCTGCCAGAGGGACAGAGCTTCTTGTTGGCACCTCCCTGACCTCCCTCCCCTGGCACAGCCCTGCTGGCACCTGCACGGGAAGTGGGAACAGGGAAGTGATAGGGTTAAAAACGCAGCAGGGTTGCATGTCCAGCTTCCCAAGCCTGTGTTTCCCAGGAGCTGCGGGAGTCGTGTTTGTGCCTGGTGGTGAGTGGGCAGACCAAGTGTGACACACAAAAACTTTGAGAAATCTGCCTGGCTCATTAAAGGGTGTGCGAAGGTGGCAAAGAACAAAGGAAATATGTTAAAGCCTGCTCTGAAGAGTGGGAAATAGAGTGGCAAATGGGATAAGCAATTGGCAGAGGAGTTTGAAAAACAAGGAAGTTTGGGAGAAGAAAAAAGGAGTGGCACATACTTAGGAAAGAAGGGATTGTTCTTGCTGGAGCAGGCTTTGATGAAAGGAGGGGAGTCTGGCTGGGTCTGTGCCTGGGAGGTCCTAAATGCCTGACAGTACTCTAACCAAATCCTTCTTGGATTTGGTAATTTCTCCATGGTGAGAAAATGTCAATATAGGATTGTATATATTTTTTTTAGACATGAATTTAAAAAAATTAACCTGTGTGCATGTGCTCAGGGGTTGAAATTTTGCAAGGCAGTGGGTACATGAGGCATTTGCATGGACAGCCAAAGAAAGTGATTGCAAAATGTGAACATGTCCAAAATGATGATATGAAAATGGGAGGTTTGAATTTAAAAAGTAGCCCATGTTCCTTTAGTTGTCCAGAGACATGTCAGCTTCCATTTCACTGGTTGCAGTGGCTGCAACTCAGGTAACTATAGAAAAAAAGCACCTTGGTTATGGATGCCTGCAGTGCTAAATGTCTTAGGCTGCTGAGGGGAGATGCTTCCTCTTTCAGAGCCCTGGCTTAACTTTAAATTGGTCTTCCTTGTGTGGAAAGAGCCACTTTCCTAACCTTCCTCACAGCTGCTGCTGAGTGTTGAAATGTGTGTCACTGCCTCAGAGATAGACTATATCTCCTCTTATAAATAAGGCATGAAAAAACTCAGGGAAAAATGTTGCTTTAAAAAGACTAAGTGTATTAAATGTGTAAGACCACTGTGCAGCATGTGTGGTATCTTGGCTGATGGTGCAGGAGGATCAGGAGCCATTCTCAGCTGAGGTTCTGAGGGGCTTTCAGGGACATGGCTTGGTGGTTGTGCTGTACCTATATGGCAGCCACCCTGGTCCTTCAGGCACAATTGTCCTATTTTCTCCTATCCCTCCTTTCCTAACACTGCAGGTTCTCCCGCTCTTCTTGCTGTTTTTATTTATGCAATTAAGTCTCTTTTAAGACTGTACTATAAGAAAATTTCTCCAAAACCAGATGTCTCATGTAAATGCAGGAATTAACATGCCTTGTTTCACATCACAAACTGAGACAAGTAAGAGAGTCCTTCTCCTTGGCTGGCAGGCCACTGCTCTTCCTTCCTAGAGGAGCTCTTATATCAGCACTCTAAAACTTGACACTGATTTTGCTGCATGCCTCTCACAGTGATGAGGCTGCGCCAGGCCCTTTGTGGCCCTCATAGGCTGAGGCTGCCCAGGCTGAGTGGAGCCCTTCAGGGAATCCCCACCTCAGCTGCTGTGTTTGGTACCTGTTTGAGATAGCACTGGAAGTAGTGGGAAGGTCACTGCCCCCAGCAGCAATGCTGCTCCTGCTTTTCCCAGGCTTGAAGGACTTTTGCAAAACCTGGGAACAGCTTTTGCAAATGTGCCAGTCTCTAAACGGAGCTGGAAGGTGGGGAAGTGGGGTGATCTTATCCTCTGAGTGTTTCCTTTCCCTGCACTGAAGGAAAGAAATAGGATTGTTTTCCTTGGTCTGACACTACTGCTTCCTACTGCCTTCACAGCTGAAAAGTTCTGAGTAGTGACAGAGAGAGGGAAAACAGTGGTGGGGAGGCTGACTAATGTCCATTTTTTTGGTCAGGAAAATAAAACTTGAAATCTTTGTTTGTGGAAAAATACATATTTTAAAAGAAAAACCTTGCTGTGTTTTGGAACAAGTTGCATCTGAGTCTTGGTTCCTGTTTGCTTGTTGCCTTATGCAAGATGGTTGATTTTTTTATTTGACCACCCAAACTTTCTGTTGGGGATTTTTGTTTTCTGTGCTGACATGCACAAGTATCTTGTATGTAAACCTTCAGCTGCTGTTGATGACTTGAGCTGTGGTTGTGCTTTAGAAGCACAGGTAGCATGCAATGTTCAGGGGACGTTCAAACCATGCAGTTGGTCCTGTAAAGACTTTTGTGCATGCAAGTGAATGGTCCTACTGAAGTGTTAGAATGTCTTTGTCTATAATTTTGCATATTTGTGTCTTGAATTCACACTATTTTTGTGTAAATATTCTAGAAATACCAATGCCCCCAGTTTATTTCAGCTGCATTTTCTTTATTTGTTTGCAAACTCTTATCAGTCAGGGAGGAAAAACTGAAAATGTGTAAGAGACTGGAGTGTTCTAAGCTGTGTTGGATCCTGCAGAGAGTGCAGAGAAAAGTGAAGAGTAGAGGGGGCAGACATGTCCATTAAGCTAACATAAGTGGTGAATCATTAAGGTCAGGGAATTAGTTATAAATAGAAGTGGCAGCAGAAGGTTATTTTTGTGAAGGATTTCAAAGTGAGGGCAAGAAGTTTGAATGTGATGTTGAGCAAGTCAGTCAAGGGAGAGCGACAGGAAGGGAGCGCAGCGTCCTGCAGCCAAAGATTGGAGCTGTATTTTTAACAACAGGAAGAGAAACTGTGGCACTTGATTGTAAGTTGTTAGCTTGTTGAAACTGATGTCATTAAAATCTGCTTAGGTTTGGGGGTTTTTTGGTTGAACAAGCAATTAAGTTGCCAGGTTTATAACTGATGTAATTTTCTATAGGGGTCACGTACTTGGAGTTCTGCAAATTGATGGAAGTTTAAAAAATATTAAAATGTTATAAAATGTTATTATTAATTATGTTTGCTGGCCTTTTCTAAGGCTTCAGCCCCACCAATTAATTAGTTTGGGGAGGATTTGTTCCTCTCATGACAAGTTGTGACAAAGATTGGTTCTACCATGCATTTGATAATGACTTCTGGCTGGCAAATGGACCACCCTCACTTTCTGAGGAGGTAAGAAATTCTAAGAAATATGCCTTCAAATGAAGTCTGGAAAGCAATAAAGAAATATCATTATAGAATAAATATTAAATAGTTTTTAAATGTGGTGATGTAACAGGTCCCTGCATGAAATTTCTCTAGCACATGTTGTAAAAAATGCATTAAGAATAACGTGATAATTCCAGCGACAATAAAACGTGAGGGGAGAAGACAACATCAAACAGCACCATCTGCTGTTGCCGCTTGGACTGCGAGGACCACAGTAAGGTGGGGAACGTTTGTTCCAAAAGCAGCATTCTCAAAAAGTGGTTTTTCATATGCTGCTAGAAGTTTGTGAAAACTCTCTTAGCAGTCCTACTTACTTGTGCAGAAATGGGGGCATGTCACGATTTTGATTTCTGTAGTTTTGAAAAAATTCTGCTTCAATAAAGCCTGAAAAGTTTTGATTATATCTGCTTGTATATGGCAGTCAGAAATTTGGTCAGGGGAAGATCAATATTTCCCTTCAGATAAATATATTTGGGTTAATATAGACTTATTTACATACTTCTAAAGCCTGCCTAAATTAATACTTGCTTTAGTCCATAAAATAAAGCACTAATACATATAAAACAGAACATTAACATATATAATAAAATATACATCAGTGCATACAATAATTAATACATACGATAAAACTTGGTTACAGTCTTCTTGTGGCAGTTTACACAGCCTGAAACAAATGGTCTGTACTGAGGCTTATTGTCTATAGTTTTGGTAATATCCAGCACTTTTAAACCATTGTAAATACATTCAAGAGAATAAGAAGTGGTTAATAAAAAGTCTGTGGGAGAAGGGATTCCTTCAGCCGCCAGTAATAGCAGCTTGTGCACCCCTAGAGGGAGTATAAATAAAAATGGGATATTAAATGGCACATAAGAATAGAAAACCTGTCCACAGGAGCAGATAACTAAAAAAAAAAGGAGTTGCATAAATTCCATTGTTACTCATGCTTGCAGTGAGTAGAGGATAAAGACATGCAATGAAACAATAGCTATCTACAAGTAAGATTCCCAGCACTGAAAGAAAAGACTCATTCCCTGACCTCCTTTCTGGGATGAGGAATTACAGCGAACTTCCCTGGGAGCAGTGTGTAGGAGTGAGGCAGGGTTAGGGCTGGTGGATGCTGGTGCAGCCTGCAGGAGTGCTGCACTTGGCTCAGAAACGGGCTGGAGCCAGGAGCCAAGTCTGGATTTAAGATGGGAGGTTTTGCAAGCACAGGGGTGTTTGGCAGAGGAGTGCTGAGGCAGGGCTGCAGGCAATGTGTAAACAGGCACTTAAGCGGTTCAGCCATGTGTGCACAATTCCTGGAGCAGAAACTGGGCTGCCACGGCTGTTACAGTGCTCCCACTGTGCAGATGAGAGCTGCTCCAGGGTGAGGTGTTGCCACTGGCACTGCATCCTGCTTATGTCAGAAGAACAATGTGGAAGCTGCCTGCAGCAAAGGCAAAGCTTGTTTGTATCGGTCTGCAAAAACTCTGTACACAAACCCTCAGTCTGGCTTACTAGAGAGAGAGAGGCCTGCTGGGAAGTGCAAAACTGGGTCAAAACTCTTCCAGACTGGTTAGATGACAGGATCTGGTTTTGATTGAGTTCCTCTTCAAATAGCACGTTTATTCCAGATACTTATTTTTTTGGATGATAGAGGCATCTATCATCTTGTATTTGAAGACTGTACAAATGCTTTTAATTGCTTTAAGATGTATTTACCACCATGGTGTAGTGATTTTCAGAGCAGACACATAACTTCAGGAAAATCCTCCAGTATATAATAATACTTTAATGAACCTAGACTGTCTTTTAATAAGGCCATGCAGCTGTTCAAACAGCTCTGTTATCATCATCATCATTGTCTTATGATGTTCTGGGTTCTCCTATGGCTTAATGATGATGGAGCATTATCAGAAGTATTGAACTGACAGAGAGGACTAAGGGAAGTGGTAATTTGTGCCTTCTCCATCTGCAGCTTGTTGCTATGGTTATCACCTCAATTTGGTTCTAAATGAACACCTTTGATTAGGGAGACCCACTGATGGTGATTACTGTTACTTGTTTTCAATGCTGCTACTGTGAAATTCAAAGCAGAGCTTAAAGAAAAGTCTTGGTGGCTTTATCATGCTTACCGTAAGTGTGATAAAGAATTGATATATGATAGTAGCAACAAATAACAACTTTCTGATTAGTGATGAGAAAATACTTAAAAAATACATTTTGTCCAAAATATGTGAAATGGATTCATTGAAATATTTTAACTATTAATTTTTTCCACTCAAACCTGTGGGAGAAAAAAAAATATTTAATTCAATCATTAAGCTCCTATTAATCTAGCTGGATGGGAAATGAAGTTTTGATTTTTGTCTCAAATGTAATACTTTGACTCTCAAAACCATTTTGCTGAGAGTGAGGAGTGAGAGGGCTCATTTCAATGAAAAGATGGAACATTTTGGCTGTTTAGGTTATCTTCTTTTATTTTTCTGAAAATCTAATATTTGCACAGATCTAGTTATGAGCTCTGACATAAGACCAGGTTCTGTACATTGCTTTTCAAGAGGAATGAGTAGCTTGATTAAGAGGACTTTGTCTCTAGGAACAATCTGGCCTTGAAACTTGAAATTCACACACAATTTCCACTAATATGCTGCTAGAATAATTATGGAATTCTTAAGTGTGTGCAAGGGGGGAAGAGCAGTAAACAAGTACCTAGTATGTACTTTTAAGAGCAGGTGGCTTAATCTTCCCCTAAGTAAAGCAATAATTTCAGCATATTCTGGTGATTACAGATAATAGTTATTCAGGTAATATTAGCTTTTTCAGGTGTGGTATCTTGTTCTAGGTGTTGTAACCTGTCGTTTACTCCTTCAGTGTATTCAAGTTTACTTAGTAATTGCTTTGCTGAAAAACAGATTATATATTATTTAGCTGTCAGTTGTGTTGGAAAAGTGCCAAACAACTCTTAAAACAACCAAATATTAGCCAATAAACATCAGTGAGAACAACTCATGCATGAAACAAGGACCCAACTTGTTTCCTTGTTGGATGGTTAATATTGGCGAGTAGTTCTGACTCGAGTCTTTTTGCCTTTGCCTCATTGTCCAAGTAAGTTATCTGCTGGGCTTGAAAATGTTTAACTCTGAAACAATAGGCAGACATACTTAGGCTGTCTCAAAAAGACCCTCAAACTGTTTTGATGCAAGGGAAAACTCCAAACAGCCCTCAGTTCAGCAAGGTGCTGTTTAGATTAGGTGCTCCTGCAGTAGAATTTCAGTGTAAGTTGTTGCACTTTCATAAAATTGGTTGCAAACAGCTAATGGCCAGTGTTTAAATGTGAGTCAGACCAGAAACCCTGTTCAAGCTTCCTTTAGAGCAAAGCAGGGGAACTGTCTGACCCCATGTCAACAAACAGCTGCCCTACGTTATATATTTGTACTTATCCAGCAAAGACAATTTTTCTGGGGATAGTGGCCAAAACCAAGACTGCTCATGTGCTCACACTCAGGGGAAAAAGTTCTCAACCTAAATTTATTACAAGCTACTGAGGTTTTAATTTGGCTTAGCAGGAGATCTGGCATATCATAGGTGTCAGTGTGCTTCCCTGGTGAATAACTCACCCAGGATTTGGAGTGTCTGTGTCATGCATCAGCCCTTTGGGATAGGGAAATTCCATCAATGCTGTGATACATGTGGGCGACAGAGCCAAGACTCTTCAAAACCGCAATGGAAATAAGTGGCAAGGTAAACACTGGGAATAGGTGTCCAGTCTTAAAGCCTAATTCTGAGACTTCTGAATACCTTCAAGGGCCTTGGTTGTACACATACTTCAAAGGCTCTCTTGTAAGGATGAGGCTATTTTGGGTGAAACAACAGAGCATCTGTACTATCAGGCTGTCTCTTTTCCTGCTCCCCTGAAGTATTCCTCCCTGGAAGCCATCTGGCAGCAAGGAGCCCATGGCAGGAGGGCTGTCGAGCAGGTCCTTGCAGCCTGTTCTGAGATTCACGTTGCAACAGCTTGAGGTCAGTGAGCTGAAAGCAGGAGTGGAAACTATTTGAAGGGTGTGCTTCCCACCCTTCCCTCCTGCTCTGCTCTGCCTGAAGCAAGTTGTTTGATTCCATATATATTATTTTCCCTGTTGGAAAATGACTCCCACTCAAAACAGGATTAGGGAGCTTGGCAAAGGGAGGGTGAATTTAATTATAGGACAAAACAACATTCCCTCCTCCAGGAGTCTTGGCTTCAGTTGTCACTTCTGGTGCTTATTCTCTATAAATGGTGTCTGGTTGGCCTGTGTTCCTTTTCATCTGATAAGATGACATCTTTTTTGCTCCTGTGTTGTTGGCTTGCTGTACAGGTTTCAGATATTGATGGATTAACATAGGCTGTTAACAGAACAGTGACTGATGCTTTTAACTGTACTGAGATTGAGGCATTAGGTTGATATCCCATCTGAGTTTAGACACTATGAAGCACTAAAGTATGGGGAAGTCTCTCCAGACTTTTCCCACTTGATGAAGCAAGACAAGATCTCCATCCAGGCATAAGGAGGACTGAACAACTTTCTGCACATAAACATTTTTCTGTCTACTGAAAGAACCTACAGTTACAAAAGTCCTAAAGACTAACTGAAACAAATCTGGATGTTATACAGAAATATTTAACATTTTGGCCTTGATCCTGTAACAGTTTTACATGTCCTTAGCATTGTGTACAGCAAAGTAAACAAAGTGTTTGTAATATAATGCACTGTTCTCTGATGATTTTGATAATCTTATATTAAGTCATGAAGAAAAAAGCACCACAGGATACAGGGCATGCTTGTAGCTGACAGGGATCTTCCTTGCCTTCAGGTAGCCTGGGTTGAAAGCTGCATTGTCTTGGCTTCTTCTGTTTGTTGATGGAAGAGACCTGAGGAATACTTTTCATGCTGTCTCTGCAAAGAAGTTGTCTTCATTGAGCACATATGGTCTTGCCAGATTTCACAGCTTAACATCTTATTGTTACTACCAGCCTTCAGTAAAGAATTTCTTGATGTGTATCTACTACTGAAAATACTTAACAGATGTCTACCTGTGTCACAAAGCAGTAAAGCAACACCAAATTAGAAAAAAGGGAGCATGGGCAATGAATGACATATAAAGGGGTGAAAGAAGGTCAAGAAAAAAATCAGAACAGGAATTTAAAAGTTGCCTGATGGGTCTTGAATGGTTTTCTATTTCAGTGTACTGTCAACAAAAGATCATGATCTTACCCATCATTTGCTATTTGGCCTGTAATAGTTTTGGTGCAAACCCCACCTGTTTAAGAAAGATCAGTCCCTGTGCAGATTGTATAACTGAACTGACAGCCGAACTGGAGAAGGGGGACCTGCACCTTTATAGTCCTACATATGAACAGATATCAGAGGGGATTTAGCTCTGGAGAAGAACTTTAAGCCTGAGATACACCTGACATGGTTCTTCTGTGATTCTTTAGCCTGGCCTAGGGCTGCTTGAACTAATGAAGGTCTCCTCATGTATACGTAGAATTTAGCAAACTTATTTCTAGCAGCTGGCTATGAAGCAGAATTTCTGTCTACTGGTTTCATCCTGAATGAAAGCAAAAGAAGTAATCAGACTTTCTTTGTTTCATCCTTATCAGAATACTTGATAAGGTTGCTATGGTTATTCCTTCTAACATAAATTTAAAAAGTGACATGATTGAATCTTGTAAGTGTGAAAAGACATTTATTGTGGGATATTTTAATTTAATCCAATCTGCATTTTTCATTGGAGAACCTATTGTGTATGGTCTTTTTTGATCGTTGTAAGCTGAGATACTTCAAAATGCTGTTGCAATTTAAGAAAATAAGACTTTGGATTAGTGGTGTTCTGGTTCAGAGTTCCTGCTATCCAGCACCAAATGTGCTGAGCAGGAAAGAAAGAAAATGACAAAAGTAACTTTGTGGGTTCTTTTGTTTACATTAAGAAACCCAAACCAAACAACTCCACTGCAGAATGCTTTAACAACAAGCAACTATTTTTTGCTATCTTCATTTGCCGAGAGGAGTTACAGTCCTTACAGGGTAATTTCCTATCAGCTTTGTTGGGTGCTTTGTGTTTTACAATTGAAGAATTAATTTAAAGTTTTTATTTGAATTTGAAACTTGACTAATCTGAGAGTGTTTAACATTCCTGTTTCAATGAGTGAGTACTTAAGGCAAAACTTATTTTATTAAACCTCATTTTATTTCTTTCTTCCTTGTACCCCATTTTTATCTTCTGTTTCCATATTTCAAACCAAATAGCCACAGTTCTTCATATTTACACTGTTGTAAATGTTTCCTCACATATAGTAATTACTGTAGAACTAAAATTACGCAAATTAGAAGGAAGGAAATGTCTGCTGTTTCTTTGCGTGGTGGAGAATTAAAAATGAGTTGAGTTTCAGTAGTTTCATTACCAGGAAGGTACTGGGAACTCTGAATTAAAGAATGCCGCTCACTGGGATATGCAATGTATTTTCTTACTTTTATGTATTTGAGACAAGAAAAGAATGAGTCTTAAATATTATCAATATTATTGGCTCATTAGTACCAAAGGGATCAAAGGTCATGTGATACAAGCAGGGTTATAAGCCATTTAGAATTCTCTGGTTCTAGTCTTGGCTTCCCCCTGGCTTCATCCATCACTACATAATTCACTGCTTGTATTTCATTCTCCTATACTTTTTGCCTCATAGATTTTTTTTTTTTTGGACTCTTCATATGTGCTGTGCTTAGCACATAGTGAGGGGTTCCTCTGTTGGTTGGCCATGGGTAGAGACCTTGCTGGGGCTGGTTCTGGTTCCTCCCTTTCTTTCTATCTGGAGTTCCCCCGGGGTGAGGTTGGTTTAGCAATTTCTTCTTCAGTTTTATTCTCGGGAAGAAAGGAACTGGATGACAAAATACGGAAATTTGGTGTATTTATTTCTAAGAGGTAAGCTCCTAAATACATTTCTCATTTGAACTGAGTTATTGGCCAACAAGGTCATCAGACACAGTCTGTAGTGAATCCTCTGTGGTTTATTACATATCCTTGCAAATGGGCAAAATCTGGCCTTGCTGTGAGACTTAGGCGCTCATGATGCAGTGATGCTCATGTGGGTAAAAAGTTTTGCTTAAATACAGATGAGTATCAGTTAACCTGATATGTGTCATAGGAAGCTTGTGGAGCAGGCCAATCCAACAATTTATTTCTATCTAATCTAAGGATTTTTAGGGCAGCTGAAAGTGGGGTCACCTGAGGCTCCTGCACTGGGCAACATAGAGGCACTCAGCAAAAATACAGTGCCCTGGACTGAAAACTGCAACTCTGAACAAGGGAACAAATGGAAATAACAGTGTGATGTGAGGGCAGAGGTCCGAGGAATTCGTATTACTCTCTAACACTGAAGAGAGTAATTCCCCTACTAAGTCTGCATCTGATAACCTCCCATTTGAACAGAAGTGATAGCCACCTATGTTTTGCTATTGAAAATATTTGCTTCTGTCTTTGCTGCTGCCTGAATGTAGGTTATCTCATGGTCAGGGTGATGAATTGTGAACCATGATCATGATTTAAAAGCCAGTAAGTATTCTTATCAACACTGGGACTTCCTTTAAGTGCCAAAGTGTAAGGCATTGTAGAAAGTGCCACTTTGAATACATATATATAGCTGTAGTGTACATTTATACACCTTAGTTCAGTGGGATCTCATATCAGATATGTAAAAATATCATTACCTGGGCATAGAACACCTCTCTGTTACAATAAGAGAGGGATATGTCTTTCTCTTCTGTGCCTTTTAAAGCGTGTCTTGAACTGAATGATATTTACTAAAGTTATTCTAAATGCAATGAAGCTGCCAGCAGATTTTCAGAAGCAGAACTGGTGGTGTTTCACTCTGGTGACTCAGGGCTCCAGCAGATGAGCTGAAAGCCACGCTGCATTTCTCAGAGGACAGGTTTTGTGTCACAGACTGCTGTTATGAGCAGCACTAATGGGTATCCTTTTCTGCCAGCCCTGCAGAAGTACAATACAACACTCTCCCCCCAGTCCTACAAAAGGCCTTGTCAGAGACATGCCCAAGCAGAGGGGGCGACTGTAGAGGAACCCTTAGGGATCTGCCAGTGCTGATGAACAGATAACCTGCAGGTAGGAAAGGAATTTTAGATTCCAGTGCTGCTAGTTC
Organism: Corvus kubaryi; assembly: GCF_017639235.1. Taxonomy (NCBI): domain Eukaryota; kingdom Metazoa; phylum Chordata; class Aves; order Passeriformes; family Corvidae; genus Corvus; species Corvus kubaryi. The sequence goes on along the minus strand of NW_024581136.1, from coordinate 3,768,424 downwards.
AGTGCAAAGCCTACGCTTGGTGGGCTTAATGCAGACAGTACTGAGAAGAGTTAGCACTAAAGACTCTTTGGTCTAATTCTCAGTGTTGCTGTAAATTCACTGTATTCTTTAACCCTTTTAAATTGAGGTTGCAGGATGTAAACACACAGGAACATTTTCTTGCTGATTTCAATTTCTCTTTGGAGCCTTGTCTGGTTGTTTTGGATTTTTTTTTAGTGCAGCATTAATACAAATAACCCAGATTAGAAAATAAAGTCTGCAGTAAAAATGTGTGACTCTCTGAAGGCTGGGTGCAAACTATCAACAGCTGGTATCCATAAAAAAATGCCATGATTATGCTATCTAGAAGATTTATGGCTCAGTCTGGTATGATCAGACATCTGATTTTTTTTCTCTGTGGAGAACACTGAATTCTTAGAATAAGGGTCAATTTTCTTCCAGAAAGCAGAGGGAAAAGCACTGTGCAATTCTTAATACGCTGGAGAAAGGCTGCTCTCTAGTGTTCAGTTATGGGGTAATTCAGGGAAATGCTGGAGTCAAGCATTCTGCATGTTGCAGTAGGCAGGCAGCGCTCAGGTTTGAGTCAGGCTTGTTTTACTTGCGGAGGCAGTAACAATTTGATGAAGAACATTCAGAGGATGTATTTTCTGAGAATCTGAGACACTTTGGTATTTATTCTTGATTTTTTTGCCATGTACTTGATGGTAATCCATCTCTGAATGGTTAGCAAAAGTCAAACCCTGCTGCCAGTCTCAACTGGTTGCTGGAATGTGACTGGTAGGTATGAGCTACGCCAAGATTTTATTTTGTTTTATCTTTTAGATAGAAGCTAGAATAAAGAAAAGCAGAAATATAGTATCATTCCTGGAAATGTTGACAGGGTTTATAAATTCTGTGGGTGAGAAATTGTTTGCATCCAGGCAGAGAGGCAGAGCTCCAGGGGAATCAGAAGTAAACTTGTCACATCCAAAGACCTAAGTAAATTTTTACTTACATTTCTGCATTGTCCTCTGCAGGACATGATTCAGCTTGGTCCAAGCATTTTATTGTTTGCTGCTATGTTGATAGCTATAAATTGATATGAATAAACAAGTTGAGAATAAAAATGAGAAATATTAATTAAAAGTAGCCCATAACTGGCACACAGGTCTTGGATCCCTCTTTCCCTACCCTGCTGTGGGGCCAGAGGGCATTTAGAGGCTCTAACAGAAATTAAGCTGAGTTTAGCAGAGTGATAAATTGTGCACAAGGGTACATTTGCCTTGTGCTCAATTTCAATGCATCAGTCTGCTTCTCCCATGACTTCTCATTGCTAATGAATTACCATGCATTAACTAATCTGGTGATGTTCCATATCATACTCAGTGACGCTCCATAATGCCTACTGGATAAACTGAGGTAATTGCTGGAGCTTCTGCATCCAAATACAGATACACAGAATTGTAGGATGTGTGATTGGTAGTGGCAACCCATCCCTGTCTGATATTGCCTAAACAGTAATTAAAATCCTCTAAGGATTGAAACATCACAATCTCTTGTCTCTATTAATTATCCCTACTGCTGTAAAGCTTTCCCTAATGGCTGACTGAAGTAATCTTTGCTATGCATTAAGCCTATTACCACCTGCAGATGTAAAGATGGGTTTGTTCTCTCCCTTTTACTAGCAGTCTTTGTAGCAACATATTAAAGAATATCTGAGACCTTGTCCCACGTGTGAGTGGGCTTTATCAAGCCAAACAGCCAGGATGAACAGTTATGCTGATCAAGTCAGACAGCCAGGTCTATGTACCTCACCAGAGTCCTACTTATGCAATTAGGGTAGTGTTTAAAACTTTCCATATAGAGAAAATTTTGCATGGCTTTAATGGACACATCCTTTGTAACTGGTTGTGTTTCATTTTCCCCTTTTTAATTCGCTTTTCTTCTTTTTTTTTGTCTTAAATTTTTTTTTTTTTTTTTTTTTTTGTAATATGTACCAAAATGGTAAAAGAAGTGGCTTTGAAAATGATCACTGGAATTCCGTACTTAGTGCCAAATCCAGAGCTTCAAAAGCTGTGCTTATTGAAAGGATGTCAGCTGAAGGAGTAATGCTCTTCTATCTGGCATGTTAGTGCGTAAGGTTAGGTAAATTACAGAGATTGAAGGTCTGAGGTGAAACTGTAAACATGTGTGTGATTATGTCTGTAGAGGGGAATATAAGAGTGGGCTAATGTTTAGAACAAGCCAAGGAAACCTGCAAATTGGTCTAGAGACAGATATGTTTGCTTTCAGCTCATTTGTTGTCTGGAACAGATTAAAACCAGCAAATCTCTCCTTTTGAGAAAACAGAGCTGGTCAAATTGCAGCTTGGTTCAAGTCAAGCAAACGATTCATGTGGAGCTACCCTATTCCTGGCTCCCAGCCACGCAGAGAATTGAGGAATCACTTTCTGATCATTTCAGTTGTTGCCCTGCAGGCTCTGATGGCATCAAGATGTATGTAATTCAAAAATGTCAGTATCTTTGAGAGAACAATTTGCAGGGCAAAGCTGTTACCCACTGCTTTCCTCCCTGCTTAGAGTGGCGATGGATGTCCCTGGGAGTCAGCCAGGTGCAAAATCCCACTCTGCAGAGGTATGTAGGGATGGAATTCCTGCTGCTGCCTGACAGCTGGAAAAGCAGAAGGCAGCAAAGGTTGCTAAGGCTGGCCCTCCTACTGGAGGGAGCCTGAGGAGTTTGGACTTGTCGTGTAAGTAATGCAGAAGCAGAGCTCTGGGAGAGCATGTCAGAGCAGCTGCAGGGAGTGTAGAGTATCTTTACGAAAACAGAGCAAATGTTCTGCTGAAATGAGTTAACTAATCATTTCCCCCTGTCCTGGTTTCCCACACACATAGTCAGCTTTCTCTCTGAGTTTTCATGGCCTGGCTGATGTGGTACCATCCATCAGCAGGGCTGACTCTTCCTCTTTCTGCTCTTGGAGAAAATAAGTTTTGTGTTCACTTGCCTTCAGGAGGTGGAGAGTGAATCTGGAGCTCCTCAACCACCCTAGTCCAGCTCAGAGAGATCAAAAAGAGGACACTGACCCTGCTGGTGCTGTGTGTGGCAGGTGGCAAAGCTGCTGTAGTTGCTGGCTTTGGCAGTAATTGGGTTTTCATACACAATTTCAATAATTCTTTAGACTCAGGGAGGCCACTGAGCAAAGATATCAAAAGGAGCAAAAGCCTGGCTTATCCTAAGTAGGATATGTGATAATTTCCTTTTCCATTTCAAGGATGAGAGAGTATGTGGAATTAGTGGATGGTGCCATTAGAATTAGCAGTTCTATGTCTCAGTGAGCATTTGGTGGGAACATGCCAGGAGGAAAATGTTTACTTCTGCTGTAATTAGAAAAGCAATCTGCAGAAAATCTGAAGATATCTGGCTTCAAATTAGTTCCAGACTCTTTTGCTGCCTCTTGAAATCATTATCTTTCCATCGAACAGAGTCTAAGCACTGTACTTGATTCACCATGCGTCAGAAGTGTGGAAAAGAAAAAAACAACACAGAAAGCATGGGAGGTGTGTATCAGGAATATCTTGGCTTGTAGTCAGTGTAACCTAGGAACCTTCTGCAGCCCATGGGGAAGAGTGTGGGCTAAGGGGGATGAAAAGAGCACACCACAGAGTGAATATGGACTACAGGGAGTTCTGTTTTCTTAGGCAAACTATTAACAACATCTGCCAAATGCTGACTGGTCTTACTTTGTTACACTACTGTGAAAAGGTAAATTTCCTCTGTAAGAATTTATGAAACAACTTAGAAGGATGTTCTAGGCAAACTTAGTCAAGAGACAGGGTATGGCTCTCTGTTGGGGAGCAGAGGTCAGTGAGTAGCACCACACCAGCATGGAATTTGAGAAGGATGTACTCTCTAAACTCTGCACTCTATAATGTGCTGGCTCTGGTGATGCCTGATTGTGGTGAACTGTGAAAGGAATCCAACAATTCCTTCCTAAGAGAATGTTTTATCTAAATAAATCAACAGCCATGGTGATGTGTATGTAGCCCTTTTTTGACCCTATATATAGATTGAGAGGGGAAGATTGTTTTCAGTTTACTGTTTTCTAAACACACAAAACATCTGCTTTCTCTCTACTTAAGCAAAAAGTGCTCATAAATTAATCCATAGGGTAAAATCTCAGTTTATGTTGAGATCTAATCAAATCCCTCTGCAGATGTGGTCTGTGATGAATGGACTTGAGATACCTTAGTATCATTAGAGTAATTTGTGTTGTGAAGTCAAAACCCCACTGAAGTCCAATTTAGCTCTTAATTTGAAGGTACATCCAGAATTTGAGCACTGTACAAGACTTGCATTCAGCCTCTGAATAAAGCATACATAATATTTTCATATGATCCTACTAAAGACTATTTTTTCACCTCCATAGCTCTAAACAAGAAACAAATGGCCATAATTAGAATTTAGTGTTTAACTACTGAACAAATATGTATAAATAATGTTTCTTTCTGTTCCTTGTAGTTCTAAATATAATGCTTGTGATTACTTAGGCCATTAGAGCTCTGCTCTGATATTTTTATTATTATATTTGATATTTTGTGTTTAAATCAAGCATAAAGGTCAATTGATTTAATTTCTTTTGACAGAGGAGATATAGTTTAATTTGCTGTTCAGTAAGATATTAAAATGCGATAGCATTTCAAGGAGTATCTACAGGAACAAATTTCCAGGTGAAAGGGCATAGTCTTGATATTTTTTCTTATTTAAGCTTGCTCATTTTGATCATCTTATATAGTTAAATACCAGTGCTTACATATTTAAATACACAGCAAATATTGCAATGATTAATAATGCTGTGTTAATGAGAAGCAAAATGCAGATGCATTTTAGTTTTCTAAGTAATTGGAGTGAAAAAAGAACTAAATTCTCCAGTGACTCAAATACTTCTTATAATTTGAAACATATTTATCTGGAAAATGTTTTATTGGCATACTTATAATAAATCTATGGCTATTATTTTAGACAGGCAAGTTTTTGGCTCAATTCCTATTAGACATTAAAAACCTACCAACGTTTATGATCTGGGGTATTTTTCTTCCATACTGGTGATTTTAAATTTCTTTTTAACCTGTGTCATTACAGAGAGATCTTCCTTCCTACTTTTCCAGTTAAAATTTGGATTGCTTTAAATGGATTTAGAGTTAATACATTTTTTTGAGAAGCAAAACCAACATGCACATTTTAAGTTAGAAAAGATGTGAGCACTGATGCAGCAAAGAGCTGCTCAGACATTTTTCTGCTGGATCAGGGATGTTGGCTTAACATCAGGAATCCCTATACATTTCTGTGCTTCTTCAGCCTGAAAAATTAGGAAGGAAATTCATAGGAGTGAGCTCTGTGAAGTAGCACTGTTGTGAAACAGACAATTTTGTACTTCTGTCCTGTCTGGAATGGTGGCTTCATACTTTTATTTCAGTAATCAGATTAAATAGGGTAAAGCAGGAACACTATCAAAGGGTGCAGTACAAGAGAATGACCTTGTTAGGACAGTTCTGAACACAACAAAAGCCTCTGCTACACTGTTGTTTTGTAAGCTGTTGGCCGGCAGGTCCAGGTGAGCGCTTTATGCTGGAAAGCTGTCTTTGCACAAATCAATATTTCTCTTTATGTTCCTTGGAAGCATTTCTGACAACAGGAAAAACAAGTATTTGCCTTGGGTTGGTTTCGTAAAGGTTGTGGTAGTTTGTTAGTTCTTCAAGTTAATCTGATCCTCTTCAGAAGGTTTTGTTGACCGTATCTACAATTAGGTTTTTACCTTATGGGCATTGCTTTCTGGAAATTGCAGTTTTTCAGTGCATGGAAGAAAATGGAGACTGATGACAAGAAATGCACTGATTTCTCCAAAGATTTTTTGAGAGGAGCATAGCAGGGTGCACTGGAAAAGAGGTTTGCTTTGGGAACGTAATGGTTGGGAAGAAAATGGTCTGTTTATTTATGGAACTTGAAGTTCAGGAATCAAGACTCAGTATAAGGTTAAGTCAGTCCATCAAAATGTCAATGAAATACATGGATTTAAGAAATGTCAATTGCTTGTTTTTCATGAAATATCAGAGCACAACGCTGCTTTAAGAACAAAGTATTCATGCTTTCTTGACAAGCAGTGTTATGCAACATGTAGAGAAAATGGACCTTTTGGTCCCATATTTTGGGAATGCAACAAGATAGCAAAATCTTTAGCAATTCCATAGAATTGGAAATTCCAATTCACTCGTGAATTTTGTAGCATTACACAACAGTTGTCCATATATATTTTACGCATATGTAAAAGATTCCAGTGCAGTACAGAAGGCACAATTCCAGTTCAATAGCTGCATGGAAAAGTTGGCCAGAGTTGCCCAAAATCACAAGGAAGAACCAGTGTCATCAGTGAAGTTACTCCAACAGGAATCGTCCATGTGTCTGAATATCCTGGTCAGAGTACATTTGCACAAGCATCACTTTCATGAGTTTATCTCGCCTGTAGCAGTGACCACACCAGTTCAAGACCATGTTTGAGGGATCAAGATCTCAGCATCTCTAATGCAAGGTCACCCAACAGTTGCAGAACCATTAATTCCAGGTGTTCTTTTGGGTTATTTGCTTCACAGTTGCTGCTGAGTCAGAAAGAGTGAGTTAAAAGTGTGATGCCTTTTGCACAGGGTTGGAGCAGGTCCCTACCTAGGCAGGGCAGGTGACAATTGTGCTGCAAGGATTGTTTAGGCTGATCAGTGTGGTTTTATGTAAGCTACATAAATATCCTTTGAGCAGACAGTTACCCTGTTTCAGTGTGGAGTATTTAGGTGATGGTTGTGAGTGCTTGAGCTCTCTTTTTGCCTGAATCTGTGTGACAGGACAGCATTTTCTGATAAAGTTGGGGGATATCAATGAGGATTCTTACTATATTTTTCCTTTTTTTCCCCATTTGTTTTCCTCTCCTACCAATGGCATGCAGCATTTAGCAGTGACTCTGCCTTTGTCTCTTTACCCTCTTTGTAAAGGGTATTTTAATAATCTCCCCAAATAAGAGAAGTGTATTTAATATTTGTTAAGAGCTTTGAAGTCTTCAAAGAAGGACACAAAAAGAACTTGAAATGAGACAAATTCAGTTTTAAAGGGATCCAGCATTTTCTGTGCACTACAAAGGGTTATTTTCAAAACTGGTGGGGGATGACTGCTGCTGCTGCTGCCTACAGGGAATGCACTCCACTAAGGCCTATGAATGTTTATTGAATTATAAAATGAATTTGCAGTGCAAAACTCTATTGGCACATATAGCAGATGCCTCCTGCCATGTTTCAGATTGCCAGCCTAAACTAACTAGCACATGCAGGAGATACTTGAACAGTTACAAAAAAAGGGAAACTTTCAAAAGGCTTGTCTGTCTTTCCATCCATTTCTGTCAATGAAGATGCTGTATAGCAAAATCTTGCAATATCTGAGGAAAACTAGAAAGAGGTGGTTCTTGCTTTTTAATTTTGGGTGCTGTTGGTAATGACTGTCTTAGGAGGGCACATTCACTGACTGGGCTCAATGTTTCCCCCAACCAAAAGTTTTCAAGCCCTTACAGGTAAAGCTGCATCTGAAGGGCAACACAGACCCATCAGTTTGTGTCTCAAGCCCAGCATGTCTGGGTGACTCCTGTCAGCACAGCCATGAGGAAAACTGCCAGAATGCAATTTTTATGTTGCTTTGTTGCCTCTTGGGAGGAGACCTGAGAGGTGAAAGAATCAAACCACATGTGCACTGAGGCTGTTTAGTCCAGGGCCAGACTAAACCTACAGGGAGGCAAATCTGAAATACAGATAGTGGAGGTGTGAGGGGGTGGAGCACCAGCCACTTTCACCTACTGATTCATTGCTGTGCCAAAATACTTGCTGATGTGGACCTGTCCTAGTGGTACTTAATCTGGATGAAATCTAGGATAGTTTGGGAAGGGTGATGTGTGAGGAACTACATTCTTGCAAGTGCTGTGTAAATGTTTGCAAAGAGTACTGAGGAAAGCATCTGAGGAGCTGGTTATTTATTCAACCTTTCTCCTCCATGACGTCAGCTTTTCAGTAAACAAGATGCTGAGAAAATCACCTCTATTATTTATAGGGTGGTGGGTTTTCCACTGTGTACTCTCACCAACAAGGGGAGATTTACAGATTGACTGTATTCTGCTGTGGCTCTTCTCCTTTGTGAACGTCAAACATAAAATGGCTTTTTAAAAGTTGGTTTACTAAGTAGGTCAGTATTTGTTTCAGGAGGAGAATGTGTGGTCTTTAAGACACTGATTTTCCTTTTGAAAATCTCAATTTTTCAGCACTGAAGAGTTCAGCAATGCTGGTTTAGCTTGGGTCCTTTTTAAAAGCTGCATACTTCAGTGCTAAGGGGATTAGAGTTGAGCACACTTTAATGAACACCTGTGAAGAGTGTGAATCTATTCAAAAGAATAGACATGTTGTGCTTCAAAGTAATCCATAGAGAGAAATATGGAGAGCCATTTAAAAAGAATACTGTGCATTTTAACTAACTAATCCAGTTAAAAGAATAAATTTTCAATGCACAGAAAGGCAAAATACAAGAGGGAGCAGAAGAGAAGGGCTGTGTTATACAATTATATCTTTCCCTGCTACATTTTTTGTTCTTAATCCTAATAAAAGCAAGAATACTTTAAGCCACCTACCTGAAACAGATATTCAGGGTGCAATTTCTGTGGGGTTTCTCTACGGCAATGGGATTATATGCATTTAATGGGTGTCAGTTGCACCTTCTCTGTGCTTTTTAGCTGATAGTTGTTCTGATCCCTCAGGAAATGAGAAACTTTTGAGTGAGGATGTAATGATCACATTTACTAAGGGAGAAGTAATAGAATTTTTGCTGACTGATTATTTTATCACCATTAATGCTTCCTTATGATGGAAATGAACACGTTGAAATATTCAGCTGATGAAAAGTTTTATGATAAAGACTGAGCCAGTCTTTTTCAGAACTGAATTTGTGACCTGGTAATGGCTTTAGAAGGCTCCCCAGGATGGCAACAGTGGTGAAGTACTCAATGACTAGCAACAAATAATGAAGTGAAGGTCTTTAACTACCTTTTCAGAGCAGTATCTTGTGCTAAATGTCTTTTGTGTGAGAAACAAACAGAACCTCGTGTGCCTGGGCAATGCTTCTGGAAAGAACCCATCTCCTGTGGTAGGAAGACCAATAATTAGCTTGTTTTTCGAGATTTTTTGTTTTTAATTAGATGTCCTGGAACAGCTCTGTTCTTCAACCAGCCATTCATTCTTTCTGCTGTTGCTGATGTACCAAAACTTTTCCTGGAGTGGAACTTCTTCCCAGATGTTTTGATTAAAATAATACGTCATCTTGGCCTCCCCAAATAACTTTGCGTATGGGAGGTATTCTGTATCCTCAAGCATAACAAATGTACACAGAGATCAAATCAATACAAGAAAATGAAATTTTTCCCTTTGCAATCCTTACTGTCTCAGCCTTGTGAACCACTTTACAAACTTTAGGCCCTCTTTGAAGGGAGCACTGCTCTCTCCTTTTCAAATACAGGGAAAGGGGAGATGAGGGGAAAAGAAAATGAGACCTCAATAAATGAGCTGAGCTTCCACTTCTGCACAAGGCCAGGAGGACTGGACCTCTCTGTTTTATATTTGAATGTGCAGTAGAGGAGGGAGCATGGCAGGGGAAGGCAGTGTCAGATCTAAGTCTGATTCTTTAGGCAAGGCCCTGTAGTTCAGAGTAACCTGGTTTGCTTGACAAATGCTCCAGGAGTAAGGGATTGGAGTGATGATGCTCCCCCTTGCCACCACCCTGGTGTGTTCCAGGTGAGACTGTGTCCAGGGAAGGGCACGAGGGTGCTCTGCCCCTGTAAGAGCCCTGCTGTGTCACACAGAGGGGTGCAGCCCTGCAGGAGCAAAGGGGGCTGTGCTGCGCTATGGAGATCAGCCCAGGGTGGAGCCTCACTAGCCCAAGCCATGCCCCTGCCATTCCCTTTGCCCCTAGGTAAGGGCACAAAACAAGAAGGCTCCTTGAGTTCGTGCTCCAGTGCTGTGGGTTTGCTCAAATGTAGCTGTGAGTTGGAAAGAAGAGTTTTGAAGGAGTTTAGCTATTTTGCCTGCAGGGTCTATTGCCTGTTAGTGCTGCAGAGTGAAAACATTGTTGCACCTCTTGAGTCTGGACACCTTGATGTCTCCTAGTATCCTTCTTAAAGTGAATTTCTGCTAAGAGGACTAACTCATTACAAAGTGCATCTAGAGCAATTTAAGGGCAGATTCTCTTATTGTCAGGTTTCTAAGCTGTTTTGATGAGACCCAGTTCACCCAACTTAGAAACAAAAGAACAGAGTAATCAAAAAATGTGTAAAATGAAGGGAATGAAAGTCTCTTTTAAGATTGTGTGGAATCAGCTTAAAATGGGAGTAAAATAAGTAGGATTTAAGTGAAGTACAAAGGATCAAACCTCAGAACAAATTGCCAGGTAATTTTAAGAAATCCTCTTTGTTCCTTGCACTGATAATGAGACTGCTCTGGAAACTCAGATCACTGCTGTTTTGGAGCAAACATCCCTTTATCTGTACAGCTGATCTTCCTCTCTTAAAATCAGAGCTGAGCAACCTGTAGTGGTTTGTGATTGAAAATGTCCCTTGGAATAATAAAACTGATCTTAAAGGTCATTTGAGATTTTCTTCTGATAACACTGTTGATCCTTTGAAATGGGGTAAAAACTCAGTTTTCCTACTAAATATGGGGAAAGAGATTCTTTTGCTGAGGTAAAGATGTGCCTTCTATTAGATGCTGATTGGTTTTATTTAAAAACAAAAGAAAAATGGAGGGGAACACCCCTGCTCTTAGTTATTTTTTTAAAATTACTTAAATAACTTAGTCTTCCAAAAATGGGGGAAAGAGTGGACTTTGTAGTTACTGGGAAGAAAATCACCAATATGACTGAACTCCTTGAAACCCTCTTTCTAGGAGAGGAGGAATTCTTTGCAGAGTATTAGTGAGGGTTTGGTTTGTCCAGAACAATGCCGGGAGCACAGGGATGGTCTTGCTTCATTTCCAGTTATCTCCTCCTGTCCCCTGAGCTAAGGTGGTGTCCCAGGAGCTCAGCCCCTGCCCAGCTGTGCCTGTGCAGCCCATGGCAAAGCACCCACAGGCAACACAGGAGGCTCTGTTGGGTCTGACAGCAGGGAGGGCCATGCAGGACAATCAGTAAATCAGTTTTAATGTCAGCTGCTTGCAGAAATTAATTGCAGCTGGTGAATGGCACGAACAGGCTGATTAGCAGCTTCAGTAGGTTGGTTTAGCAAACTTTATCAGGATTGGGAGCTGTTTGTGCTTGGTTTGGAAGCAAAGCAGAGATTTGTGTAATTATTTATTCAAGAGTTTATTTTGTGCAAGTCTATGAGGTGGTGATGGCACTGGATTTCATAAACTGTGTATTTGCAGAGTGCAAATGAGCAGATGAGGAGAGCTGCATGTGCTGCCTATTGTGATGCTGTTGCAGAGAGGCTGCTCTGGAGAACACACAGGTGAAAGTCCCCAAGGGTCCCTTGTCCTTCCAGCTGGAGGAGGTGTCCTTCCTGTAAGGCTGCTTTGTGTTTCAGTCAGTGCTCTGACTACTAATTTTCTTAGCTAAAAAAAAAAAGTCTTAAAGTACGATAAAATCCAATATATACTAATCAAATATTTTAGGACATTAGCAATTGTTAATGGGGAAATGGGAGAAGAGGCCACTTGATGTGGATTTTGGAGATGTTTTTGGCATGACAGGGTGCACAGCAGCAGCAATGTTTTCTGGCTGCGGTTGGGAATATTTGGACTTGTTGCATGGTGGGGAGGTAAGCTTCTCTAAAGTTTTATTTTCCCACATAATTTTGAAAGTCAGTCTCTAAATGAACAGGTACAGGGGAGAGAGATGGGGGGTAAGGGGAGAAGGAGGGGAGGAGCGAGCTTTTGAGCTGCTCTTCCTATTCCTCCCTTGTTTAGGGGAAAAGCCTGAAACCCTTCAGGTGTTTATCAAGGAAAGGATGCCTGGAAGGCCTGGGAAGAGCCCCTCGGGAGCTGCGGGTGCGTCGCGCCGGGCGGGCGGGGCTGCGCGGCCCCGGAGCGCGGGCAGGGGGCAGCGTCGGGCCGGGCTCGGCAGCCGCTCCCGGGAAGCCGCGGGCCGCCTCTCCCGGAAAAACCTGTGCGAGGGATACCTGAGAGGGAGCAGGGAAGCACCGCGGATTGGGCTGAGCGGCCGAAACCCCGTGGTCTCTCTTTCGAAAATCTTGTAAAAGAGGAGAAATTAAATGTCTGGCAGGCGCTCTGGGTTTAGGATTTACTATAGGATTTACTGTTGGTGCTGGAAAACGCCTTGTTCTACCCAGGCAGTTTTCTCCCCAAGCATGGGTTCCTCTCTGTTTATTGTGCATGTGGGTGTGCTGGCGGGTGGGGTTTGGGTTGTGTTTTTGGCTAGGTTTTGTTTGGTCATTTTCGGGGTCGGCTGGAGGTGGTCCTCGGTTGTGTCCCTGTGCTCTGTGCAGCCGGGGTGTGCAGGGATTGGGATCTAACACAGTTTACGGGTGTAATTCCCATCTCCTGAGGGACTGCCAGGTGCAAGCCCGGGTTTGGTCCCTGTGCATCCTTCCCACAGCCGTGGGATGTCTGTCACGGTTCTGCCAGGGCTCGGCACACCCAGCACGGGCCGTGTTGGCTGGGGCTGTGCTCTGCCAGTGCTGCTCTTAGCGAGGCTGCAGCTGTTTAAAGGAAACAAGAGGGTTGCACTTTGACCCTTGCAGTATTCCTGGGAGTATTCTTTATATTACAACTGTGCCTTATGCTATTTTATTTTTTTTTAATAAGCTGGGCAACACAATCATGATTCAGTGTTGTGGTTCAGGACCAAGTGTAAAGAAAAAGCAAATGTAGCTATTGTGATTAACTTGCTAAAGTGTAATCTTTACCAACCAGAAAATTTTAATAATCATTCTACCTACATACCTATCATTTAAGATAAAAAGTCAACCCAAGCTCTTTTCTTTTGTTTACCATGGCTAAATTTCCACCCCTTCTTATTTTTGCCAAGGTAAGTGAAGAAAAAACATCATAGTGGTTATGGCCTTCGTATGTAACAGCATGGTTATTTTTATTAATGAAAATTTCCAAGACTCTTGCATTTACATACAAATAGTTATTTTTTAGGGATTCTGCCAGTGCATAGTTTTGAGTTTCTTTTTTTCTTTTAACCATTATTAAAGAATAATGCAGGCTGCTGCTAGTAAATTCTGTTAGAAATGAAGGAAGATGCTGCAGGAAGAAACTTTGATGTAATGCATATGTTGTGTCATACGTGGGGGATTGAAAGGAGACGGCTTTGCTGTTTATTAATACATCAAGTGTCTCACAGGTAACTGTTTTGAAAACATGGGAAATCTGGTTTACTATGTAAAACATGAAGTATTTTGTTGTTTGACTAGGCTGCTCAGAGTTTGTGAGACCTCATGCAAGTATTGAGGAGGATACATCCTGAAAAGTTGGTGTAAGGGGAATTCTTTTATCTCTATGGGAAAATACAGACTTAAAGGAGGGAAGAGCTTTGTGTTCTGCATGAATCAGGCTGTACTCAGACTATAACAGTGCCTAGAAGGTAAAAGCGGAGAAAAAGCAATGTAGTCTTGCTGGTGTAGTGTTTTGGGCAGAGGGTCTCAGAGTGTGTGTATATATATATATATATATTTTTTTTTTTTTTTTTTTTCCTGAGCTCTTGCAGCTCAGAAAGCTGAAATTTCAAGTGATCCTGTGGACTCACAGAGTGTTGAAGACCCACAACAGACTTTAGCCACAAATCTTCAGGCTTAAACAGGTTTAAGAGTTTCCTTCCTCTTTCAATGTAAAGAGGAGCTCTGATCAAACCAGGATCTGGCTAAAACTGGTAGGCAGTATCTGGGTCAATAATTATGCACTGCACTTCAGCACCTAACCTGCAACCACTTGATAGTCTGGAAAAACTGGGAACAGAATTGGTGAAAATTTGCGGGCTTGATGTGCAGGGAATGGTGCAAAATGAAGGCTCACCTCATTACTCGTGTGCCTTGCAAAGTCCTGGTGTGCACCTAAGTACAGCATCTGTGCCACACTCAAATCCCAGTCTTTATCCTGAGTTCTTGCAGGCTTAGGCATGGCAGTGTTAGTGACCAGTGATACTGCTTGATGAAAATGTAATTTTGTTTTTCTTAGTTACTAGGTGCTGATTTTGTTCTTCTGGGGCTTTATGAATGTGTATGGTGTCTTTAGCAATCAGCTATCCTCAGCAGTTGACCAGCTGCCTGTAATAATCAGGCTTTCCTGTCAGGTAAAGCAAAATTTCTGAAGTGACTTTGCAATCCAATGGCCTCAAAATGGTATTAAGGAGCTGACTTGATGATAGTAATTGACTTTTTCTTTCATTAGGTATCATTAATATCAGTGCTGTAAATATATTTTGAACAAACACCTTGAGCAGAAGCATAGCTGAAGTAAAACAGATACTAGGAACAATTTGGTTGTGAAGTGGATTTCCAGCTTTCATGGTTGAAGTTTAGGCTGTTCTGAGCAATATATCTGGTCTCTGAGTTCCTGCACGCCTTCATTTTGCCCTGTCAATAAGATAAGCCTAAGCCATGTTAGACTTGGAGCTCTGTGGGACAACTATATTCCTGATGCAGAATCATCAAGCCAGTTGCACAAAGAGAGGAATACCTGGACTTCCTTTCTGCCCATGAACTTAATACCTGGGTGCACTGGTATTTGCATGAAGGAAAACAGCAAAAGGTCATTGGTTTTAACACCCCAGGAGTCAGGTCTGATGGTGATGAGAGGTGCAGTTTTACATGTTAGATTTGCCTGTCATTTAGACTTGTTCAATCAGCTTTGGTCCAACCTCTTTCCTCACATTTTATCTCTGCTCACACCTAAACTTAGAAAAGGCTGGCAGAGCTGACCTGTGTGCACAAGCCAGTTTGGTGGAGAGCCCTCATCTGTGAGATTCCCTCTTCTCCAGGAGACCCGCACCACCACATCTGTCACCTTCGGTGCTTGATTCCCAGTGAGTGCTTCTTGTCATCAGCAGAGCAGTTCTTTAGCTGCATTAGTTAATGCTAATTTAGCTGACATGCATCTTTGATTTTTGGAAACTGAAAATAAGCCTTTAGGCTGTTAAGAGACATTTTAACAAACAAAAGGAAAGACAGACATGATTTTTAGCTGGGAGGAATTGCACTGTAGTTTTAGAGGAGAATGTTAGGGGCATGATTTCACAAATGTATCACACAACAATGCACTAATTCTTTGCATCTCTCCAGAGGCCTCAGCCCAAAGGTAGCTGAAATTCTATACCATAATTGCATTCTTTCAAAATTGCAGCTATAAGAGGCCATAGTTGTTTCCAGAGAAATGTTAAAAATGGGATGTGCATTTTTCTGTACATACGTTGCATATGTTAGCATTCACTCAGATTATTTAATTAACCTTTGCTCTTCAGAAGCCTTGCAAAGAAAAAAACTTGAAGGAAAAATAGATTGGGAGAGCAGGCTGAAGGGATTTCATCAAAGGTCAAAATCCAGCAAGTTGGCCCTCCCTGCCCCCTCCTTCGACTAAACAGCTTCTGCTCCTTCTGTCTCCACAAAGAAACAAATAAATCTTGCAGGTGCTGCAGAAGCAGAGATTATTTTGGTGCTTATTCCTTGTTTGTGGTTTTAATGTATTTTAAAATGCTCTTGCATGATTTGCTTATTTAGGTTTTTTCTTGTTCTTGAATGGAAGCTATAGTAACAACCAAAAAAGAAACAATACAAACCAAAAATCCAGAAAAAAATGTACTTTTTTGTCTACTCTTTTGTCTTAAATACAACAGAACAAGGGGTTACCTGAGTGACTTGGGCCTGAGATGCCTCTGGCATTGATAGCTCTTCAATACACCTCATTTTAATTTAGCTGTAGCTGTTTTTTCTTTTATTTATTTCTATTACCTATTTTTGGTGTCCACATGGTGACAATAATATACTGAATGTAGCTAAACTCACTCTATATTCTGGATTCAATTTTAAAAGTGACTTCTCATGGCCAGGTTATAAGCCTTTGAAATATGGGATCATAATAGAAACGCTGACAGTATCTTAACAGTGTCTGCAGTAGTGGGTGTTTCTCTAATATAAACAAATGGTGTTATTGGACTCTTTTTTTTTTTCCCCACTCCCCCTGCTTTCTTTCAAAGGTGGTTTTATCATTCATTAGCTTCAAAACCATCATCCTTTTTGCTTAACCTGCAACAGGGTTTGTTTGTTTTGTTTTGTTTTCCCCATTGAATCCGGAGTGGAGCAGGACAGACAGGGAAGATTTAGGTTGTAGCTTATCCAGAAGACTTCCCTGCTGTCTGATGCTATTATGTACTTATGTTCAGTAAGTGTGTAAATAAACACTTTCAATCGAAGCCTTGAAGGAGACAATCTTTAAAGAAAGTGTCATGACAGTGTAATTAAGTGGATGATCATTTTAAGATGCTGTATTTCTAGTACGATGTATTGACAGAAATGAAACCTTTTTCCATAAAGCACAAAAAACCCCTCTGTAGCTAGTTTAACTGATACCCAGGGAAAGGCTTACCAGTTACATTAATTTAAAATTCTCTCTGGAAAGCCCATAATTTGGACTGCAATTTCATGGAGAGGTGAAGCTGGAAGGAGCTCGTCCTCTTCTGTGTGGGTGATAACGTGGGAGCTGCCCACAGGCTCCTCCAGGAAAATCGTTGGTACAAAGCAGTGAGAGGACAGAGGTGAGACAGCAGCAATGATGTGCAGACAGCCAGGGGTGGTGCCTGGGCTTCCTCTTTTGTGCCTTCTCCTGGCTCTGGAAATACCCGACGGGGTGGAAGCCGCCCTCGTAACTGCAGGATGTTGTGTAGCTTCCTGTAAATACTGTGTTAATTGAAGCGTGTCTGCGTTTTCACGTGTGCTAAGTAGTATTTTCTCTGAGAAATCCTACCACACACTATTATTAACTGGCAGCAGTTGTGGATTCCTTTTCTTCAGCTATTTCCTTTAGCCAAAAATGCAAAACTGTGCTGCCCTGAAGGGTTATTTAGCAAGAGTGTTAATGAAATAATACAAATGTTGCACTCTAGTGATTTCCCCCATGCAGAGAAATGTCACAGACCATTGGTCTTTCCCAGGGATGTTACATGAGATTACACCTATTTTCATTATTCTGCTCAAGTACAATATTGTCAAGTAAATATTTGCAAAAAAATGTGGCCATCCTAAAGTGTGAGCTATCCTGCCAGGTAAATAATTAAAGTATGTTCTCTCTCCAGTAGCAGAAACCAATGCTTGATACAGGTTTGATCATTTCACATGTCTCTTTGGTAATCCATAACTGTCTTCTGCAATTATTTTCATCATGCAGCCAAGCAGAGATAAAAGGTAGAACATGCCTCTCTCGCCTGCTCCCAGGGAAGCTCCATTATCCTTCAAGGGTCACGTGGCTGTGGAAAAGCCAATCTGAGTGGGAAAAGGCAGCCCACAAGGACGAGCTCAGTGTGAGCGGAAAATGAAGTTGTTACCAGACAGCAAACTGCAGCCCTCGGTTCTTATGAATATTTGAATGAGTAACTAAAAACAGCTCAGTGGACTCTAAGCAACTGTGACAGCTGAAACTGCCTGGGAAACCAGCAGTCTTTGAGGACCATGATGAAAAGATCAGCAGTCATATTTCCACCTACACTACCACCAGTATATTGTAAAACACGAGCAGGTTCTTAGTCCCCAAGTATTGTTTAGAAAGAAAAATATCTTTTCCCCCTATGAATTTTTGTAAGAAAGATATGTACTGAATCTGGCAAGAAATTTTGAATCCATTAAAGTCCAATGATTTCTAACAACATACTCAAGGCAAGAGAATAGCCACATTTTTCAGACATTGAAATATTGATGTTGCTTATACTTATAGAAAATTTGCCCTAGTGAATCTTTCATTTATATTTTTTGGCTAGTTCTGCGTGGCAGGAAAGATGATGAGAACAGTTTCCCTGAAGCTAAAATGTTCTGAATAATCTGCACTAAAAAGAAAGGGTGAAAGAATCATAATAAGCAAACTAGTGGAAGACTGGGCTTATTTTATAGCAGTTGGAAATAAGTACAGGAGTTATAAAAAGAACAAAGCAGCTATATCTGATTTCTTAAAAAAAAAAAGGAAAAAAAGTCTGTTAGACTGACATGCAACTTTCTGACCATGATTTTCCCCCCCCCCCTTTTATTCTCATGTATGTTATAAAGCAGCTTAAAGCTGTATTTTGTATGACCTTCTTGATGGTGTAGACCACAGTTAATATGTTCTCTGCTGTGTTCATAACATGAACATTTCTGACTCAGTTGTTTTCACTGGGACTGCTTACACAGGAGGAGGCTCCAGCATTGGTTTGGTATGGTGTTTAGGGTGTTGGCTTTATAGGAAAACTGTGAGAGCGACATCTTCCTCACATTTTTTATGCTACTGCAAGTTTACGCTATAAATCTGACTTGAGAACCAGATGAATTGTTCAGATAAAATGTAACTGGCTTACCATACATGAGTAACAGAGAAAGAAGTCTGCTTTTAAAATAGTAAGATGAAGAACCTTTTAAACAAAAACTGCACTTCCATCTGTCAAACGGCACTTTATTCTGGCACTTGTGCCATTTGCTAGCAATGACATTGGTTTCAGCATAGCATCTGCAGTGCTGGAATGGAGTACTTTGAAAAATTGCGGCGTTCCCACCAAACCTGTTCTTGTGCGTTCACCAAGAATGATGGTGGAATAATTGATCCTGTAGTAAAAAATCACAGCTATTGACTGGCAGCCCACTTGAACTCCTGCCCAGAGCTCTCTTCTATGAGCTCAGGTTTTAGGGATCCACAGCTGAGTCATGTTTGTTAAGGGAGCAATGTCAGAGCAAACTGGAAGGCTTAGGTCTGATTCTACTTGTATCTATATTCATCAAGTAAACATTGAAGTTTCCCAGAAAATGTGAAGTAAATAAAAATTCAGGCTGCATGAGTGAACTACAGAACTGAATTCTAAGTTCTCTGGATATTTCTGTTTCAAATTTTGCGTTTGTTATGATTTTTTTTTTTTTTAATTTGATCCTTTTATTTTGATTACATCATGAAAACCTTCCCAGGTTGTGATTAACTGGTGGGATTTAGTTTGCATTTTGGCATAGTTACTTTATTTTGTTCTATATTGCATATAGAAGGTCTTGAAATCTGGTTACTTTTTTCCTGTGCTTTGTGGTTTTGGTAATATTTTGCTACTGCAAAACTGATGAAAGATGTTGTACAGATGATGATTTTACAAGGAAGAAGAAAGAGGCAGTGGGGTGGTGAGGGCAGGGAAAAGAAAAGGCACCTCTCTTGAAATGCTAGAGATGAAGCAACTATTTGGGACCATAGCACAGCAAATGTGTAGAGGGCATTTTCTTTATTCCCAAGACTCTTGGGTAAATACAGAAGCTTTGTAAGCTGTAAGGGATCTGTTCCTCTGCTCACATGTTAGTTTTGAACTGGTCTCTTGGATGATTTCAAGGGTTTGTGATTTTGGCTATACTTTTATAAATCAAAGTTTCTATTAAGTGCCACAGACAATAGACTCAAGGTCTGGAATGGAGCAGGATTTTCCTGGAAAGACCTGTTTGGAATGCAGCAATATCTAGAAGAGAAATGGGCCAAACTGTTCTCGTAAAGGATGGTGGTGGTTCCTGTCTGTTCTTGTCTTAGGCTCCTGACTCCACGGGGAATGTTACAAAGAAATACTGTTTGTCCTCAAGAGCTGAGGGGCTGGAAATTTCTGGCTCAGTGCAGAGGCAGGAGATGCTAATGGGCATCCTAAAGACCTGATGTGCCCAGTGAAGGATGGGGCAAAGATGGAACTGTGATGCTCCCACATCTGCCTCTGCTGCCCACCACAGCCAGGAAGTCTGAGTCAGCAGCCAGGGCTGCTGTGGTTCGAGCTACACTGATGATGCAACTCTTTAAAGATGACCAGGCAACACTGTTGCACCTTTTAAAGGTCCTGTTAAAAGCTGCAGGTTATTCAGTTAATCAGCTCTGGATCATTTATTTTCTCAGTATTTGTGCTGCTGTCTCCAAGGAGGACTGCACCCCCAAAGAGACTATTTTCTTGATTCAGCCCCACTGTATCAGCTCTGATCCAAGTTGAAAACTGATCCAAGTTGAAAAGCACCTCAAGGAATTAGGAAATACATATATATATATATATATATGTATATCTATTCCTGGGTTTTATCTCCTCAACTAGCCTTCAGCATCTCTTTAACCATATCAGCCTGAGCATAGCAGGTGGGGGCATGGTTGGCTTCCCATGCTTTGTTGGATTAAGACGTGAAGGAAACACCATCAAAGGCTCGACCCATTTTCAGGTACCCCAGTGAGATGAGGAGTTGTGGAGTAAGAGTGTGTTGTGCTGTGCAGTGAAGACGAGCTCTGTAGGGAGCTGTGGGATGCTGAATGCTTTCTTCCCTCCTTGTTCAGGCACAGGAAAAGAGTCTTCCCTTCAGCGTTGCTCAGACGGGGTGTAACATCACAAATCCCAAAGCTTTCCTGAATTTCTTGTAAGGCAGAAGTGTGCTAAGTACACAGCTAAATGTTTGCAACAAATAAGAAAGTATTTGGAACAGTTTGTCTTGTTGTTTTGTTTTCTAGCATTTTGGACAGCAAAGGAAGTTCTTTAATCTTGGTGCTCTCCCACTCTCACCTCTCCATTACTGATACTCAGTTTCCCACCAGGAGGTTGCAGGCAAGGTTGATCAGAGGCTGTGGCTTCACAAGTTGTAGCAACAACAACAAATTGGTCCTTAAAAATAGTTTTTCTTTCTATTTCATGTTTTTCTGGGAAAAGAACTCTTCACTTTATTTTTTTCATCCTTCCCCAGTAGATGGATGCAGCAGACTGAATGTAGTTGCTATGCACAGAGAGATCTGAGCCTGCACCTAACAAGAGGCTTGCTTCCACGAGTGACTTTCATTTAACCATGAAAGGCAAGCACCACTCCTGAGATCTTGGTGTCTCTCTGTAGCATTCTGCTGCTTGAGAAGGGTCTGTTTGGGCTCACATTAGTGACCTCTTCACCCACAAAGGAAAAATAAGGATTCGTACCCTGCTCTCCACTGGAAACATTTCAGCACTTATCACTGACTCTGGAAGTAATTTCCTCTGAGATTTTCTTAGCTTTGTACACAAAAAGTAGGACCTGAGAATTGTTTCACTGCTGTTCCCCCACCCCCCCAGGCTCCTCCACACAGTAGGAGACAATAGCCTATTTCCTTTTCTTATTCTCTTAGTAGATTCTGGAAGGCTTTTTTGCCTGTTTTTATAGCCAACAGTTGGAAGCTTTTATCTTTCTCCATGGTTCTTCACATACAGTGGGGACTTCTGTTTTCATGATTCAATGATATGCTTGTCCATTTACAATACTTGATTACTTTTGAGTGCGTAATAGATTGGGGGGAGGGTTCTTAGGTTCTTGCTTTTAATTTTTGTTTGAAGTAGTTATTTAAATAAGACAAAAATGAAATGGACTCTTTGAAAATTGGGGAAATAGAATTGCTGACTTTCATAGAAGTCACTGAAGCAGTGTGATTCTAATTGAACCAACTGATGGAATAAGATACTTATAAATCTAAACTATTTGCTTTTGACAGAATTTTAATTTTTTTAATGATTTTCAAACAGAACAGCCAAAAGAAGATTTTTCTTTTCTTTTTTTTTTTAAATCTTCTATATCTATAAGGAATTTCTTTTAAGTAAAGGCCTTTTCCCACGGATATTCTTTGCAGGTTTTTGGGCATCTGTTCTGAATCTCCTGAGTCTTAATTGCAACAGTCTTTGTAGACATTAAAAATAAACTGTGCACAATATAAAAACCAAACCCATTCTGTGGAAAAGCCTGCTATCATCAAAATTCTCAAGGAAATTCTGGATCCATACTGTCTTCTGAGGATTAAAGGGAATCTAATTTGTCCATTTGAAAAGGAAATTGGGTCAGTGTCTTGAATGGCAGCTTTCTGGAGTACTGAAAACATCATATTCTTTATTATTTGGAATGTAAATGTAAATTTAGGATACTTTTACTTTTTTCTTCTCCATTGAAATTATTGTGTGACAGTGTTACTGAAGACATTTGGGAGGGGAAATTATTCCATGAGAAGTTGTGTAGCAGTGGAAAGTGAATAACCTGAGGCAAAGCAAGAAAGAAATAGGAACAAGTTCAGGTCAGGGATTATTACTTTGGGGATTAATAGCTGAGAGCAGCAAAGCAGGAGTGAGGTGAAAGCAGGCTAAATACTTAAGAGCTGCAGTCAGACCATACAAAAAGGGCTTGTAGAAACATGGCAGTCCTGGCATGTTAATCAGGTTTTTGCCAGGAGGGATGGAAGTGCTTGTATAGGAATGGTATAGAAATTTATATTTTACACTATATACACAAAGAAAACCCTCAAACAACAAACTAGTTTCACAATTCACTTAAAAACTGGTCCCATTAAATTTGTGTGAAGCCTTAATGTCAGTGTGTTTAAATACCTTAGCTTGTTCTGGCGAACAAATCCAAGCCTGTTTCAATCCTGTTTAGGTACTCCAACGTTTACACAAGTTAACAACTTTGATTCCTAAGATTCTTAAATTGCTGGGCTGAATGGATGCAATCCTGCTAGTAAAGCTGTGCTGTGTAAAAACTGCTCATCTGCCAACTTCAGCTCTAGAAAGTAACCTTGATAACCTTCTCCTTTACCTGATACTCAAATGTGCCCATGTTCACATGCTGGGCTTCCTCAGGAACGTGATGTTGCAAGGTGTTCAATTTGTCAGCTCCTGCCCTGAGTATGTAGAGACCAACTGCTTCCCTGGCTCTTGTTTCAGATCCATACAGACCTACCACCAGCCTAACAAGGTACCAGCAGTGCTAGGATATGCTGTAGCCTTCTCCAGCAACAGAACTTCATCAAGGTCCCATTTTTCTTGTCTTGGATGAATCGTGTATTCAGAATGGTAAGAATGAAACTTTGTTCACAGATTTTACAGAATGTCCTGATTTGGAAGGGACCCACAGGGATCATCAAGTCCAGCTCCTGGCTGAATGGCCCATACAGGATTGAATCCATGACTTTGGCATTGTCGGTGCCCATTCCCTTTAAGCATCTTCTAGTTGTAAGAAAAGTAGGTTTTTTCAGAAGAAACAATTGAACTAGTGGCTTTATATCAAAACCTCAGATTGTCAAGGCTTGGGAGGTTTGGAGTGTAAGTTGTGAGGAATGTGGACTGTTAGCACTTCACACCAGGTGTCGTGTCCTCAGCTGTGCAGTGTCCAGCACCCTGGAACTTCGTGCTGTGAACAGCAGCACAGATACTTAACACTGAAGCAGATATTTATATCTGCCATGGAAGGGGCATGGTGCGGTCAGGGAGCCAAAGGGAGACATTCTGTGTGTACCGTCTGTGCCCATCTGCAAAGACTGTCATTCTGGATCAAAGGGCTGAATTTTCTCTCTTCAAGGACTTTTTTTTTTTTGTCATAGATAGGCAAACTTGCTTTTATGTAAAAGTAGAAGACATACCAAAGCAGGTTATCCCAGTTTACAAATTTTAATAGTGTCAGTATTTTAAAAAGCCCCCAAAAGTCAGGTAAGTCAGCTAACTTGTGACTGAAGAGTGATCCAGTACTCTGTATACACAATTCAGTATTACTTATCCAATGTTTGAATCTAATTTTCAATGTCTTCTTTTTAAGTGTGGATTTCCTATGTGTGTCTATGGAACTGCCATTTATCATATTTTATTCCTTCAACTCTAGTACCTTGTGAATATGAACTGCTGCTTTTGAAATTGTTCCCTTTTTATCATTGACTGTTCAGTGATTTATTTCTTACTAAGATTGCGGATCAGATGTTCTGTCTTTGAACGTTAGCCTTCCATGGGAAGAATGATGAAGGTGGGCAAATGACATCAGATTTAATTCTGCATATTCTCACAGTGACTTAGTCTTCGAGCAGCGCTGCTGAGTACCTGCTGAAGCACTGCTGAGCTCTGTATGTGTAATGGGAAGCCGTCAAGCAGCTTGTGTTACAACATGTTTGTTTGCATTCTACTGTAAGCAGCTGTAAATAAACATCTTGCAACAAGGCCATGGTTTTGTCTGCAATTCAGGAAGGAAGAGAAGGAGGGATTCAAGTTGTTTTCTTCAGGCTGCTTCGATGTTCCGATCTGCCTAAGGTGGTGAACTGCCACATGTGTCTGGGAGCTGACCAGAGCATGCTACTTGTTTTTTGCCCCTCCAGTTCCTTCCAGAAAGCCCAAGAACCCCTCACTTTTTTCTGGGGATGAGTGAGGCACTTCACTCCTTTATTTTTTTAACCAAGGTTCTCTTTTATGTGACCTGAATTGATATTAAAAGAGAAGATTATTCTGAGGCCTTCCTGTTGCCAAGTCTTTGCCAAGCCTCATCTCGGTCTACTTGCAGGGCAGAGTTCTTGGCAAGCAGCCCTATCAACTTTCTTCTTCCTCCTGCTGCTGGTGTAGGAGCCAAACACAATGGAAACAGATCACATTTTTCTTATCTTTTGATCGGTTTTTAGCTCACATTGGATTTCTGCTTTGCCAGCATTGAAAATAATTAAGAGCTGGTAATTCGGCCATGGTTAGGACTGGGTATAACTCATACCATAATGTTCATTCCCTTTGCTTTTCACTTACCTCCTATCCCCAGGGTAAGGAAAGTGACATTCATGAAAAAAGAAAAGTTAGGTCAAAACTACTCAATTTTCCACCAAGAGCTAAACTTGGCTGCACAAGTCCTGAAGGACGGGTGTCTACTTTCTAGAAAACAAATGATATATTGATTTCCTATTAAAAGAGAGCACTGACAGGAACTTTCAAAACAAAAGCCTTCTTTCAGCAGAGCATTTAAATATGGGACTGCTTAAATTGTGCACAGGCTTAGGAGCTCTGTTGGAAGAGCTCTTCAGTGCCTGCTTTGAATCCCTGTGCCAGCCTTGTCCTGGCCTCACCTGGGCTTTGCCCTGTGCTCGGGGGTCACCTGCCACAATGATAACATGCATTTGGCATCCCTGAGCAGACTGCTGAGATTTTGAATTTCTGAAGTGTCAGAGTCCATTGAGGGTTTTCTTTCCTTTCTTTCTTTATTTTTTCCCCGCTTCTTCTCACACATACAGTGTGAACTTCAATATTCATTTCAAGTCTTCCTCCATTTTGTGAGGACAGGGAAGCGGTTAAGCAAGATACTTTATTGTCTTAATTTCTTAATTTTATTTATCAAAATTTATCAATTTTATTTCCCATTTTTCTACTATTAACTGCTTACCTATATTGCAATGCTCATTTTTCCCAAATCCTGTCCAAAAATTTTCCTGGAAAAAGCAAAAAGGAGAAATGAATGTTAGGTTTTTTAATTACTTTCTCAGATGAGGTGCAGCAGCTCTTTTGAGATGGATATTTTTATCTTGCTGTATGATTAGTCTGTTTGTACCTTTGCACGTATGCAGGTACGATTGTTACTGCTGGTGTAATTGGTGATAATTTAAATTGTCCTGGAACACAAAACAGAGTCCTTTCCCCTTCTTTTTTTTTTTTCTTTTTTTAATTTGCTCTAGTAGCAAATTTTCTCATTTTCTCACAGGACTTATTCAGCTCACAATATTCCCAACTGATTTTCCCCCCTATGTTCCACCCAGGTGATCCCTGTGGATGTGTCTCCTGGCCTTTCAGGATGAGAGGCTGGTTCTTGGCAGGAGCTGTTCCTGCTTGCCCCAGAATGGAAGAATGACAAGCTGAAATAGTGACTCATGGAGAAAATATCTTTCAAGTACGGGAAATGAGGAGACAAAATATCAATCTTTTCCAATCATATTTGTCAAGAACTCTATGAATGAGAGGGGGATGATAAACTTTCAGGTATTTCTAATTTGAAAAATACCTGTAGGACTTGCTCCAAGCAGATTGATTTTTTTTTTTTTTTTTTTTTTTTTAGTTAAGATTCTCAGGAAGCTATAAAACACAGCAAAGTGATGTCAATAAGATCCCACCAGTTTCTTAAATAGATGAAAGGATGCTTCAAAGTCTATTTATTTAGTCAGTCTCCCTTTTCATCTTTGTTAATTGCTGAGAAGGATGAGGTAGCATTAGTATGCACAGCTTGTGAATTATAATCTTTAAAAGCAATCCTTTTTTTAAGCATAGGTGTTAACCTTAATTCTGCTTTTCCACAGGTGCAGCATGTGTGTTTGCTGACATACTTCTAAATTTATTGCCATAATAATAAAAAAAAAAGACAAAGTAAATGAATAGGTTTGGAAGTTGGTTTATTAACTGAGAGGTCTTATTTTCAGACATCCATATCCTTTTTTGTTTTTTTGTTTAAGTCTCTTGTAATAACATATATAATCTTGAAAATTGGGAATGGTATTAGAGTTCATGTAATAATTCATTTGGAAACAATCTTAGTATTAAGTTGTCCAATTCTTGTACTACTTTTTACTATATGCAGTAATATATGAAAAAGCTGTCTTTGGTAATACAATTCAACTTTTAACTTTCACATGGATATCCGAGATATCTAGTTTCTCATCTTCCAAGTTTATTCATGACAGTCCTAATCTCTAAATCGAGACTGTGAGGAAAGCTTTTATATATATATAAAAAAAGGTGTGCGTGTGTTTATGTACAACAGAAAGGGCTATGTCTGCATCACAGTATGTTGTAACTCAACAGCATGATATCCATTCTGTCCACATTGTTATAATGCTATTTCTGGTGTCTAAATGAAAAATAATTTGTGAACTCAGGCTTGGTCATCTTCAGCAATTGGAATGCCATATGGCAGGTGACTAGTTTATTACTGCAATGTTTTTGAAGTCAATATCAGATAGCCAATAAAAAAAAATGGTGTGAAATTTGCAGTTGGAAATGTGTCAGAGTTGGCTTCTTAAAAGTTGTGTTTGACATGTGCCTTTCCAATCTATAGAAGAATTTCTCTAGGCTGGGTACAGCTCAGAATGAGCTTGTTAGCAGCTGGTGTGTTTCAGTGTGCTCCCCCCACCCCTTTGGAAGCATCAGAGTGGCATTATCAAAACAGAGATAATCCTAAAAAGAAAATAAAATATGGAGGGGGAGAATGAACTTGGTTGTCGTTACACACAACTTTCTCAGCCCCACTGAACCAAAAGCTGCCTGGAGCTGTAACGTTCTGCAAGTGTCGGGGTGTATCAGTTTGGCTCTGCTACAAATAACATCTAAACCTGCAGAACGGTGATGGGGGAGGGTTTTTCTCTCTGGTAGCTGGTTTTTTGGCTTTGAGAGCCTTCCAAATATTGTTTTTAAGTGTCAATTGACCTTTGGTGGGTAGATTAGCAGGCATGTGGGATTCTTCAACAAGGCTGTAGTAGCTTTTTCCCTCTTTGTACCTGAAGAGTCATATTACTGTGCACAGATCTTTTCCTTTCATCTGGTGGCCCCTCAAGAGCTCTTAAATGTGCCTGTTTCCACCTTCCTTTGTGCAGTGTCTGCCTTCCCAGGTTTTCTGCCGCATACAGAAAAGCCAGTTTATAAAGATATAGAGCCCAGTGACTGTAAAGGAGCTCCCTCAGTCAGTTTGTCATGCTTTAAAGGATTGTGGGCACCCCGAAGGGAAGATTAGTGGAGGATTGTCCAAATTGTCAAGGTTCTGAATTCTTTTTTAGCAACCATTTTCTTGCATCAGCTTAGAAAAGAAAAAGTCTGTTTATGGGGGGAAGGTGGTGAACGAGCAGGAATGGTGACATTCCCTCTGTTTAAGGCACTGATCACAAGTCATGTGCAGCCCTTTTTCTCAATTCCAACTCTAAGTATCTGGCCCAGCCCATTGAGACCTAAAGCATGAACTTTGAGCATTTTGTGCTTACCCGGAATCAGAAATCAGGGAACTTAAATATTCAATGTATCTTTCGCAGGGCAGGGCAGGACTGAGTATGTCTTTGTCTTCCATTGGAGACACCTTATTTTGTACTCCTACTGTAAATTGCTTTCTCTCTCTTGGTATTCCAAATTAATATCTGTTCAGTTTCTGTTTTCATCACTGTTCTGATTGTTCCCCCCCTGTCCCCTGCAGTGCAGTGATGCTGGGCTGTGCCAAGGTGTAAAATTCCTCTTGATTAAGCAAAGTCACTGATCAAATATTAAGGGAAAGGGCCAGATCTCACTGCCACACACTGCACATATGGTCAACATGTGTACCATGAGTGCAGTGCTTTTGGGACATGTCAGCTCAGCCCATTCCCATGAATAATTTGTCCAGCACAGGCTGGACAGTAAATCCACTGCTCCTGGACAGGCTCAGGTGCACTGTGTGGGCTGTGTGCAGTGGATCTGTCTGTACACTGCAGACATGGCTGAGCTTTCCAGCAGACCCTTGTGTATGCCAGATGTCCAGAAGTCCCAACCAAATGTTAAATTCAGGTTTTATTGGATCAAAATTTTCCCTTGGGAAAGCTGGCTCTGTGACAGAAAGGTGCTGAAGTATTGCTCATGGCTGTGCAGGGGAGGGGGGGGGCGGGTCTTTGGTGCACTTGTTTTGCAAAGCTGAAGCACAGATAAAGAAAAGCAAAACTGCAAATTGCGGGTTTGATAGGAATTAATGATTCTAAAGAGTGGATCCTAGAAAAAGTAGTTTAGGGCTGAATTGCAGGACATTATTACAAAGGTGGGGGCTTTTAAGGTCAATACTGAAGAGTCACTGTCCTGGTAAGAATTCTCTGAGCTGACAGCTTCTGAGCTTGTGCCCAGCATAGGTGCTACATGTCCTATTCAAATTGCTGATTTATTTCAAGCATCATTGCTTGTTACACTGGAGGCAACAGGAGTGTAACCCAATTTACTACTCACTGTCGTTGTAACAGGAGAGTTAGTGATGCATAAACCTGGCTTTGGCCACCTGTGCAGGCAGGAGTGTTTTTTTGTCTTCCTAGTCCCCTGATGGGATCAGCAGGGAGAGCTTAGGCTTCTTCCTGTTGCACTTCCACCGTGGTTATGCTTGCCCTGAATAAACTGGTGTGAGCCTATTCCCAGCCTGAACTGGAAGAAGTTCAGGTAAAACATACAGCATTGGTATGTGTGATGCATGGACGAAGTGGAAAAGTACTTGTGGTTGAAGAAACTTGGGCCAACAAGCTGAGCAGCCATAGGACCTGCATTCAGAGCCAAGAATAAAGCTGATGAGTCTTTTATATACTTCCAGCAGCTTCAGTATTATCTCAGGTGTATTTAACAGTACAGCTGTAATTTACAGCGAGGAGAAAATTCAGCCAAACAACCTGTTTTGTGCTTAATCTATTCAGGCTTTATTCCTCCAGGAAGTTATCTGATGTTGCTTTATGTACTTGCTGCCTGTGGGAGATGGTACCTCTGGGAATGTATTTCTGGGTCACTGGATATTGCAAGGATACACATGATTAGAGAGGGAACCAGCTACGTGTCTACAGTATCACTTGTTCCCAGTCTCAGCAGGTAATAAATAGTGTCACAAAGCACAGCAATAGTTGATATACCTACTAAACCATCTGTTCAGAACTGCTCAAATGGACTTGGTTAAGCAATTATCCCCCAGGAGCTGTTTATATGTTAGAGTATCTGCATATCCTTTAGATCCTTAACCTTTAGACAGGTCCACATAGCGATGCCTTGATTTATTTTCTTTGTGTGGTCTTGACCTTCTCCTGGCAGATTTAACATTACTCCTCTCAAGAATGTAGCTTATGCTAGAAGTGAATTTCTGCACTTCCCAACTGCTGGTTTTATGTGTGAGTTTTTGTACTCTCTGCTATTAAACTATCAAATTCAGGCCTAATAATCCACTGAGGCTGGACAGGATTCGTGCAATATAAGAACTGCAGTTTGGGATAATACTATTCCAAATATGCTAGCTCTCCTGCCTTTTCATTTTCTATGCTATTGCATTTTTTCTCTCAAGTCCTGAAAAGCTATAGAAACTGTGTTCTTAGCAAATAAACTTTCTCTTTAGGAGCTTTCACTCCCTCTATTTGAAACTGAGGGAAGAAATCTTATAGACTGGAATAAGACACACCAAAAATAAAGTGGATTGTTTTATTGTCTCCTATTAAATAAATACTGCAACTTTCAGTGGGTAAATTTAGCTGGGCTGGCAGTATCCAAATGCCCTACATTTCTAATGGGAATGCATCACATACTGCAGCTGCATTAGGTGAGCATAATGAAAAGTGGCCTGTGAGTCTGTGCTCCTGGCAGCCTCAGAAAGAGGATACTGTGGCTTGGGAGAGGCATGAAGAATGGGTTCGTTTCTCTGCTATAGAAGTGCTGATCCCTACGGTTCCCAGCTGAAGCAAACGCCAGCAGGGCTGTGTGGGAGCTGTGCCCCACTGCTGTCAGTGCTGCTCCCATCCTTGGGGTTTAGTCCCTCCGCTGGGTGCTTCAACTTTTCACCCAAGTAGTGAGGCAAAGGAAGATCGTGCTGTCAGCAACATGACCTGACACATCTCTGTGTGTTTGCAAATAAGTTAGAACTGTTTCATGTATATTTTAAATGAGACCTGTGATTTATTTCTTAGGCTCTGAACTTGCTTAGTGACTTCAACTTTTGAATCACAGTAAAGGTTTGATAGTCTTTAAAACATATCTGTGGGCTGCTTGGAAAAACTGAATCAGTCACGACATCTGTAAAGCAGTAAGGACTTTAATGGGCAATCCCTGATGCAAAACACTTTGTGCTTTTCAGCAAAGAACTACATATATTTTAAAATGTATATAAAAAGAGAGGTTATAAAAGGCCTGACAATGTGTCCTATGTCCATGAGGAATTTTCTAGTTCTGGTCCTGTGCTGCTGCAGGCAAATCTGAGGCCCTGCCCTGCAGTGGATATGTCCCAGGGCTGCATGCTCTGCTCTGGGGAGATGTTTTTAATAATATTTGCCCTGATTTTTGACTATGAAATGAAGGCTAATGATATTCTAACCTCTACTCTTCTATCTGTACAATAAAAGGCACAGCTCTTGTGTTACCTGCTGTGGTCTGCCATGGTTGCAGAAGACAGCACCCAGGTTCTGGAATTTTTAAAATTTAAGTGTTTTTTAACTACATAGAGAGATCTGTGAATCATGAGCTGCTGTTCACTTCAGGCTTGCTCATGGAAAAGGAGGTGGCTTAGCACTGGTGGCAGCTACCCTATTGCTTGGTTCCTAGTTGCCAGTTTTGGTTTAGCAAAAAAACATCTCTATTCCCTAGCAGGATGTTTTCTTCTCTGTTTTTCTTGCTCTGTTCTCAAGGACAGTCTCTGTATTCTGGGGCAGAAAAAGATGGTATAACTCTTGCTTTGTTGCACAGAAACGTCACAAGATTACAAGCTGAGGAGAAAGTGTATTTATTATGGCATCTTTTTCATCAGTGGATGTCAGAGGAATGCACAAAGAAGGTCAACACCATTATCTCTTTTGTAGATGGAGAAACTGTCTCTGTAGTTACTGCAAACAGGGAAGCTGTCTCGCCATACAGACGTTGCCTGGAACCTGCTCTGTAGCCCATAACTGAATTTAAACTTGCATGAGAATTTATTCTTTTCAATTGCACCTTTGGAGCCCATTTGACCTTTTTAAAGGATTATTTCTCCAACAGTAAATATGAAATATTATTGCAGAGATTGCAGCATCCCTTTTAGTAATTATTTTTGATCTGTATTATTTGAAATGAAGGTCGTTTAATTAAGCTGCTCATTTTTTTTTAATTGGCAGTATTTTCCTACCAGCATCATGTAGCCAATGCTCAGAAATAGTACTGCAGTGAGGGCTATGTGTGTCCACTCTTTATGAGTAATTTCCTCTCTCAACACAGAAATTTGCTTTGAAGAAAAGTAAGGATTAATTTTTCAGATTTATTTGAGCTCTAAATGTCCAGCAGCCTCAGTGGAGAAAGTTTGTGGGGCAGAAAAATGATGGGAAATTGCACACCAGCCTACTCTCTGCCCATTGAGTCATGCTGAAACATGAGGCTGATATGCTCCAAGCAGCTGGAGTGTTTCAGCTTTCAACTGGTGATTTTTACACATGACTTACTTAAAAACTGATGGCTTGTTTAGGCTTGGCTTAAGACAAAGCAGTTTAAATAAAGAGCTGGAGATGAGTAAGATTAAAAGTGTAATTTGGTATAGATATGGGTGTCAGGGTCAGCAATCTTTAGCATTTAAAGGACAAGTTTTGGAAGGACAGGCTCCAACCTATTTTTTGTTCCAAAGATGGGACTCCCATCAGTAGCTGCATGACCTTACTTTTGCCTGGCTTACACTCTTTCTTCTTGAAAATCTGCCTTTGACTTTGGGAGAAAAAAATAGAGAACTGGAGAACCATCTGATTGTCTGGTTCTTTCTGTGCTTGTTCAGGTGTGTGTGGAGGGAAGGGAAAGAAAAATGTGTGTAAATGTAAAATACAAAGTCAGTGGCTCTGGTCTTGGCCTTTGTAGCATCATTCACTGTTTGAAAAAAGGTCTTTATATTTTTTCCAGCTATAGTAAGCATAACAGTATATTAATGCATCTCTTTCTATACACAGCTGGGGAAGATATGTGTCCCCTCTCTGGAGTAGTAGCCAGGGAATCTCAAAGACTAACTCCCCTCTCATTGTGAGGAGGAAGCAGAGGCAGGCAGGAGCAGGGAATAAATCTAAGAACTGACTCAGGGTTTCTGTGTTCTAGTAAGGGATTCAAACCATGAGTGATTTACACTCATTAAGTTTTGAATTTCAATCCAAATCTCAGCAAATTTTATGCTGCATTTCTCTCTTGCACACTTAAGATAAACTATCAGTCTGCAACAGCAAGACCTCTTCTGTCTGCTCCAAGCTTCTGCAGGAGCTTTCACAGAGCTCATCCTTGGCAAAACATCTCTGTTACTACTGGTGCTGTTTGTGTCTCAGGTTCCTGTTGCCTGCCTGTCTGCTGCCCCTTCGTCCCAGGAACGACCTGAGAGCAACTTTGATTTGAAGAGTGAATGTGAAGGAGCCTTAAGGAGGGTTGGGTACCCTGGTGAGGAAAGTGCTGTGTCGTGCAGGAGACTGTTGCCTCTGCAGGCTGGCAGCCCTTTCCAAAGGTTAGCAAGCATCTCCCACTCGTGCTCCCAGGGAGTCTGCCAGATTAGATATTTCTGTCCTGGCATATCTCTGAAATCATAATGACTTTTATTTAGTATTAATGTGGATGCATTGAACATTTCTATGGGACTTCCACTGTCAAGTCAGCATTAAAGTGCCATTAAAGCAAAGTGTTACTGTAAGAAACAGAACCTGCCAAACATTTCTCAGAAGAGCACAGTGCTTTACAAGATGGGTAAGCGCTCACTCCTCTCCATTTTCATGTGAAAGTCAGTGATAAGTCTTTTTATTGATTGGACAAAACAATAGAGAAGAGATGTGTGAGAACTGTTGGCAAGACTTTTTATGACAAGTGGCAGATCAGTGGATATTAATTTGCTCTTCATTGCACTGCAGTGTCCAAGATGAATCTTCATTGGTATTCAGGAGAACATGATGTGATACTGCACAGGAATATAGGGCACTTCCTGTATAAAATTGCCAAATAGTTCAGACTGAAATGGTGACTCCTGGCTATAAAACTACATTGCAAAACTCTTCTAACAATATTTAAGTGAACTGTATTTGATATTTTCATGTAGTATTGACTATATTCTAAATTCCCTTTGAAAAGCAATGTTAACAGTGAGGCACAAGTTGCACTGAAAGCTCGGGGTTAGGCTCCTATGTCACTTATGTGACTTCAGAAAGTTTTAGCTGAAAAGATCAAAATAACCAAAGAGGGCTCAGGTTTCCATAGGAATCTTCTGTATTCTGCTTCACAGAACCTTATCCTGCAAAAGCAGTGTAATAAATCCTAAGATCACTTTACAGCCCTCCTCCACTCTGTGTAGACGATTTACAGCAGAAGTGGCCAAGTGATAAAGACAGGAAAAAGTAAGGAATAACATCAGCAAGATCGTGAAATTGACCGAATAAATAAATCCTGCTCTCTTTGTTTGCAATCCTCATTTTGCAAGCTTTGAGGTTTAGTGAGGCAACACTTTCCAGCCTTCCTCTGCATTGTTTTAAGAATAGAATATTCCACCCCATGCCAATCCTGTGAAATATGTGACAAAAGCATGGGCTGACAACAAACAAGATATGGAATTTTAAGAAGTGTTTAGGTGGAAAAATTTGGGATTTGTTAAAATTATTTAGTCTCAGTAAGAGACAGAAAACAATAAGATTTCTTAATTTGGAACTGGAAGTCTAAGAGGGGTTAGCTGCACAGAGACCTCTGAATGACCCAAGTGAGATGCTCTTGTAGAAACCGAGACTGTTCTGCCCAGTTCAGGCTGTGAGTCTGAGCTCTGGATCCTCCCTCATTATGGCTTTTGGTTAATTTGGTCAACTGGTCTTTCTCTTTCCTGTTGGGGAAAATGTTTGAAAGGACTCTGTTAAATCTGGTTGTGAGAAGGGAGTGTTTTGAAGTCTCAGTTTGCTGAGACAGGAATCCCTTTCCTCCCTACCTGTAAGTGCCTGATGTGCTTGCTCTCTGCTGAGCAGATACTTGGTGAGGGTTGGAATGGGAATGTCAGACAAAAGAGCCTCTCATGTTTTTGATAGCCCTGGAAACTTCATGTTTCCTACCCTAGGAAGAGTACTAAATGGGGTTCTTTTTTCATGCCACTACAGCATTCCCAAGGAAGATTCATGATTGGATTATGTTCTTAGGCATTATAAATCAGAGCTAATGGCAGAGATAGGTTGATGGCTTGAAGTAAGTGGAAAAATAAATTGGTCGATGTGAAGGCCTAGGGCTGAGGAGACATAAATATAAAATTTACACCCGAACCCTACCCCAGCCCCAAAGAAGGCGTCAGACCTTCAATTCTTGAAACATTATTAAACAAACAGGAAAAAAGTCTGTTATACATGATCTTTGCTCCAGTGATGGGAAAGTTGAAATCTGGGACAATACAAAACCTGTGTGAAACTTTTGAAAAAGTATAATTTCTGTGTTTCCTGAAAAATAGAGAGGTATGTAACATGAAACATTAAGTTTGAAAGAGCATTAGGGTTTTTTTTCAGGGGAAACATCAGAAGATATAAAAATCTTTGTCAATATCAGATTAGAATGAAACATTAAAAAAAAGAAAAACTTATATTCAGTCTCATGGGGTTGGACTGTGAGAGTTGAATGCCTCTATTTGGCCTTGATAATTGTTCTTTTATCCTTTGTGCAGTGTTGGTATGTTTTCACCCACATCCTGCTGCCTGTGTCCCTGTCCTCTCAACTGCCAGCTACCCTGACTGAGTTCTCAGCTTTGTTCTCCTTTATGACTCAATCACAGACTGTAAAATCTCTGCTGAGGCCATGATTCATCACCTGAATGCACTCCCTTTAAAATAAAGTATCTTTTTGTGATAGAAAAAAGATAAAAATATGACTTTTCAAAGTAATTCCAGAGGCATTTTCAGTCTAGATATCCTTCCTCTTCATATGTTTTTTATTTCATTTAAAGCTATATAACAGTCTTTAAAAATATAGAGAATATGTAAACAGCTAGTGATTATATAAGATGCAAAATAATACTACTAGATGTAAAAAAAAAATAAATCCAAGTGGTTGTTGGCACCAGTCTGTTCTGCTGTTCAATGTCACACAGTTTCTGATCTCATTTAAATTGACATGTGTTATAGCAATATCTGTGAAGGGAATTGAGCTATTCTGAGGAGCAATTGCCACAGGTGAGATGAGAATTAGGATGTTGGTACAGACAGGAATGTGTTTTATTTGCTTCATTTGTAATGGAAGGTGTGCTCACTCTGCTCCTCTGCTCTTTTGGATGCCTTTAGAAGAATCTACTCTTTTGTTAGTGCCTTTGAAAGAGAGTCTTGGTTTTATTGGGAGAAACACGGTCTCCCTGCTAGGAAATACAGATGGCAGAAGACAGATCCTTTGCTCCAGAGCAGTTTTGTTTTGGAGAATGTTGATCCCTGATGAATTAGTACAGTTTGAACATGAATGTGAAAAAAAAAGAGTGATAGCCCTTCATTTGATGAACCCTATTGTTTCTTTCCTGGTGGTACTCTAGGGATGGTTTCCTTACAGCCAACTGACAAAAACTATGGAGATAATAAGATTTTTAACATGTTTACCCACATGAGGTATTCTGTGGGTTTTGTACAAGCCTAATTTTGACCAGTGAGAAGGTCTGTTAGTAATGACCCCATGAGCATCGTCAATCATCTGAGACACTTCATGAGAATGAACCTCCTGGAAGACAGGAGAGAGAAGCTGGGTTTTCCAGCTGAGATGGTTCTAGCCCATTCAACATGGACCAAAGCTGGGAGCCAGCCACCTGTAACCTTTACTGTGTCACTTCCAGTGCAATGCAGGAGCTGTTAAGCACAGGGATGCAGAGCTGGCCTGCTTTACTCCTGCTTCTTTGGACAGTCATCTTCCTATCTCTGTGTGTGGGAGGGGGTAGCTGTACAAACAGCAACAGGGAGTACACACACAAGTTTCTCTGATTCACAAGTTGCTTTTCTGAATATCCCAGTGGAGATTACCTGTGGTGGCGCTGTTCTTTGATTTCTTGACCTGAGGAAGTTGTTTGTG
Source organism: Corvus kubaryi (assembly GCF_017639235.1). Classification (NCBI taxonomy): domain Eukaryota; kingdom Metazoa; phylum Chordata; class Aves; order Passeriformes; family Corvidae; genus Corvus; species Corvus kubaryi. Next base: position 3,731,696 of record NW_024581136.1, on the reverse strand, counting down.
AGTTGAATGAGAAAGGTGAGCTCCATGTGGGAAGGAGGGAGAGAGAGAGAGGAAATTCTGTTTGTGAAGATTAAACCAGTGCATGCTTTCACCTGCACCAGTATATTGCATATCTTCAGTAACTGGGGGCTTTATTATCCTTTTAATGCCTAGAGCTGCAGGTGCATCCCCAAGCTGCATTGAGTCCAGTGATCTGTGCACCCCTTTGGAAAACTTGCAGCATTTTCACAATGGCCCCTTTGACTTTAATGGGACTTTTAGTGAAATAAACTTACATAAATAGTCTAGCATTTTTGTGGGTTTTCTGTTGTTTTTTTTCTTTTTGAGAAAGTAATTTAAAGACAGTGACCTAAAGAGGTTGGAGTTTCTCTTCAAGCACTGAGTCTGTGGCAGGACTGTAGTAAATAATTCATGTAACATGAAGAGAATCCCCAGTTCTTTTAAATTGTTCACACCCTGTGAAATCAGAATGCAGTTACTAAAACTGTCAGAAATTACTAGGTTCAGCACATGTGTTTCACTTGCTGAGGTTGGCCCTTAAATGTTACCGCTTATGAATAGGCTCTAAAAGACAAGGCATGGAATTATGATAGCCTTACGTGGGCCTAACAGTATTCTATGTGTGTTATACGTATATATACAGGTATATTCATTCTAATTCCGAGAGTTCTATGGTTTGGAAAACCATTTTGCTAGGCTTGGGAAATGGGTTCTATCCCCAGCTCTTCTCCATTTCTATGTTTACCCTTGATAAGTCCATTATACCTCTTGACTTGCCTGTAAAAGGAGGAATGGTGGTTTTTCTTTTTATCAGGTATGTTGAGATCTAGGATTGAAAAGCCTTTGAGGAGTTTTCCTCCTGGGATTTTAAAATAAGCTTTTTCTTAAACAAAAACAACTGCCTCCATGAAGAACAAATGTTTCTCAACTTTACTGTTTACTCTGACACCCCAGAATAGTATCACAAGTATTTTTGTTCTCAAGTAATTCTGTTTGTGCGTTCTGTGTATACATTTGTGTTCACAAACCCATTGCTGGCAGGAGCAGGCTGTTCTGTCTTTGCATGGATAGCGTGATAGCAAACTGTGCTCCCTTCTGCACACCCTGACCCTGGCAGGCAGCCTGACATTTCAGAGAGGCATGTCCTGACACAGCCCTGCTGAAGTCAAGTGGAGCTGGGACCATGAACTGACTGAGAAACTGCCTGAAAATCAGGGTGAACTGACACTTCTGCAAGTTTTGCATCTGGTGTGGAGCACCTGGAACCAATCTATCTTCCTTCCTCTTCTTCCTCCTTCTCCTCCCTCTCCCTCCTTCACAGCCATCGACATTACCAGGGCTCAGGGCTGCAGCAGCAGCAAGGGTGATGGCAGTCACATGGCTTGGGACAGGGGGATGTTTCCTGTTTCCCTACTGTTATTAATACTATCACTGTTGAAATTTTACTCTGATCAGCCCTAGGATTTATGTGGAATTAAGCTAACTGTAAGCACCTGGCAGCTGTAATGGAGCCACTAACCAGTCATCACCGTGGCACGAGCAGCCTGTTGTGATTGAGAATGTTTTCCTGATGGCCCTAAAAAGTACTGAGCTGTTGTTATCATCTGGTACTCTTTCCAGGTGGAGTCCTTTAAGAATTAATCTGCCAGGAATTGCAGTAGCATTAGAGGGTGGGAATTAAATTACAATATTGATTATGCATATGTATTTATACCCTGCACAAATAAAAAAGCAGCTGCAAGGCAACCTGGAGTGAACAGTTTGGCTGGCTGTTTACAAGACTGTTGGGTGGTTGGAATGATTGATTACCTTGCAGTAACCTTTTTGTGTTCCAGAGAGCATACACTGTGTACAGAGAAATGACTGTTCCCTTAGGGAGGGCAGAGCTTGTAATGCTAATGTCAAATAATTTTTATACTGAAAACTAAATAAAAGGCCATGATGATTTTTATTAGTAGCTTCTTTAATGAATTCACTGTCCTTTGAACCTAAACAATTCCAGTTTTAAGCACAAGCCCCCAGACTCGTATTTTATAATCTCTGTCAGTCTTCTGTTCTAGATTTGGTAGTATTAAAACTGTCAATTTTGATCTTTATTTGATCTCTATCAGACTAAAAAGCTTCCTTTTTAAGAAAAACAAACAAAAGAGAAATAGATCTTTAAAAAGAAATTTACTTTATTTTTGAACTATTTATTGACTTAAAAACATACAACGGGTTTACTATTTTACTGCTGGAAATTTGCCAAGGAGAGAATGAACTACAAATGATATAGATTACATAGCCACTGTATAATTAGGACAGCAGTCTACTGGAAAATATTTTATAGACTACTTAATATAATGGAAAGTTCACAGCAGTCTAACAGAAACCAGCTGATATGTTTCTTAATATGAATTCTACCAGAGATTTAAATTAAGGTTTGAACACTGGTGCTGTACAGTCTATCAGTCTTTGTAATGATTATACCTGCCTGCACAGCCTAATTTGGAAACTCTATTATCATTCAGAATTAACCTACTAGAAAAACTCAACAGAGATTTGATGTGGTTTTCTCTGTTTCCTTTGCTATGTGAGCAGATCTTCTGGACACTGCCTTGGAACTTGTTCCTTGCTTCTTTTCTGTGACTTGTGATGACCAGTTTATCATGTATTTTGATATTTATTTTTCTGTTCTGTGATGAGTGAGCTGCCACAAGTTTTTGATTAATTAAGATACTATTTAATGATGGCAGACAAAAATAAACTCTAGATTTCCATGTATATTCCTTTGTAGCATGTGGCACACTTAGAATTTGGGTGGAAATATATTCCCACTGAAATGATCAGGAACGATAATACAGGCCAGGCTCTGGATGGAGCTCGGAGCAACCTGGTCTAGTGAGAGTTGTCCCTGCCCATGGCAGAGGGCTTGGAACAGGGCGACTTTTCCACCCAAACCATTCTGTGATTCTGCTGGTTTGACTGAGACAAGGATCATTATCTTACTGTGATGTTTTATTTCAGTGTCCCCATACAGTGCACCAGTTTTCACTTAAATGTGTGTTCCATTACTTTCTCTGGAGTTTCTGATCTTTGGTACCCTGAACTTTTATTTTCGTTTCAGGCCTTACCCAAGGAATGTTGTTCTTATTGCAAGTTTCTACTCCCTGTTCGTTGTGGGTCTAGTTACTCAATATTTCGTGAGTACTACTGATAGAACAAATTCTGCTTTCTCCTCTCTCTGTGTGAGCTGGTGTTACTGCCAGTCCTTTGGAGTGTTAATGAGAACTTGACTTTGTGCAAAACCGTAGCCCAGAAGGGGAACCCACAAGAAATGTCATTTGTTTTCACTATTTTCTGTTTTATGGCCACATTTTGTGGCAGTATTCTGCTTCTTTACTGGAAAAATGCAGCATGGAAAAAATGTGGGCTTTAATAAAAAGGGTTAAAGAAACCCTTATGGCCGTGTTTCCTGATTCTTGATTCTTGATAGTCACGAGACCTTTTTGCTTTCAATCCATATAGACACACTAATGCATCTTGTATTTGTCAGAACACTGAAATCGCTGGACTTGTTGGCTCCAAAGGTCTAATAAAAGTCTTTATATTAGCTTTAATTGTCAGGAGGGGGAAAAATGGCCCTAACAGACTGAGAAGTGGATTTTGCCTTGCTACAGCTGGCTCCAGCAGGAGGGCTCTGAATAGAGACTCAGTGTGTCTCGACTGTCCTCTCAGGCAAGTGCTGGCACCGCCCTTTCCTCCCAGGCTGGTGGGGCCCGGTCGTTCAGGCTGGCCCGGAAGAGGAGCAGAACCATGGTGCAGGGAGGCTGTTCCTCACCAGTGCTCTAGGGAAGGTGCCCTGAGGTGGGTACTGGGGGTTCGTAAAAGGAAGCGATGGAAGGTTCTGCCGTGTGTCCTGAGGGGTGCCCCAGCGGGATCTATGATCCCGAGAGCCACCTTTCTTCCCACCGAGCTTTCAAGCAATGTGTTAAAAATACAGAATAGAGGTCCTTCACATACTGTCTGAATTGACCCAGCTGCTGGAAAACTGACTGCTGAAGAGTTTTGAAGCACTTTGTGACAGTCTGAGGAAAGCTGGCACTCATCCTGACTAGACAGCCAGAGGGGTGGGTGGGGTTACTGTTTCTGACAGGGTCTTTCTAGTAAATGTTCTCTGGCCAGCCTGCTGATAACATTTGAAAGCTCTGAATGCGATTCATGAAGTTAATTAAATGTAACATGTCTTTCAGAACGACTCAGAGATTAAATTCTCTTAAATAACACCAATGTTTTGGTTGAGCTACTTATAAAAACTAATGAGAAGTTGAAAAGACAAGGATTAAAAAGAATTATTTGTCTATTGGCAATTCCCAAGGCTAATTTTGCTTCATGAGATGGAAATGTATATACCCAGGAAAGCTTTAATACATATCTATACTGATAAAGTTATTAAAAAATCAGACTACTAAATCCGATGGTTGCAGTATATTGAAGTTTCTTGAATGTTTCTTTTTCAACCCCACTTGCAAGACTGCTTATACCACGGTCAGGGATCAAAAGATGGGATGTTTTCTGGGTTTGTAGGACCCAGGATATGCTGTGTGCATCATCACGTGGTTTCTCTAGTGGCTTCTTGGTCTGTTTTTTTGGCAGCTCCTCGGTGGAAGCAGGCAGCATTCCTGACAGGAATGGCAGGCTCTCCTCTGGCCACTCAGCATGGGGGATGAGTGGGGTCTTGGGAGCGGGTTGCTGTAGGAGGCTAAAAAAGAAGGATTGGGACTTGGAAGGCACAACACGTGTGGTCCTCTGCTACAAGTTGAAATTTTTAGCAGCTCTTTCCGCATAATAAATGTGCAGCTGTGTATGCTTAAACTGCATGGTGACATTTAGGAAGGGACAGGTATCTAGTGAATGGAACTAAATGCTAGTTACTAGTTATGTATTACTGGTTAACTGTAAAAAAATCCTGAGAGAAGGGAAAAAAGCATATTTTAGTGCAGAGAGAGAAAGAAAAAGACAAATGGGGTTCAAGAATTGAATGAAAGTGAAGGAAGATGAATTGGAGATTATAATTAGAAAGCAAAGGATCAGGCAGGTTTTCCAGCCTCAGTGGGAAAAGATGATTGACCTGAGCAGCAGGAGAAGAGGAAATATTGCTGACAGCTAAAATGCAGAAGCTATTACTTGAGACTGACCTCTAAAGGAGAGTGGGGGAGGAATTAAAAAAAGCCTCAGACATGAAACGTACAGTGCTCATGCTGGAGTGGGGGAAGCAGAGAAACAACATTTGAAAACAAGAGTTCATGAAGCAAAAATTGCTAAGGTTATTACATGCATGTTGTTCTATGTTCTGTGCCAACATATATTTGTAATGTTTGTATTCCGTTCCTTGTGTTTATCAGAGTTGTCAAAAAAACATTTTACAGTGTTTGGTAAAGATTTTGAAGGCGCTATCTAGGGCCTCTTCCTCCCATTCTTTGCTCAGCAAATCAGTGCAGGAGGAGCATTTTTTCAAGAAAAATCTTATTGTGGTCACCAGTTATTTCATTCCTCCAAAATATCTTTTATAAGGTATATACACAAAATAATATAATGTTATGTTTTCTTGAAACTGTAAAGTAAAGGATCAGCTCTTCAGCTAGGGTAGATGGGAATCATGCTTTAAAATCACACTGGAGAGTGTATTTCTTTCCTGCAAAGATGCTTGAAGTGCCCCTGGGAATCCTCAGAGTTTTCTGTAACCTCTGGTTTAGCAGTGTGAAATGGTGTCGGTTTTCTGAAGAATGAGGCTGAGTGGTTTAAGCCACACCATCACAGCCCTGTACCAGGGGCTGAGTGCCCACAGCTGCATAGGAGCTGCATAGGAGCTGCTTTGCTGGTTCAGGGGCTTGGGGAGACACAACTGTATACCCTGATCCTGGGTCAGGTGTTAGCCATGCACGCAACCCTTGCCTTTCTCTCCCTACAGATTGCTGCTTTTTGTACCTAATCTGGACCATTTTCCAGCTATTTTTATTTTATTTTTTCCCCTTTCTGGTTATGAAATTTCACTGATTGTTTTCTGTTGTCTTACAAATTACATATCAAAAGCCTCTTCTGATTATTACTTGTTTCTGGACTTTCTCTTGTTCCATATTGCTTTTAGTCCTATTTCTTTTGCCCCTTCCTTTCCTAATCAAGAGTTCCCTTACCTGACAATATATCTCCTATAACAGGACTGTGCATTTAGGTGTCTAATAAGGCACTTTCCAAAAATCCTAATTATGTGTAACAGTTTTGAATATTGTTAATGATTGCCTTCTGCTATGGAAAATTTGCCTCCTGAAAGACCATGCGAATGTGAGTGTGTAAAATAATTACTTGTCACACTGGGTTCCTTTTTTCAGATAGTAAAGTAGGTTCTAGTAATTAGATCTTGATCACTGACATCTTGGCAATGATGTCATTATCCCCCCTTCTTTTTTTTTTTTTTTTTTTAAGTATGATCAAATCATTTGCATCCATGAAAATGTAGTGAGAATTTATCCCAAGCATGTGTTTATCTAGGTAACAGTCTGACTGTGGAGCACATGGACAATTCAAGAGCAGAATGGGCATGCTTGCTTCCTCAGGCCATGGTATTTGGAGGCCTAATGATGCAGGAAATCCCACTAGCTGCTTATTAGGCACCAATACACCTTTAAAAATCAAACTGCTGTTTAGTCCTGGCCCGAGATTGGATTTTAGCCTGTCTCCTTCCCAAGATAACTCTGCATGTTTCAATACCACAAAAGCAGTTGCTCTCTTACTTCGATGCTTCTGTGTCACCCCAGCTCTTGTACTGTGCCTTACGCCCGATTACCTTCTGCTGCAGGACAGTTTTTCCTTTTCCAGATGGATGGCCTGGACCCCCATCCAGGATTAGTTTTCACATGGCAGATACATAATTACAGGTGAATAATGTTGGCTGCATTTAATGTGAGGGGAGAAAAAAAGTTTAGTAAGGAGCATGGGACCTCCAACCTCTATGCAGCCCATCCTAAAACTGCTCAACTGAAGGCTGCTCTGTGAATCACTGTTGTGATTCCAATATATGAAATTATCCTAAAACTAAGCAACAAAAATGTAACACCTGGAAATGACAATGGCTCCTTTTCTACAGTGTAACGAGAGATATTTGTGGGTAGCAGTATGTGGTGCTTATATCCTCATAGCTCTCTCATCTGTCTGCAGAAAACATACAGAACAATCCCTGTGCCTTTCCCCTGGCTCCAGCTCAGCAAAGTAGCTCAGTGTGTCCTGAATTTAAAGTGTGGCTCCAGAAGGGCTGCTCATATGCTCAGTGTTACGCAAAGTATGTGATTACCTTGTTAGGAGGAAGAGAAAAATAATAATCTTGGAAGATTGTAGACACAAATGTATTTTCTTCATGTGCAACCTGTGTGTAACCAGCACTAGACCAAAGCCAGTTTGAACCCCTCCCCTGGAAACCTTATCGTGTGCTTATCTGTTTGTTTCACAAAGATGCAAGATGGTCTTTTTTTGTTTTGTTTTAAATTTTTTTTCCCCTGATAAAAATATTTGAGTTCTGGAATGAAACTCTAAAGTGAGCAGCTATTATTTCTTCTTTGTAAAGAACCTGTTTTCTTCTATTTGTCATTAGCATTTGTCAGCTGGTAAATTATGCACAGTTTTCTTCTGGCTCTGCTATTTTTTAGCCAGCCGTAATTATGCTAGCTGATTCCCGTGTAGACTTGTTTTCAGCTGCATTGCTTACATGCCTTTTTAATAGACTGTAATTTTTGTTAAGTAAGTTATGTCAGATTAACTACTTCCGATAAGATGCGGTATTATACTTGGGTTTTCTTTTTCTCCCAGCTGGATGCACAGAATATGTCACTGCTGACTTGCTTTCTCCTGCCTCCCTCCAGCTAAATGGCAATATGCCACTGCAGCAAAACTTCTGTTTGAGGATTCATTGGCTTTTTTTGTTGGCTAGTAATGAGGCTTTGAGGTAGCTCGCTGCTCCTGATTAGTGACAGCACGCACAAAGAAAGGAGTAGTGCAAACCAGTCATTAACTCATAGTGAAAGCCTCAGCATTTAACTTCATAAAGATGAGGAAAGACTCTGTTAAATCCTTTCCATTCAGATTTGGCTGGTTTGGGGTTTTTTTTAGGCGCCTGCCTTGGTTTTGTGGAAATAACCAGTTGAAGTGTTGATTATGCTCCTATTCTTGCTGAGCTTCCGTTACCTCTGTGCTCCGGTAGCGCTGCTCTGGTTCCATGCCGTCGGTGGTGACATCGTGAGGGCTGGGGCTGGCTGGAGGTGGAGATGGGCTTTGTCACTTGGCTTGTGCATGTGGCAGCCTGGAGCATCTCTGAGTGTGGGCAGGTTCCAGGGCAGCACTGCTGGCTGAGAGCTGCCACACTCAACCTCTGCCCCATCTCCATCTCCTCCTGGCACAGGATATGCAGGGCTCGCATCTCTGAGGGCTTGAGCTGCATCCAGCGCTCAGTGCTTGTGCACTTGGCTGCAATTTCCCTTCCCTAGGCTGGCTGCCATTCCAGGCTGCAGCATCCTGGGGGGCTCCAAGTGTGCTCGCAGCTGTCAAAAGCGGCAAAGCTGTAGATCCAGGAAAGAAATCTCCCGCTACTCCCTTCTTTTGTTTTGCTGCTTGAAGAGAAAATGAAAGGTTGTGTGAATCTTCACAGGTTGAAATAGCGAAGTTTCACAGAACTCCCTGCAAGAGCTTCAGCACAGTTTTTCAGCCTTGCTACAGAGTTCCTTTATCTCACAGATTTCAGTTTCAGTCATGGTGTTAATAGCTTTACCAGGTTTTGTTGTTTTAATGCAGCACAGTGAATTATATTTCTGGGGTCTCATATGAAAGACGATTAGCTGCTGGAAGCCGTTTATTTGTCTTGCAGTTTCTTTAAAGAAGTAAATAAAATGTGAAAGTAATGGTACAGCACATTGCAAATAATAGGCTATTTTCTGCCCTGGCTTCTTGATGGAATAGATGTCATTTATCAAGTTTGAGGATGAGAGAAGGAATATTGTAAGTTCTCTTAAATATGATTTGCCACCTGCCTGATTGTTCAGAAGTGTATGCATGCTTAATTAATCTAATTAGTCAATGCATATATAAGAAGCAAATTTACAGGCTCTCTGTCATCTTAAATAAAACATTTTTGTTTTCCTAGGATAAATAATTCGTTACAGAACTGAGTGCTAGTCTGTAATCCTGGAGAACTGGCTTCTTATATAACAAAAAATATAGAACGAGGATGTTTCTTCCTTTTTCCCCTTTGGCTTTTCTTCAGTCAGGGATTTCATGGAAGGCAAGAGGAACATCCACATTGGAGGAACATAAATTTCCTTCCAGAAGATAAGGAGAGAGCCTACTAGCTTGCCCTCAATGAGCATTTTTGTGTGAGAGATAGTGCCTGCTCTGGCACAGAAGCACACTGCAATGTGTGCATAATTATCCCTGAAAGTGAAATAATTAACATGCTGAAAACCATGACAGAGTTCATAGAGCTTGGGTTTTCCTGCTTCAGAGGCTGGCCCACTAATTCCATGAACCAAGTGTGTTGTCAAGAGGCCAAAGGACAGGAGCTGTATCCCTCTGGCAGGGACAGTGCTTCACTACACACCAGTACAGTGCAGGACAGTCAGGTAGGGAATATTTGGGTGCATGGACAACCTCAGACTTATAAAGTCACATCATCATTAGCTGTCAGAGAGAATATCTAAATCAAAGGGGGTCATGAAGGTCAAAGGCAGCAAAATCTTGTGGATTTTTTTTATTGGTATTTTTATTTTGTCTAAGTGCCCAAACTTTGGCACAACAAGGATGTCCATCACCATGAGATGCTGCCATCAGCAGATGTGTGGCTAATTCTGTGAACTGGAGCTGTTCTTTTGTGGTGATTTGTTTCAGGGCCTGGTACGGTACTGAAGGCTCTCTCCGGGGTTTTCCCTGATATCTGCTATTGGGAGGAACAGGATGGAATTTGGTGTGAAGACTGAAAGAGAATTGACCAGCTGATTATGTGTTTTAAACAGAGTGGAATAAATTAAGTATTTTGGTTTAGGTTTTGAATTTCTTTTTCTTATTGGCTTTGTAAGTAAAAATACAAAGTTAGTTAAATACGTGTTCTTTAATGATAACTGGTAAAGTTTGCACTCTGAAAATGTGTAATGATACCTTCTTCCCTGACTGTCAGGGGTAGTCCAGCTTCCTGTCCTCCAGATCCACAGGAAAGCTCTTGAACCTGATTATGCATTGAAATACTTGGTTTGATGTTGCCAGGGCTGGTGGAATTATTGGCTTTATCACTGGCTGGAGCTGAAGGAAACTCAAGGCCGTACTCTGGATGAATTTGCACTGCTGTAGTATTTACCCCTGGTTTCTAGAGTTCTCTTCACAACTCCTCAGCAGGTTTGACCACCAAAGCAGAATCTGTGGTGAGAAGATATTTAAAGGCATTTATTTTTCTCAGTTTTCATGCAGAGGTTGGTGCAGAATTCCTGCAAAGCAAATTAGTATGAAACAGCATGATTGATGCGTTAGCACCATGAAGATTGCTGTGACTCTAGCTAGAAATGAGAAGCAGTCTGTTCGCAGGTATTGTGGCCCTGTCCTAGCAATCCTGCTTGATTTAGTAAACTTTTAAAGGGAGATGATCAGAAAGGTGATTTGTTCCAGTGCACTGGGGTCAGCCCTGTGGACTTGCTTGTTTGTCTCAGTGTTGGTGGGTGAAAGGTGCTTGTGTGTCCTCTCCGTACAGCGTCGCATCACTTACCTGCCTGAGTTCTTTTGGGGTAACCTGCGCTTCCCATAACTGTTCCAGCCTGTTCCATCCCTGTGATGAAACAGCCCATTTGCCTGGCTTTCTGCAGGTTTGGGGCAGAAGTCTGTCTGTGTTTTATGAAGATGTTTTGTCAGCTACCCTTGATGTCTGCAGAGGTCTCATGAGTCCTATATCTGCATGGGGAGTAGTCTTTGGGCACACATATATGCCACAAGGGCGCTCAGAGGTGGCAGTGGGAACACTCCTATTTTCTGCTTGAAAACTGAGCCACAGGGATTGAATTTCAGACCCATCAGGATGGCAGCCACTGACTATGAGGCAGTCGGGGCTAGTGATGGACTTGACAGCTCTGAGTCAGTCAGGTCCTGGGAAGTGAGGGGCAGAGTCTGGGTATTTCAGGATGGATTTCAGGGAGTCAGAGTGATTGCTAACCCCAAGTAAGTACACGGAAGAGGGCAGAGGGTGCATCGGGCTCTTGAGAAGCAGGACACACAGGTGCTTTTCTCAGTGCTGCCAGGAGGTGCCTCTCTCTACTTGGGGTTTATGGCCCCTGAAGGAAATTGCCGTAGCCTTTTTTAGCGGAAACTGCTCGGGCTCACTCCTTGATTCTCTCAAAGAGTCATGTTGGTGCAATGGACCTTTTGCACAACAGCCCAGTGCTTAGAAATCTAGGAGGAGGAAGATGAATGTTCCTCTCTTTTTGGTAGGGAAAGTCAGAACCTCATGTTTCAGGGGTTTGTATGTTTTCCTGGGCCAGCCCAGGGCAACAGGGCTGTTGCCTGTGGATGGCTCTGTGCTGTGCCTCACAGGCATCCTCTCAGTCATACATGGGGATGAAATCCATCCCTTCACATGCCCTGATTTCCTTCAGAGGGAATCCAGGGTGCTATGGACCAGGGTGAGTGCAGTGAGGGAGCTGAAGTGCATTTAAGCAGGTCTGGTGTGCGTTGTGGGGAGCCAGGAGCCCAGGAAGCACCTTCTGTGCAGCCTTGGCTGGAGTGCCCTCAATTAAAGTCTGCAGGATACACTGTGTAAAGCACAGGGCTGGGCAAAGGGTGGCAATTGCTCTGTGTCCTAGTAATTTGGGATTTTCTTTTTGGCAGGGGGCACACTGGTCCCTGCTCCATGGGCTTTCTGTATTTTCTTTAAAACTGCTTTATGTAAGATACATTCAATGGCTGGAACACCTTTGACACCTTCTTCCTAGTTCTTTATTGTTCCTTTGCTTCTCAGCCAAGCCTTCAGGCCTAGCGAGGGGATTCCCAAGCTGCATATTTTATACTTTTCTAACGGCTCTGATAGTTCAGAACAGCTTGAGTTTTATGATATGGAGTTTGTAGTGCTCGTTGCTGAAGTTTTACAGGAGAGCTGCACAGGGACCAAAGAGCAATGTTTGTACCAGGCAAGTGTAGGTGGGAAGTCCTTGAGCTGATGCTGCTGGTGGGGGTGGCATGTTAGGATCTGAGCTGGTGCTACATTTGCTTGCTTGCTTTTCATCTTTCCATCTGTATCTCTTGGTTCAACCCAGAGCTATGATAACATCCCACCGCATTACGTTCCCTGGTTTAATGCTTTGTTTTCTGGTTTTATTGTCTTCAGCATTGCATTTTAGGTCAAATTTTGGACCTGTTCTATTTGGCAATGTCACATTCCAAAAGGGAGATCTCTCTTTTACTGTTTCAGTATCCCCAGTGCTGAGTGTTTCCTGTGTGTCTGATCCTATTCACTGCATTTAACCTATCAAAAATGCAAATAATGATAATTAGATGGTGAATAACGCTATTAAAGATGCAGTTCGGTGCATATTTCACTGATTGGGCCAAATCAGGAAGCTTTGCAACGTGTGCTGCCAGCTCTGTGAGCAAAAGTGCTTATTACTTATCTCAGATTGTAATGCGCTATCAATTAATTACTCACAAATCTCTGGTGTCAGTTTGTGTGGGTTGTGGGGAGCGGTAAATCATTAACTTTCCGTGGCTCAGAGTTTGAATTACAATGCCAGGCGGGCAAGGTAGGAAATTTGCAAGTTTAATCCGGTGGAAGGAATCCCTTTGTCTGCAGCATCCCGCTGGCGAGGCCAGGATGAGACCCCGCAGCCCGGGTTCCTCACGCCCCCTCCTCCCTGCCTGCGCCCGTCGGGGCTGGGGACAGGGGCTGCCTCCTGTGCTGGCCCTTATCTGCCACATGCACGCTGGGCTCCTGCGGAGCCCTACCTGGAGGAGGAGCCCTGTCAGCCATGTGTCGCTCCTCGGCCCCTTCTGAATAGCAACAGATGCTTAAATCAAACAATGCCCTCCCAGACAGCAAGCTGGTGTGTGATCAGCAAACACGGCGCGACTACAAAGCCCAAACCAGAAAAACAGCCGTGACAAAAAAGCGAGATGGAAGAGCAAAAAGTGCCTATGGTTTGGCAGGCAGCTAAAATGCAGGGCAGTGATTATGCTGCTCTGATCATGAGCACAAATCTAACTCTCAGGGCACTGATAAACTCTGAAATCTATGTCTCTAGGAGGCAGTGGGGGCAACACCCATGAGTAACATGCTGAAGAAGTGTCTTAAAGCATCAGCATTTTTTGGTTTTTTATCTAATGTTAATGGTGTTGAGGGTTGCACCAAGGGTTGATTACGTTTTACGAGAATTGGAGGCACAAAGGGAATAACAAACTTCTCTTTTGAGAAAAAGACCCTAAAAGGAATCCTGTCCTCCAGAACCGAAGGGAAAAAACAACAGGTCTCATGAGTATCATTCTCTTGTGGTGACTCTAAAGGATTTCTATTAATCATTCAATGCTTTAAAAGCAAGCAGTAGAAATTAAACAATTTGCTTTCTTGTTCCAAGTATCAGTGTCATTTTTATGATGGGAGCCGTGCTTGCTTTATTTAACTGTGGGATAACCAGTATGTGTGAGCAATCTTCCTGCTGGAACCCAAGTGAGAACAAGGCTCTGTCATTTTAGCAAAAAGAGAAGGCAGCAGAGAAGACTCCAGTGATATCACCTCACTATTTTGCTTTGTCTCCACAGAAGCATCATGCTCTACATGCCTGTTTTAAGTTAATCATCTCAGCTAAAAATGTTCTACAACTGTAGTAAAAGCATTGATGTTCCTCTGCTGTGAACCATGGCAGTAGATGAGTTAATCAAAGGGACACGTTTTGCATCTGATTTATCCAGCTGACCAGGAGCACTGGGCACGCTGCAGTTAGAAGCAGCCTGCTGGGCATGTGTGTGGACATAGTGCTCAGCACCTCACAGCCTGCCTGCCTGTGGTCTCAGGCTGCTGTCCTAACTGAACTAGTGCAGTGCAAATCTCTCCCTCTTCAGCAGTGGTTACCCTTTCTCTGATCTCCAAACAGTGATCCTTGTGCTCCCACTGAATCTACAGTGACTGGTTTCTTTGAAAAGAGGGTGTGTCTACAGCTCTCTTTCCCTTTTATTCTTCTCCCAGCATTTTCCAAGCAGAACTTACAAGCTCAGGCAAAGTTAGAGGGTGTCTGGTGTAATTCTTCTTTGACATATCTCATGATGGATATGGGGTCTGACAACAATTCTGCTCTGCCTTTAACAATATTCACACTAGAGAAAGGTCCAAAGTCAACATGTGCCATTTCAGAAGGTAAAAGATGTTCCCAAAGCTAAAGCAATCTTTTTATGTCAAACTTTTGTTCTAAGTAGAAAATTACATTCTTTCCCACAGGTCTGTGTGCTGGGCTCATGTGCAACTGTGTTTTGTTGCATTTTAGCCATGCCTTTCCTAGGAATCAAAAAGAAGTCCCTCTAGTTTGAAAGAAAAAACTTTAGAAACCAAAAGCATCAGCTGCAGAATTACTGTCTTTATCTGTTATTTAAAGCTCATCAAGCCTCACGTGTGTAGAGGGGCCTCTAGCCTGACCTGCTGCTGGAGACTCCGGTGTCTGCTGCTCTGTGTTTACCTTTGTAAGCATTTTTGGGGAGTAATTTATTTTGCTGAGTTTTCCTGGCCAAACCATACTTCTGTGCCCTGTGGCATTGGAGCACTGACACACAGACACTGTTGCAAATTACACACCAGGGTTCAGGGACTTCAGAGCAAGAATGCTTTGACCTGAAGTAAATTTCTGTGGAGACGAAGTAAGAATATATAAAAGCTGTATGTTTCTACTACTTCAGAAACGTTTTGTTGATGTGGGAAGACATGTATTGAGCCTCTTAATGAAATGCTGTATTACAGTTCATCACCTTTGGAGGAGGACAAGCAGGGCTAAACCTTCAAATGTCTTTTCAGTTTGTGTGCAGGTATTTTCAATGTTATCTGATCTATGAATAGAAAAAGAAAAAAAGGACTAATCAGGATAAAGACTGCTTAGCATGTATGAAAGCTGATGTGCCTTTCAGATATGCCAGTCAAAAGGCAGTGCTTACTAAAGAGCAGCAGCGATTATTACAAAATTTGTGTATGTAAGGGATTTTTTTGTGTATAACTGCAAGGGAGTTGTCAGTACCTGCAAAGGGAATCTTCATCCTTTTCTGCCTTTCTCTGCAATCTCATCTCCTAGGACAACCGTGTTTAGTTGGGTAGATTCTGTGGGTACTCTGTGGCTGGTCACACAGCCCTGGTACCACGTGCCACTTTCAGCAGTGTGGGAAGGCCAGGTTCTACTCTCAGGAGCAGCAATGGTGGCAGTTCTCAGCTCTGGCCATGGGGCTCATGCTCCAGGCTCTGCTGGGATGCAAACCATGAAGTGCCCTGCACATGGGGTGTAGTTCAGGCCCCACAGCTTGGGATGCCCTCTGTGCGCTGCAGAAGATTTTGTCTTGTCCTTGGCCCTCTTCAAGATGAGTGTAGGGCAGAGCTGCTGCAGCCTCCTCAGATGGGGAAAGGGAGATCAAACTGCTCTATCTGCACAAAAGAAAGGTGGGACTAGTCACAGTGAGTCCAACACTGATTCAAATAATAGAGACTTTTATTAAAATGTAACTCTATCCACTCTGGTGCTATTAAGTACAATAAAAATGTTTTATTTATTCTATCTGCAATATTTCCACTTTATGATACATCTGAGGAACTCTGATAGGTTCATTTATTTGTCATTTGAGCAGTGAAATATGAAGGAAGGGTTGGAATCTATAGTGTTGTTATGTGGGAGTTATTTGTGCCTTGTGTTCAATATTGCAGATCATAATGACTCTTCTTTGGTTCCAGTCTTTCATCTGGCATGAAGGTTGCTGAGCTTCGCAGTCATTTTCTGAATGAGAGAGGGGAAGGGAGGAGTACTGACATGTCGTGCTTAAGGTGGCCTTAATAATACCTGTTCTAAGCAGATGTTACAAAATAAATGTAAATGGTTAAATTCAGGCGCATAAGAACCTTTATTTTAGTTTCATCTGTCCCGTTGTATAAGATGGGCTTCTTGCTGAGGCACAGCTAGTTTAAACTGCTGACTCCTGGGGACCAAACCAGTGTTAAGGCAGTGAGCAAAACTGTTACTGAATTCTCGCCCAGCAGGGAAAAAAACAAAACCCAAAACTAAATTTGCTAGATAAATTATTCAGTGTGAATCATTCCCTTAATTCTCATAATAAATGGTTTCCTACCCTTGGTTCTATTGACTAATTACTGTGTTTAATGTTTTTACTGGCTTTTGTTTTCTATGCAATTTAATTTTGCTGGGATGAGATAGTCTGGAAAGGTCCAAGTGAGGGAATGAAAGCTCTGTGTCTGTGCTGGTGCAGCTCCAACTGAGAGCCAGGAATTCAGCCATAGATTCTGCTGCAGTCATTCCCAGCTAGATCCTGTTTAGTAATGACAGAGCAAGAATTGTGTCCTGAGTAGTGCAGCTCCTCCTTAGGGTTCTAGTGTGGAGAAGACCATGCTCCTGTGCATTAGTTGGTACAATTTTCTTCTCTTTGATTGTCCAGCATCACTAGGTTGCTGAAGCAGCTTAGAGCTGCAGCCCTGCTTCCTTCGTGCTTCTCTTTCGAGGCTCTGCACTGCACAGTCTGTGTGTGCAGAGCCTCTGCTTCCAAGGGACTTCAGGCTCCATCTCCTCTGCTTCCAGTCCCTGGCAGAGCTTGTCCCAGGGACTACCCAAATAGGCTGGTCTGGAGCTGAAGAGGTGGGGAAGTGTGGCCAGAACAGCTTCTCACACACTGCATAACCACTGCCTGCCCTAACTCCTGTGGTCGGTGTGTGAACTTGCTGGCTTTGGTGCTCACCACAGCACAGTCTTCTCAGCACAGACAGGGATTAGCAGATTCAGGGTAATTTAAAGTTATGAAAATATACTTAAGAATTTATCTACAAGCAGTTTTATCAAAAGAACTTCGGTTCTACTGACTTTTCAGTATCAAAAGTATCACCAGGATTGGCATATCCAGGCAGCATTGAAATGCCCTGGTCAGGATCTGCTGTACAGTCAGAGAGCAGAGCCCTGTCCCAGAGGCTACAGCCAGGCATTTGTCTTGTGCAGTGTTAGAGGTCTTCAAGGAGAGGATCAGCACTGAACTGGGTGCCTATACTTAGGGTAACTACTGGCAAATGAGGTAGAAAAGCTTGAAGGAAATTCCTCTAGTGTGAACTCAGTCTGCCACTTGAATAGCTGAAGGTGATGCTACAGCAAATTACTGCTGTCTCCCTCAGGAAGTCATCAGGAAGATGTATAGGAGAGGAGGGTGCCTATTACAACTGCTTTCAGTGTTGCTTTTGTGCCTATAGATACTGTACAAATGGATCTTTTAAAATGAACACATGATGTAACTGATAATTGATCAGTAATGAATATTACAGAAATTCCTCTTTCTCTCTAAATGCTAATAATGCTGCATAACATCACAAGGAGCAGTGAAACTCTAACTGATATTACTGAAAAGAATACAGCATTTGAAGAATTGAAAGGAATGTGAAACTGGAAGTGCAGCTTAAATAAATCTTTTCAAGTGCTCTTCTCACAAAAGTACCTTTGACTTCGGTTGCACACAGATTATTTGCATGACCTGAGGAAAAGTCTGGAGATTATTTACTATCTAGGTTACAGAGTTCTGTTTGAGTTTCCAGCAACATGTGCCAAAATAAGTCAGATACAAAGTAAAATAGTAGCAGAGATTTTCTTTTTTCACTGAATAGAAGAAGCCTTTGTAGCTTGTTACAAGTCAGCTCTAGCCCACTGCCTGGAATTGGATTAGCTTTTTTTATAATTTATCATGTTTTGATTTTATGGGTTTTTGTCCTTTTATACAAACCTTCTACAATTTGACATTGAAATCCTCATTTCTCAAGTGTGGTGTTTCCTTTCTCTCTCTCCTTCTCACTCTCTCTTTCAGTTTCCTCTCTAAATAGTAACACAACAAAAGCTAACTTTTTAAATGCATAAAACTTTATGCATGTTTTCTGGCATGTGGGCTGGCACTGAAGTTGGCCTTGCCCTCTGGAAGTGTTTGAGGATGGGCTCTGGAGAGTAACCAACTCCTGCTCCTGTGTGGTAAGGTCAGTTTGAGTAACTGTGGCCCCACATAGTGATGAGAGTAGGAGCTGGCAACACTGAACCCTGCTCCCATCTGAACTGATGGCTCTGTCCTGGACACAGAGCTGAGAGTCCTTGTCCTTGGTATTTTAGGCAGCAGGAGCTCTTTGGAATACCTGAAGAGCTGTTCATGATCCCTGGGGTAAGAGTCTTGAATTCTCCATTGTTAGCAGGACTTCATTCCTGGCATAGTTTTCCATCCTCTGTGACCCAAAAAAAGCTGAATCCCAGCAGCAGTGATGATTTTATGTTGGTTTGAATGGGCGTGTTTCCTGGGGGGAGTACTGCTTAACATCAGAATGGCAGCAGGGGTGAGTGTTTCCAGTGTTTGGTGTGTATGAAGGTAAAATGAATCCAGTAATAGTTATTTAACACAAAAGGCATTGGAAAGCTCATCAGGTAGAGCACTGTCCAGCTCTTAACAACAAGCTATTAGGAAATATCCATGTAGTTTACTCCTAATATGGGAGAGTTGAGGCAAATTCTAACAGAACGGGTTTCTGGTTAATTATAATAATAAGCAGAACAGTACTGCAAATAGTGCACTAAATCAGAACTGTTTTAAAAGCATGCTCTGTTAATGCCTATAAATCTTGAAAAGAGAGAAAAGCAGGGCAACCTCATGAGAATTTTCCTAACATCTTTTTACTGTCTTCCCCTTCTTGTTTCAGGCTCTATTTGCAGTGATTCATGAAAAAAGCCCTGAAGAGCTGACATTTGGGCTTTGGTCCTTGACACTTAAGTAAAATACTTTAAAGTGTAGTTTGGGAGCTTTAGACTCCTTCCTTCCACTCATTTTCTCAAACACTTTTGAAATAAAAAAAAGAGCTCCAGCGGATGTTGGTTTTTAGTTTTCCTTTCTTCCAACCTGATCTGTTCTCTTGGGGTGCTTGTGGAAAGCGAGTCGTTTCAAGGCGCTGCTGCCAGCCCACTCGTAGGTTGTAAACCCGAGGGGTTCAGGACTCTGGCAAACACTGCCGCTCTGTTTGTTCAGCTATTTGAGGGAAGTCAGCGAATACAAGGGCAGTGAGAGCAGCTCTGTCACGACGAGGAAAAAACAGGAGCGAGGAGTTAACATGGGGGAATGCACAATAAAATTACTGCAGTTTTTCTACTGCAGACCTGCCCATGAAACTAATAAAGATAGCGCTTAGTGCCTATGCAGGGCTTTGTTCTCAAAGATCCGTACAAACAATGTCTAATCCCCTTCTGAAACAGCTGTGGGAGTGACTGAAAGTAATTCAAAGTGTCTATGCTTCCTAGATGGGGAGGAAAAGCCTTGGAATCCATGAACAAAGCCTGATATGCTGTTTCCATGTGGCTCTGTGATGAACGGGCAACAGAGCCAGCTTCTCCCAGGCTCTCCTTCAGCCCTTCTGCTTGTATCTGTGTTCTGTGCCAGATCTGAGGATGTGCACTGCACAGAGTGTCAGCGCAAAGAGAAGGCTGTGCTTGATGATGTACTCATACACAGAAGCCAAGATTATTGTAAATAATTAATGACAATGGACCAGATGATGATCTTGGTTACTGTGATGTGACTATTGCAACTCATTGACTGCACTACATGCATTTCCCAATTAGCATACTTTTTTGCTTCACCATTAAATAGCATGATATGTTACAAGAGTCAATAATGTCTCATGCTGACAAAGTACTTTTTCAGCCCGTTTCATCTGTAAGGTTGTGGGTAGTGAGTTTCAACATGTGCATACTTCAAAAACATTTGGGAGGCTACATCTCAGCAGGAGCTCTGGGGAATAGCCCTTGATCCTAAGAGCATTAAACAAGAAATACACAAGGGGTAATTAGGTGGCAGAAGCTCAAGTTTATATTAAACATCCTGCAGCTGTATCAACCAAATTCTCTTGTCTGTGTTGGCTCCTGTAGGTGTCTTAGCTCTTCACAACCCAGTTTTTTACAGAAGTCAGCCATGGTTCTTGTGGAAATGACAAGTGATCCAGATGGCTGAGATGTGTTCCCCTCTGTCTTCTGCAGCCCAGCATGACTTGGGCTAATCTGAGGGAGAAAAGATTTTTTTGCTTATGATGACTCCTGAATTTCAGCACCAGACAGCTGTAGTTGGAAAGAGAGACGTGTCCTGTCTGCTACTGGAGTGAATGTTTTGTTAATACAGAATCTGCTTAGGCAGAACCCAGAACCTTATTCCCACTGATCTGTTTCTACTGAGAAAATAGCTTTTTGTTCTAGAGTCAGAGCATTAGTAAGTAAAATTGCAGTCCCTGCAAAAGGTCATGAAGCCGTTTGGGGGTGAAATGACTAGTCCTAGGTGAGACAAAAAATGAAATCTTCTTTGTCAACATTTTCAAAGCATCATTTCACATGAGATTGCTGAAAATAAGCATAAGAGAATACAGCAAAGGAAGGTGATCTGCTTGCATCACATCTACTTCCATGGTTATCTGCAGTCATTACCATTTCATCAAAGACGAGAGTCATATGAACCTCAAAAGAAAAATCAGAACCGAATATTCCAAATATTTTTCAACCAAATTCTGCTATTTCCCCCATTTTTTTTTTCTGGTGTGACTTTTCTTTTCCTACTCAGAGGTTTTGATTGGTTCATTTGATTGCTAAAGACAGAGGAGACAAAGGTCTATGTGGATTTTCCATTTGTAAACGAGCACTACAAAGGAGAAGATATGACAGAAACTAACATCTCCATGTTACAATAAACAAAACAAGCCACTATAGAATGAAGAGAATGACAGGAGCATGTTGTATGTGTCAAAATGAGATAGGACATCTGTGTACTAAAAAGTGCTGCTAAGAAAGCCTTTCAAGTGTTTAATGAGGGAAAACAGATCGTTAAAGTATGGATTTGATTGTTGGAAAGAACAATGCCTACTGCTTTTGACAATGGCTCTTGGGTTGTTTATAATCAATACATTATCACACAGTTCTTCCAGGCCCTTCTGCAGTTGTGTCATTACCCGAATCAGAAAGAAACGGAGCCTATTTATTGATTAACTGCTTTGCAGTGAAATCATCACCTATCAAACTCCAGCATCTAGAGGTCACCAGATAAATAACCTGCTTCGCTGTGCTGGGGCATGTGTGCAGGAGTGAAATGAGAAAGGAGGGCCAAATGTTTGAGTTACCTAAACCTGGGGAAGGGTACTGCCTCCTCAAGTTCACTATCTGTAGTGCTGATAGTGCTGGTGCAGCAGCAGCAGAGTGGTGTAGCTGGCAGTGAATGCAGGTAAATAAAGTTTACCCACTTCCAGTATGGGCAGTAAAGGATTTACCAGTATCTGCCTATGGAGCCTCAAAAACAAGGCTCTGCCTGGGCTGTGCAGTCCAGCTGACCTCATGGTGGCCTTGCTGCCCAAATCTGTGTCCAGTTGCCTCCAGCTGATGCTGCCTACGATGTGGCCATTTTTCCATTTTGAAGGAAATTCTTCTTCCTTTTATACAGGGTCTTTTGGCTGGTTTATTTTGTGGCATGGAATACATCTCTAGCTAATACCCCTCATTATGCATTTCCTTAATTATTTGGTTTCCCAGTGGCTTAGTAATCTAATATGACTCTAGGGACAAATCCTTGCCTGAGATCACAGCCTAAATAGCTAATGTTATATGGGATCCAGAGATTAGCAGAACTAAATCCTAAATCCTCTGGGGCTAGAGAATGCCAGTGAAATTGATGGGGAACTGCCAGTACGTGGCTGAAACCACAGGAAACAGAAGTCAAATGATGGTGCATCCACTCCAGCCTCTCTCATCCCCAGGTCTTGTTTGTTATCACAGGGTCACAGGGATTTGAAAATCAGAGCAAGGTTTGTTAGAACATCACCACAGGTCGCTTGTAGTGGTTGGAAAGGGTCTCCTGTTGTCATACACAAAGCATTAGTACTGAGGAGGGGGAGAAGGCAAGGACGAGGATCTTTTTTGCTGCGCTGTGTTGCTGTTCTGTGCTGTTTTCTGCCTGCTGAAACACCCGTTATCTCAGGAGCTGTTACTGTTATTTGTCTGATGCAGAGTAGAGAATCACAACCAAATCGAAGGGAGGGTCCCAGGTTTTGATTGAATCCCAAACCAGACAGACCCCATTATCCTTCTTTTTGTCTCGTATTTAAATGTGCCTGAATCATTATAGATTGTAACATAAGGCACTGAAAATATGCAAATTTCTGTAGAATTTCAGGCTTCTGAGATTCCAGTTTTGCAAAACCAGCTAGTAGATTTCACTGTCTTAGTGCAATGCTACCTGCAAATCTGGTCACTGAAATATACTTTTTTTTTTTTTCTCCTAGAACTCTTTGAATTATAGTTTTATTATTCCAGGTCTGGAATTTATTTTGTGTATACATATGAAGTCAATTTTTTTTTTTATCCCATCCCATTAGATAGTCTGGGAAAAAAATTGTTTATGGATTCCAAGATTTTCATCACAGTAGTTCTGAGAATGGAGCTATGTCACCCTGCATTTATATGGAATACTTACAGACGTGCACTCCACCTGTATACATGCTGATCCACTAAAGCCCTTGCCATGACTTCTGACATTTTAACTGCACCAAGTATTGTCGGTTTTAGTGGCCACTTGGGTCCCTCTAAATCCTGGTAGTACAGAGTTGTCCTTAGGTCAGTGCAGTGTGTGTGCAGCTTTGAGCCCTATAAATGGCTTTGCATTGGAATTATTGTTATAGTAACACTATTTTTTTTTTTTTTTGGGACTGTAATGAGGTGCAAAAGAATGGAAAAAAGAGCCTCCCTCCCTCTTTGTTATGAGTGTAAATTTTCACAGCTCATTCTAGCAAATTTTGTGGCTGTCTTAAGATTTCCTCTTCAGCAAAAAGAGAATAAAGCATTAGGCACATTAAACAGTATTACCCTGAAGTATTACCCTTTGCTCTTGTGATAAAGCCTTGTTGTTCCTACCTGTTTTGAGAAAATACTAGTGTTTGGTTCTTCAAACCTAACGAGTACCAGCTGGGACACATCTCTGTTTGTGCAAAGTAGCTTTAACCTCTGTACAGTGGTTTTCACCCAAATAATTCAGCCTTGGGGATATTCTGCTGAGTGGCAGGATCTTGCCAAGCTGTGCATTGCTCATTTCTGCCCCATTTGTCATTGCAGTGCAAGGATGTCTCAATAAACAACATCTGGAAAGTGACTTGAGAAGTTCCTTGTTAATCATTTATTGGTTATAGGCTGAAGAGCATTTGGTAAACAGGGCCCAACGTGAATTACCTGGCAAGAATTTTGGTTTGCTCAGAAGATCTGAAGGATGCTGTGATCATTAAATTCTTTCAGTCTCTGCTCTGGAAAAATATTAACCTGAGAGAGGCAGAACTGTTAAGTGAGAAATTTTAACAATTGACAAATGTATGTGGCAGCCTCTTCACACACTTGTCTGCTGAATAAAATGTTTGCAGTTTTTATCATCGGTATTGAAAGCCCAGTCTGTGGAGTTGTTTGCTCAGTCTCCAGAGAACAATCGGTTCAGATCAGTTACTTCCAATCCTGATACTGTACACAGCCTACTGCCTCAGAGACGTTACTGGTGTCTAACTAGGGGCATGGATAAGAATCAAAAATCTGGGTAACAGCCCGCAAAGGCTGCATTCAGTCTGTGTTAGGAGCGTCCCTCTTTGGCTTCCCACAATGATGCTAATATTACGTGTTGTTTTTCATAACAGTGTGACATTGCTCTATGAATCTTAACTATTTCTTAGAAAAAGCACCGATGCAAACACGTTTCCACTGTGCCAGAGCAGCTCCCTCTATGGCAGGGTGAACACCAGGTGAGCTGGAAAGCTCTTAAATAACTGTGACAAAATGGCTTTGTTTTGGGGTCTGCACTAGTCTGCTCACTGCTGGGAGCTTGGGTGTGCTGGAGCGCAGACTTGCTGCAGCTTGCATGGCAACTGTCTCTATTTTTTTTTTTAAATAGAGAAAATATTCATAAAATATAAACAAAGTCCACAACTCCTGCAGTTTTAATTTTCTAGAAGTGCAGACAGGATAGTCTGGATGGTGGTGAATTCATTTAAGCTCTCCAGATGAGTGGTTTTCTTAATGTGTGATTTTTATCACAAGGAATGCTCTGTCTCCCTTGGCCTCTCAGGACTACTGTAAAACAAATAATCACTCACTGAGAGTTAATTGATAATTTTCACCTTTTCTTAATCTTTGACCTTTACTCTTCTAATTTATACCCGTGTATAAATTAAAAATTCATACCAACAATTCTGGTAGACTTGCTCTTGATTTACACTGAACTCAGACAGGTCACTGTTGGCTCCTGTGGACCTTCTTTCCTAAAACTGGTTGTGACAAAACTATGATCAGCAGGGCCTGTTAGTGCATTGCTGGGATTAACTGATTTACTGATTGCACAAAAACTGCATTAAAGAAAATAAAATACTTAAAGACTATGGATATTTTGGTGATTTTAGTATTATGCTTCTGAGGGCTCTGTAAGTCTTTACCATGGAACTACAAGCGTACATTCAAAAATAGTACATTGATCAGTGTCTCTTAAAGATGTAATGAAGAAATGGGCTCAATAATTATTTAAATACCTTGTCAGTTCTTTCTCTCTTTAGAAATTATATTCAACATTATGTGGATTCTCCACTGTTATAGCTGAGGTCTTCAAATTAGAGAAAGAGAAAAGAGGGAGGGTGGCTAAAAACCAGGGGCCTAAGATAGCCAATTTAGCATGGGGTTAGTCCAGCTTAATAGCCAAGTAACACAATTAGGACTCTTTTGTCCACACTTAGCTCTGCAGATCTCTCATTTTTCTATAATTAGAATGAAGTACAGAGCTATGTGGCTCTCTCACCTACATTATGCAAAGTCATTTTTCCCCTCTTCTATAATTATAGTGCACAGCTTAAGAGACTGCCAAGTGCTGAGAGCAGCTTTAGCTGACATGGTAGTGCTTCCCAAGAGGATCACATGGACTTGGTTCTGAGTTGAAAGCAGGTTGTGAAGATGGGAAGGTGATTAGGTAATCAAGCATTATTTGAAAGTTTAGAAACTGAGAAATTTGCACACAGGATCTTTCTATTTCTAGAAATAGAATGGGTTTTTCAAACAAGTAAGAATTATAAGTAAAACTGTAGAGATTCTATTGGTTTCCAAACTTAGCAGCAGTTCAGGAGCTGGCTTGGTAGTCAGACTTTCCTAATGTAGCACTATTCTAGCTGCTTTTATTTTTGTAGTTTGCTTTTGTAATCTCCCAATAAATAATTTTACAGTAAGTCTCCAGACAACAATTTAGCCAGATGTGCCACATCTACCATTGTAAGGAAAAGAGTGTGTTTTTAACAACGTCAGTTAATCATCTGCCTTTTCCCTGTGTTTCCACCAGCCTGGGATTTTCAGATGCTGCTCATGTGTACATAAACCCATGGCATGCTTTGAGCCCAGTGCACACACTCAGGTGGTCACTCTGCCTGTCAGGTGGCTGCAGTGAGGCGGACTGTGTCTCTTTGGCCTCCAGGTGCCCAGTATTTCTGGGATGGCTATGAAGAGGGGATGGAGAGAGCTGTGCATGCTTTGCCTTTGGTGGAGCTCGTGCTGCCTTTGCAGTCAGCTGAAACATTCTTGTCAGAGAGCACTTATGGTACTTCCTTTCAGGAGCAGCTTGTTTGCCTTTGGAAGGGTCCAAAAGGCACCAAAAGGCACTTATTTTCAAAGCATTCCTAGGAAAAGATATAACAATTCTGTGTTTTCTTCCTTACTCAGGTCAGAGTCTTCATCCCACAAAAACAAACAGATCGCCTGATGAGCTGCCTGCATGCAGCATTTGGCAAAGCTTGATCAGTTTGCCAAATGTTGGTGCCTCTTTTCATGGATGACCTAGCAGGAGGGATGGGTTTTCAGTTATTTCAGATAATTAGAACACATTATCCATTGCAGTTAATAAGTATTTGCAGTAAATCACAGGATTTTCCACAGGAAATGGAGATCAATTTTGATGCTTTTGACTAAAGTATTGGCTGCTTATAATAAAGTTTTAATACCTGACTGAGGTTTGAAGTGCACTTATCAGACTGAGAGGCCACCCTCAAAAAGAAGGGGTGTTCCTCTGTGTACAGTGAGTCCTTGGTGCCTGGCTGCAGCCCTGGGAGAGGACACCTCTCAAAGGGACACCACTGCTCACCAAGGCAAAGGGGGTTCAGCTAATGGCAGGGTGGAAAGCTTCGGATTTGGATCCTGACTGATTCTTCCATTTGAGGGGGAGATGTTCGGAAGAGAAATATTCTTTTCTGTGCCTCAGTGCAAATACTGAGTGAAGGCAGAGGTGAAATGTAGGTGTGGGCTTTTTAATAAAAAACTGGGAGAGGGGAGGTTGCAGTGACAGACCCCACTGGGCATCACCTCCTTGGCAGGCCCTGCCTGGAGTAGGCAGGAGTTGCTTGTGTGCCACTGTCAGGCTGTGTCTGAGCAAAAGCAGCTCAGTCATTCAGGAGAACCTTGCCCTCATGTGTGACATGGGAGGTGAGAACAGAGCTGTGTGCTCGGGGGTGCCTCCTGTTTCTGGCTGCAGACAAAATAGATGACAAAGCTTCTTCTGTGTGTCTTTATCTGTTCGTCCTCACACAAGCAAGAAGCATGTGTGTGTACAGAAAGCTTTCTCAAGTATTTGGTAGCCACTTCTACAATGAAAAATCTTCAAGTGAGGTGCAGCTAAACAAGATGTGTGTGTCTGTGACAGTGACCGAGCTATCTCCCAGCCAGAGCGAGGCTGCTGATTGAGATTTCACAGGTCTGTATGGCTTGCAACAGCTGCAAAATCACTTTATGTGGGCAGTGGATGTTCCCTGCTAGAATTCAAGCCCCTTTTCTACTGTATTACATACTGCAGTGACCTGTACAGTTGCAGCACTGAGTTCTGTATTGATAATTGAGGCTAAAGATCACTATTGCCAGGTTGCAAACAGAAACCCCAATGTTCTGGATATAGCACATCCTCTGAGCCTGCTCCAGCTGCACCAACTCCCTGAGGACCAAAGTCAGATCAGTAAAATACCTGCCTTGATTATGCCAGTTCAAAGTGTTTTCCTGCGTCCTGATTCAGGTTCTCCATGCGTGGTATCCTTCTGCCTCTGTCAGAAAAAGGAAGAATTATGTCCTCTGTAACTGTTCTGTTTTTTTCCAGAGTTCAGGGGAACTGTAGTAAATTGGAACAATTAAGAGTCTGCCCAAAAACTTAATGTGTAATCAAGTAGTGGTGGTAATTTAGTCATCTCAGAGGGCATAAACCTCCCTGATATCATCATATTTGGGGTAACTTCAGTATCTACAAAGCTTGGGATTCTGGAAATGGCTGAAGCCCTGCTGCATGAGGGAGAGGAGGGATACCAAAGTCTTTATCTCTTACTTTTGAATACAAGGCACAGTCCCACAAAACCAAATGTGTTTCTTCCTCTGTAGGCCTAAACTTACCAGTAGCTCTGAAGTTTCACAGTGTCTGAGGCTGGTGTCATTGTCACAAGTGGTTGTGCTGATGAAGGAAGGGATGGGAGGTCTCATTCTGTTCAGTTTTAAAGTCCTCTGCAGGCTCTAGGCTGATGGGAAGCAGCCCACAGGCACAGCCTATGCTTCAGGTAAACTGGTCTCAACCCAAAGCAACTCCCCTGAGCTGGAGCCAAAGATGTTGTGGCAAACTCACATGGGAAGAGCTGAGAGCAGAGCCTTTTTCACAAGCAGGTATCTGAAGATAAGTAAAGTTTACCTTTACACTTCTTTACAGCAACATAAGCCATCAGACAGAAAAGTGACAGTTTCTCCATTATTCCTGGGCAAATGTACTGGTGTGTCAGTGTTATCACGTTGGAAAATAATATCCAGCAGTGCTTTCCTATAAAGGAGTCAGCCATCAGGCTCTGAGCACAGTGCTGAGTTTAACCAATGTAGGCAGGTACCGGAGGTGTGAAATTGAAAAAGTCACGAATGCTTCCTGCCTTATTCTTTCTAGACAGGTTTCTTGTACTTATTTAAAGGCCAGAAGTCCCAAAGGACAGTGTTACCACCTTTATTACTTTCTCTCTAATGAGATTTTTCAGATTTGTGGCAAAGCCACATCCCATGCAGAAGTGAGACACCAGTGTTTGCTGCATTGCTCAATGTGCCTTCCAGGGAAGGGGCAGCTGTAGCTCTTGCCAGTCTGTGTTTCCTCATCTTTCTTTAGTGTATTTAAACCTTGAGACAGGGATACCGTCCTTTCTGAAGGGGAAAAATTCAGCCTTGGTGAAACTGTTATATCAGTCAGGCTTTGGGTAGAGGGAAGTTTGCTCAGAATTGTGTTTCATATCAGGCTTGGGAGTAGACTGGGCACCCTTTGCTTGCAAATAAAAATCCATTAAAAAGTAAGGAAACCTACTCTCTTAAGTCAGTACTTATATCAGACTGCCCTTAAAGGCTTTTAATTCAGTATTACTTAATCTCCCAAGCATTTATATATTACTGCACTTCACTTACAACTTCATATAGTACAATTTCATATACCTGCAGCCTTTGGTACTACTATTTTACTTTACAAAAGATTTTACATGTGAGTAAAATGAAGCCAAGCTGAGCTTACTTCTATGAAGGACAATAAAGTTATGTGGGCATGGTGACTGTTTAATATTTTTGGAGGCATTTAGCACAGGATAGAATGGCAACTTGAAATACTAGAGCCAGGAAAAACATACATTTGATAAGCCCATTTTTTT
The DNA here is from genome assembly GCF_017639235.1 of Corvus kubaryi. Taxonomy (NCBI): domain Eukaryota; kingdom Metazoa; phylum Chordata; class Aves; order Passeriformes; family Corvidae; genus Corvus; species Corvus kubaryi. The sequence goes on along the minus strand of NW_024581136.1, from coordinate 3,702,721 downwards.
TTTCCTGTCAGAGACATGTATTTTAGCAATCAATAGTGACTTGTACAAACCCAGACTGGGTCATTTATATATGAAATCTATTTTATATTTTTGCAATTTTACATGGCAGATTTTCCTGTGAAATATCTGAAGGCATGGTGGTTTATTTTCCTTGTGACTCTGTGTATCTCAAGTGTGCATGCCTCTCACTCTAGGAAAAGTTGCTGCGTTAATAAACCGATAATGAGTTTTATCTCCTGACATTTCTCTGGGCAACAGGACTTAGTCTTGCTGTTTCCCCAAGATACTCTTTGGTTCACTACTGTCACCTGCCTCACCCTTCTGAAGAAAGTGTGAGAAATCACATTGCCTAAGAGTTCAGCTATGGGGCTGTTGAAGGCAGCACTTCTCTCCCATGGTCTGTGTGAACACTGCAAAACAAATATGCCAGTCCAACAACCCTGAATAAACTTGCCCTGTCAAGCAGACAAACAACAAAAGTGGGGGTGGAGGAGAGTAAAATATTTAGTAAGTGAAAATCCTGAAGACAGTATGATGTATAACCTGTCTTTTTTTTTCTTATGTGGGTGAGATGTGAAGCGGACAGATACAGGTTTTGGAGGGAACACTGCCACTCTGCTTCCTGGGGTCTTGTAGAGGTGATTTGGGGTATGAAGAGTAGTGTTTCACCCCACAAGCTGGAAATGTGAGCAAAGTAGGTTGTCTCTCTCTTCCTCAGATGGGCACATGCCTCTCCAGAGGCTCCATCACACATTCCTCCTTCTCTTCAGCTTCCCTCACTGGCTCAAGGGTTGGCACCTCTGCCACCCTGCTCCCACGGGGTGGACCCGTGGAGGACTTGAGTGCTTCTGGGGCTGTGCCTGGGTGGTCTGGGAGGCCTGTCCTAGATTCCTTTGGGTTTCTCAGATCCTACACTGGCTTGGAGCTGCTGTTGGGGCACAGGGAGGCAGTTAGCAGTGACTGCTTAATTGGTGCTGTAAATGCACAAGTAAATCTTTTAGTGTCCGTGAAATCAACACAAATGCCACGAGAGGAACATTTGTTTTTTACAGCCACTTGGCTGGGAGGTGTCTTGCATTGATCCCAGGCTGTTGGACTGCCAGACCTTTATTTCAGCACAGTTGTCAGTAATGAACTGGTGGTAAGGAGTGTCTGAAGGGCTGAAGAGACTGCGGCTCTCTAATGTTAATCTCACCACAGAGAGAAAGGATGACTCCAGCACACATAAATATAGGAAAAGTATGATCTGAAAACAAGGTCCTGTTGCTTGAAAGGCTGCTCTCAGAGACTTCACCTCTGCTCATTCTGGCAGGGTCCTGGTACAGGAATCTTGCTATAGGGTGTTACATAGTACTCCTCTGAGTTGAGCAGGGAATCTTTCACAAGAAAGATGAAAAGTTAAAAAAACAGATTCCATGACTGAAAGAAGAGCAGATAATTGCTATTTGTCTCTCTGAGCTTTTGTGGGCAGATATTGAATAGAAAATGGTTCATATAATTGTATTTTTGGGAGCCTAGTTGAGCCAAAGATTTATAGGAGTTTTTTTCCTGCAAAACCTCTGCTCTTTTCTATTTTAAAAGAGGGACTATCACCAAGTGTCACCCTGAAGAATTGGACCCACTACAGTATTTTGTTACATATCAGAAAACAAAGTGCAAGGCTGGTACACTGTTAAGAAACAGCAGCGGAGCTGCCACTCTCAACCTCATTATTCAAGGCTCTCTTTAGTTCAATTATACACCTCTACAGCTAAGGAAGATAGATGAAGGTCATTTGGGAGCTGTAAACCACAATGCATTGAATGCAGAACTATGTTCTTAAGCTGATTTACACCTTGTTCTCCAGTGTTGTACAGCATGGGGCTTCGATTGAAATGCAGAGGCAGTGATTGAAAAGCCTTTTTCCTCTTCTTCGCTCCAGATCCACTGCCTGTAATTATTATCTTGATTAGATGGTGAGAGATAATGACTTCTGCTTCCATAGCTGGGTGGTGACAAACCCCAAAATCTTGGGACTTGGGCAAAGAACCCACCAGGGATACACAATGGTGTTTACATCTGCAGTAAGTTAATTCTGGGTTGTGTGTATTGGTCCAACAAGGAAGAAAACCTGTAATTGGGGGAAGCAATTTGCCTTTCCAGGAGAGACAAAGAACTGCCATCTTGTACTGATTTACCTCCCATATATCTCAGCATGAGGAATGCCAAGTACATTGAACAAAGTTAATTGAACACTGCAAATGCACAAAAAAGAACCCCTTCATGTTAATGACAAAGGATTGTAGGCTTCACTCACAGGAAACAGAGACATTTTAAAAATAACATAGTATGAGGTGAGCTGTACAAACCTCTCTGGGACTAGATCCTGAAGCAGTGAATCTGTGGGTACAGATGCTGTCAAACTTCTGATTCCCAGTAATGCCTCAGGGGGAGATCAGTTTGGGTTCTCTGGAGCTTTGGTAAAAAAAACTTTGGTAAAAACTGTAAATCAGTCTCACTGTCGCTAAACATTGTTCCAGAACTTGTGCAATGCAAGCGGCTTGCTTTGTACGCTAAGGTTAAATTGCACATTAGCACTTTCACCAAAATCAGTGGAAGCAGATGCCAGCTCTGAGGAGTAGATCTGACTAAATATCACCTGCAATTCCAGTGCTGTCTGGGGAAATGTTTTGTCAGTCTAAGCTAACTTAAGGGGGGAATATAGACAAAAAAACCCGAAATAATTTGAATTCTTTTCTGAAATGCAGTTTGCTGAACATCCTGCATCTCTAGCAGCTCATCTCTATTTAGAAATAAATTCTAACAGTACTCATGCTTTTGTCCCTTTAACAGAGAGAACAGGAATCAGCACAGAGACACAAGTAGTTTTGACAGAGAAATAAAGACTATTTCAGCGATACCATATTCCTATCCATGGACCAGGGTTTGCTTCATTAACATTTCCCCTCTTTTTATGGTAAGGTAGAACATTAAGGACCATGAATGCATTTTTATTTATGATATTTCAGAATTTGTTTCAGCTGGAGATATTTTTTTGGATATTTTTATTTACTGGAAATAACCACAGGAGGCTTTTAAACATTAATATTGTATGAAAAGGTTTTTGCTCTGAAATATTTAAACTTTTAATCATATTTATAGATATATGTTTAATTTTTAGAACTAGTCCTTTCAAGTTAAAATCATACAACGATTTCAATATTGTGGCTCTGTAAAAACCTAATTCTGTCCACAGATGTGCACATGTGATGCCCACTAATTTCACAGTACTTTTACCTGAAAGCCAGCATTTCCTCTGTGTTGTTTGCCTGAGTTTTTATTATTTGCAACACCTGGTATCCTTAAAAAAAGAGTTTTCTGTCTGTGTGCATGTCAGGTTCTCCCTGCTGAGTTTGGTCAATGAACAAATATGCAGCTCCCACTTCTAGAATGGCTCCATACATTGTTAGCTCTAATTGTACATGAAGCCAGTCCTGCCCTCGTTAAAAATCAATGAGAGCACCAAAAGAGCCTGAGGTTGCTGAAAGCTGGAATCTCTAAGAGTCCATCTGGGATAAATGCAATGATACTACATCCAAAGACAATAAAATTGTAATTATATATAATTTGCTACTAACTTAATTATAGATATTCTAAATAAAATTCTGGAATCCCCTTTTCTCACAGGAGAAATCCTGCTTTAGTTGATAAGGCTGTGGTGTAAAAGCGTAGTGGGATTTGGCTAGGATGCACATGACTGCAATTTGCAGACTTTGTCTGAGATTTTGCATTGATTCTTTCCTGCATTGAAGATTTGTGCTGCACTGTTCATAATCTTTTATCTACCATTAAATGTCTTTTTAAAGGGGAAAACAAGTCTCAGAACTAGTCCCTGACTTCAAAATACTTTTTCTATGGAGATGCTGGATGTGCTGGATCTGCTTCTCAGCAATCATTACAAATGTAATGACCTGCAATTGTTAAAATGAAGCTTCTTTAGTATTAATCCAAAACTTTCAACATAAACATTTAATAAAAACTTTGGGCAGAAATTCCCTCATATAAATCTAAGGTTGTTCTCTGGTAAGTTTTTGTTTGGTCCCCCCCGCCCCCCCCAACAATTTAGTTGCTGTCTTATTTTTTCCCCTTGGTTGTGCTGATGCAATTATTTGCAGAGTTGCCTGGTAAATCAGATCAGGGAATGATCTGGATTTAAAATCACATCAAAAGGGCTCCCAAACCAGCGGTGCTAGGGCAGCTGAGAGAGTGGCTGGAATGCCTGGGGAAGGATGAGAAGGAAAGCTGCTTATGCCAGTACAGATGCTGACATCTTTTAACCTCAAACTGAGTATCAGCTGACCCAATGCCAGACCAGGTAGTGGTATTGCCACTCTGAGGGTGGAAAGTCCTCACATGTTGCAGGCTGATAATGATTGATTTTCTTTCAGTCTTCTCCCCCCATGATTAGTTAGTAATTGTACTCATGAGGCAAAATTAATAACTTTGAATAATCTTGGCTTTCTAATCTTTTTCCTTCTTCTGGCACTAAATTTTGAATCTGCCATTCCAGCTGAAATGCTTTTCTGAGGCTGTACTGGCACCCTGCAAATTCTCTTGGAAAGGGCAAGGCATGGCTGTGCTCCAAAAATAGGGGAGCAGGGAGGAAGAGATGTAATCACTCTGGGATGCATGTTCTGTACCCTGTGTGCAGAAATTCCCTGCAGAGAGCACTTCAGGGTCTATTTTATCTGCAGGAGTTGGCTCGTATTCCAGATCCTTTCTTCAGAGGAACTTTGGACACCCAGGGATGTTGCTCTCTCTCAGATGCTGCCAGGTATAATGACAGGCCTTAATTTCAGGGATTGAAAATGCAAGATATCATTGAAATTTCCAGCTTTTCTTCAAACCAGGGATAGACTAAGCCTTTTCCATCTAATCTTCCATTTTTCCCGTTTTTTTGTTTTTTTTTTTACACACCATGAAAGCCAGCAATAATTTCAGCTCCAGAAATGATTGAAAGCCTTGTAGAGAGGGCACTGAGTGCATTGCAGAACTGGCAAGCAATGGTTTCTAGAAACCATGCTGGTTCTCACAGCACCACATGTGGATCACTGCAATGCTTGCACCTTCCTTCTGCACCTTTCTTGCAAATACAGCGTGGATAAGACAAATTGTGTGTCCTGTCTTCTGCTGTGTTTCCTCCTGTAGAAATCCTTGGGGTTTTCAGTTGAGAAGGGACCAAAGACTGAAATCACCCTGCTGGTTTATTGGAACACATGCAGACATGAGAACTCTCTCCACTTTACATTTGGACCTTGGAAAGACTGTCCTTGCCAGGATGGGGTACCCACCAGCTCTTAGCTGGAGCCTTCTGAGCAGGGGATATGACAGACTCAGCTCATTCCAAGAAGTACTGGAAATAACAATCTCCTGCATGTGTCTAAGTGCTTAAACAGAATACTTCAGGGTTTATTTCAGTTTTTTCATGCTATAATCTTCTTCAGCAGCAGCATCTGATAGCTTTACACAAAATCGTAATGAAGTACTTGAGCAGATTATCCAGGCGAGCTCTCAATTAGCTGAGACATCTTGACCTATGAATCTGAATAAAAGGTGCTGAGCTTATTGTTGTGACCTTTCTAACAAGCATGAAACTGCTGTGGGTAGAGGAGTCCCTGAAATAGCCATAATGCAGGGCAGTAATTCTGAAAGGAGATTACACCTACTCAGTTTTCTTTTCTGCTCCCTGTATGCCGCAAAAGGGTTTATGAGCTTTGGTTAATGATCCCAGCTCTTCCCAAGGAACTCTGATGGAGATAGTCTTGGACTGACAAATGTAACATAAACAAGAAGTAGCTCTGTGTATCTGTGTCTTTTCTTAATCAAGCTGACTGTAAGGCATTATATGCGTACATACTGTGTGCATCATTGAAATGCAGAGCTTTGCAGGCACTAAACAATCAGTAAATGATATATCATATCAGAGAGATATATTATTAAGCAAAGACATCACTGTAAATTTCTTCTGTAATCAAAAGTACAAGAAGTCAAGCGGAGGGACCTGCCTTTCTTAGTCTTCTTGGGTCTTATCTGAGAAATTTGCATGCACTACATTTTTTGGTGCTCCATTTATTTTTTGGAAGGTGTTGAGCTGATCCTTCCAGAGCCTCAGTCTGCTCTCAAACATCTACTCCATCCTAGTAAGGGTCTGTTAATTTGAATGTGCAGGCCTACTTCCATGCCCCTCCATCCAAAACAGCCTACTCTAATCAGAATACCTGCTGCTGCCTGGCGTGTTAATGTGAGATAGATTTAGACTCATACATTCCTGGTTTTTGGATTCTTGTTGTTTTGGCCAGAGCCTGATATCTTAGAAATTACACACTTCAGTGACATAGATTTATTAATGTCCTTGTGTGCAGCCAGAACCAGGGCTGCTTTTTCACGTGTCCTGGCGCCGGTTCCTGATTCCTCTTTGCAACAACGATCAGGTTCAAGCATCAAAAAGTGTGATTCTACCCCCTGAGGGCCCTGATAACAGGACCTTGCTACATCCTGCATGTCCTCTAACACCAGCATCTCCTTCTGTGCAGTGCCACAGTCTGTGGGAGGGAATGTGAAGCTTTCTGAGCCTGTCAATCTGGGATTGCACTGCTCTCCCACGAGACACAAGACCTTTGAGTCCTGCAAGTCCTCTGACTACTCAGCTGCTGTGTAAACTAAAGCTGGCAGTGATACTACCTCTCCTCTGACCATGCTTGCTCTAAAAAACAAAGGCACTACAGATACGTTTTGTAAGGCTTCTTTCCTTAGACCTGCTCTGAATGTGGTGAGTGGAAGGGGCACCTTCCAAAGGACTGGCATTCTGCTCTCTGCTTGCAGATCTTCATCCATGTTCAGGTTGGGTCAGTTTTAAATAAATGCAAAATAAAATGCAGAGAGAGATGTCACTTCCAGGTGAAATAAAAAAAAAATTACTACATTTACCTGCTCCTGTGCTAAAGTGTTTGTTGAAATATTTAGAAAAATGCAGGTGGAAGGGACCTTTGGAACTCATCTAGTTCAGTCCCCTGCACAAGGCAGGATGGTCAGAAGGTCCTGAGTTAAAGTGCTTATAACCCACATATCAGAGAACCAGTTTCCACAGTCTTTGCTGGACCTTTTCCAAGCCCAGCTGTGGGGACCATCCTGTTACCTGTGTACAAGCAAATGGGTGGCATGGGGAATTCACAGCTCTGGAGGATGAGCTTTATATAACACAGAAAAGGAAATGTCCTGACTGAGTTACTTGGGAACACAGAACTGCAGCAGCATAGAGTTGGGATGGTTTCAATACAGTCATAGGTTTTTAAGCCAGAGGAGACCATTACAATGCTCTGTTCTGACCCTCTTCTTGATGATACAGAGCCACTGAATAGTCCTAATGCTGATATAAGAGTCTGCTTAGCACTACTTTTCTATAATGATTTCCAACTATTATAACATTTTCCTGAGTTATTCTCTAACCCCTAAATTACTCCTTTTCATATAAGGCTGTCTGTCAATCTGTTCTTTACTCCTCTGACAGCTCGTCCCCACCTTTCAGTGTCTTGGGTGCCTTTTTTTCTGCTGTCAAACTCAGGCTAATTCATTTTCAGTTCCCTTAAGAGACCTGTCTGAGCACTGAAAGATCTGGACTCTTGCTATTTCATTAGCCCTCATTATTTTTCAGTTAATGGTTAGCTGGCAGCATTGGTTTTGAATTTTTTTGTAATAGGAATGAAGCAGGTTTTTATTTTATAGTCCTTTCTCATCAGTCTCTGGGAGAAAAGTATATTTGTCTACAAAGATATTACAGTCTCCCTGAATGCAAGCTTTATTGTTATTTGCATTACTTTCAGTTATGCACAATTTTAGTGGGAAAAGTATATGAAGTTGGAGTGCATGCAGCTGTTCAGGATGCTGGCAAATCCTGCCACAGATGCTCCCTTCCCTTCTTTGTGACAGGACCATCATTTTATCAAGGCACTGAAAGGGAAGCTGCTGGCAGAGACAGAGAAACAGCAGTTGGTTTTCTCATAATGTCGAATGCTTTCTGAGACTTTAAAGATACAACAGAGCTTTTAGGGGTAATGTGATTAATTTTGCTACTCTGGAAGAAAGCACAGAGAGTTATCGACTTCAAAGTGTCATTGTTCAAGTTGGCTTTGCAGCCAGCCAGCGCTGAGCTGGTTTACCAATAGGGAAGTGGGAGTAGCATGCTTCCCTGATTACCCTCGACTGATGTTATTAATTAATCAAGCACAAGTTCATTACAATGACTGAAGAATGACTCATGAACAATCATACCAGCTTTTTTTTTTTTTTTTTAAATTTTGCGGAGGAGAGATGAGAGAGAGATAAAAAATATAACAGTAGCACGTGACAATATTTTCCCGAAGACAGCAGATTCATAGGGAAGGAAAGATTGCAAATATTCGGGTCATTAACCTGAAGTTTTCAAAATGAATAGGGGTGTTGGATTCCCACGTTTCCTCAGCAGCTTTGGTAATCTCGGCTCATGCAAAGTCTATCAGAAAATCAGCTAAGCATATCTTAATTCACAGGAGGCTAAATAGTCCCATTGAATTTACCTGCATAAAATTATGCATGCAGGGTGACTTGCAGTTGCTGATCCAGTGAGAAACAATACTTTGGAGTCTGGGATTTGATGAGCACTAGTAATAGCCCTTGTCTTGAGCAGCAATTGCGTGTGAGCAGCCCCACTCAGAACAAGGTGCTTGTCATTTGTGATCACTTTAGCAGTAATCTGAATGGTTATCTGGAAAAAAAGAATTTTAGTCTTCCAACCTGGCCGATCTCAGAATTGATACGAATTCTCCATTTTTCATTCCTTCTCTTATTATTTATTCTCTGTCGATCTACCATAGACAAACCATCTCCATAACTGAGTTTACATGGAATGTAAAACCTATGCAATTAGCATTAGTTATAATTATGTTTCAGTGCTGATGGGGGAAATGACAAGAAATTTATACATAACAGAGAACGGAGGATATGGAGAAAGGATTACAAGTTGTAGTGTTTGGTAATGAGGTTAATGACATAAAAGAGTTATCTAGAATTAGCAGTAGGAGCAGCATTTGCTTTCCTGTTTTTCCCAGAAATGGTTCTGCTAATAAAACAAGCACAGATGTGTAATGGTTTTATAGCTCATCCTTAAGTATCCTCGTGCAGTGTCTGAAACCTAATCATTACAATGTTTTGCATGAAAGCCAGAAAGTGAGCAAGTCATTATGTTGCTACGTGTTGACATGGTTCCTCGGTATCTTCCTCCTGACATAAATACAGCCTCTCTGTAGATTTGCTATAATTGGATTCTACTGCACTGTAATATGTAAATTATAAACTTCAATTACCAGTGTATAAAAATAGAAAGCCATGTAAATGTCTTAGGGAAAAGTATTTGAGCAACTACGAATATTTAGGATAACCAAAATGTGTACTATTTTTTTACAGTTGTTATCATTACCCTGAATCTTTGGGGTGTTTTTGTTTGGTTTTTATTTCCAGTTTGCAGTTCTGGTTTGGTTCAGCTGTGGCAGTGAGCTATCTTTCACCTGTGTGATCCCATACAGCTGGCTGAAGGTGCATTGGCACTTTATGGTATTTTGATAGCTTTAAACAAAGAGGCAAAAAAAAGTTTTAATTTGTGATGTTTTCAATTGCTGTTAGAACACTGTTATAATCTGAGTGTTTAGCTTGCCTGTTTTTGTTCCTGTGTGGTTTGTGGTGAGTGACTTCAGCAGTTTGTAAGTCTGGTTTTTAAAGGTATGAGAGTGAGGATGGCTCATGCAGCACCTCCTCAAAGGGGTGTTGGTGCAGTGAGGGAGATCCCCCCACAGGACACAGGACACTCATGCTTGCTCTTCCTAGAGGTGACATTCCTCAGATGGGTTCCTACAACAGAACAGACATGGTCACACGATAAGGAGGGATGAATTAGGAGACTGGTTTTCTTTGATATGGCATTTCATAGCCCAGAAGGGCTGGGTTTCAGCACCGCGCAGTGCGGTGGTTTTTGGCACGCACTGCTCGTGCCAAGAGAGGCTGTTGTCTTACGGACCTTAGCAGAGAGCAGATGGGAACAAAACCTGCAGCAGCTGTACTGGATCAAATGATGGAGCCTCATGCACAAGGCATGAGATTGGACTTGCTGATGTAATTTGTCGAGTACCGTTGTTTGGAGGCAGCCAGCAGGAAAATGGGAGAGAGTGAGTTCATTGGTTCCAGATGAGTTAATAGAACAGAAGAAGTCTTTGCTCCTTCCCTGTTTTATCAGTGAAGCTCACTTGCTTTGGTTCCTTATATAAGGAGGACCAAACCTAAATTCCATTTTCATCTTTTGCACCAGTTCAATCCTCTTTGTTTTCCTCAGGCTTTTCTGTCCCAAGCTTCTCTTCCTGAAGCCAGCTACCTGTAGAAACGTGTTCCATCTACATTGCACTGACACTGTATCAGCATGCAGGATTCAAACAAGTGGGCTGGAAGCTCATGTCTTAAGGTGAGCTTTACAACTGGTGTCTATCACCATTTTCAGGAGAGATCATTCCATTATAGTCAGATTACATTCACTTTAGTGATGTGAGTAACCCCAAGCCTTCTGTGGAGTAAGTTATTCTACATGGATGTGTTTTCTTTCCCGTCTAGAGGATTTCCATAACAAAAGAAAAAAAGGAAATGTGAATTTCTTCTAACTAGTACTTAATTCTAGACTTGTTATTTTTATCTTAGTGCAGTTTAATGTTATACCAAAGAAATCCAGCATTCTCTGCCTATAGAAAATGCGTGAATTCAACTGTTGTCCTTTGTTCACCTCATATTCTGTGTATAGGTCCAAAGAATAACTAAGGAAGAAACTTTCAAAGATACCTTTAAATGACTAATTTTCATTGAATTCTAGTGTGATATTGGTGTCTAGGTCTTGAAGACTCTGTAGCCTGTGAGCCTAAACAAACTTATGTTACCATCAGGGCAATGCAAGTTCAAGTAACTTTAGAAAACTACTGTTTCTCCACTATTCATTAATGTTAGATGATACTGAAATTTGCACTTTAAGATGATTGAGTGCAATACCTAAAATCCCACGACAAACCAGTCCTTACATCCTCAGTGAGAAAACAGAGCAGAAACCTTGCTTTAAAGCACTGCTGATTTCAAGATACTTTTGTACTAAAGTGAAGGAATGAAGAACCCGCTGGTCACTTCAACAAGGCTTACAGGTATGGCTGAAGAGGAATGCTTTTGTTGTTAAGAATTGCATTTCCAGGGAAAGGCCTTTGATACTAAAAAACTAAGAAAGGATTGGCTGTGCAATGCTGGAAAAATCCCTTCACTGCTCTCAAGCAAGACCTGAGCCTATAATACAACAGGATCCTATCACGATCTTTCATTCACTGAGACCACTATATTTTTTCTTGACAGAACAATTACTGCTTAATCTCGTTAGATAGATGGTAATGGAGCCTAGTTGTAAAATATCCCTTTGTATTTTTTCTTTTATTTTGTTTTGAATATATTGCTTTGATTTTTATCACATTTATGTGCACGTTAAGGCACAATTATTCATTGTTAAAGTCAATCTGCAATCAATGTCATTTTCTGTATTTTGTTTACCCAGGTTAGAGGTTTGATCCTGCTCATTGACTTCAACAAGTGCTTGACTTACCCTCTCCCCCCTCTCTCTTGGATCTCCATTTTGCAAAGAAGTTTGTCCTTGGCCCTGGCCTTGGTGCACAATGGAAAGGGCCCGTGATACAGACTCTTATGTGTTCTGAGGGAAGACTGGTGATGTTTACCTGTGCTGGGCAGGGCACAGTGTCACTCCTTCAAGTCTCCCTGGCTTCCAGTAAAGGATAAATAGAGGACAGGGGCTGGAAGAGAGCAGAAGGAGAAGTGTAGGGAGGAGGAGGATGGCAGAAAATAGCTAGCAAATATTTAAGAAAGAGACAAAGCCATGGCATCCCTGGGCAAAGGTTTTGTCATGCCAAGAGCAGGGACTGGACTCTCCTGTGGGTATGAAAACCTGCAGGGCTTCTCTGAGCTCTCCTCTTTCACCCAGAGAAAAGCTCTTGGGACAGAGGTCTGTGCAAATGGGGAAATTCAGTCAATGAAGACAGCTGGAGGGAGGAAAATGGAATGTTCTCAGTGCTTCAAGGATCAATCTAGAAGGATGAAAGCAGTCCCTTCTGACCTTCAAATATGTCACTGCTTCATAGTGGTGCCAGTTTTGAGCAATTTTCTTTGCATTCACTAGAAACCTTCCTCTCCAGTGATGGGATATTTGTGCTCTCCACTCCTTCCTGTGATTTTACCACTCGTCATATATCCCCTTCCTTAAGTTACGAATGAGTAGTTTTTTCTCCTATGAGCTGCATTCCTGTTCTGGTGAACAAGAAACTTAATGTAATATTAAGCAAAGAAAGAAACTCATTTCTCTACCTCTCTAACTTGACTCAAGCTATCAGTTACCCTGGAGTAAAGTGGAGATTAATCTACCCCATGTGTACTTGCAGTATTTAACTATAACAGTCCCCTTGTCTTATCAGTCTCCCAGTGGAAGTTTTGATCACAGAACTGAAGGAAGAATAAGCCTGTGTTTATTCTTGCTGAGGATCTTGACGTTTGGCAGAGTGTTTGCCTTGCTGGTTCTGTGCCAAAGCATTACAGGCCCCATTGGCTGTGCAAAGGTGGGGGAAGACAAGGAGGAGAAAGCCCCTATTAGGGAGTGCTGGGAGAAAAACCCGCAGAGGTCACAGTGCAGTTTTGCTACCCAGATTAAGCTGGGAGAAGTTCCACAGGTGATGTAGGGTCGTTCCAAAGGCACTGAACCCTGCCTGCCACAGGGACCATGCCAATCTAGCCACCATAGCCAGGCTGTGATGTTTTCAGTAATTGAAATTTGTTACTTTTGCTGTTCTTGTTTTTCTCTAAAGCCAGGCTGCTTTCTGATGCTCCAGGTGAGATCATATCCTCCCGCCATCTATTTCAGTGTGAGGAATATCCAGTTAGCTTGCTTCTTGCCAATATGTCCATGCCAAAAGGAATGCTCTTCCTTGGGTGATCTGAAAAGTCCAAACCCTCTCCATCTTTTAAACCTGCCTCAAGGAACCCCCGTAACGTGCTGTGCACAGAAGTTCAGCTGGTCAACTCTGTATATTAGTGGCACTTAGGAAAGAACATGTTTCATAGAGAGTTTTTGTTTAATAAATGATAGTGATGAGTGTCCTGGAGTGTTGTAACAGCTAACGTTGCTCTTCCTCTGCCACTGCCCTAATTTAATTTCCTTAAAAAGTACATTTTGAACATTTCAAGGCACTGAAAGTGCCTGATGAATGCAGGTATGTGGGGTGTATGATTTCAATCTGGACAGTGTAATGTTATTTCACATAAATAACAATTAATAACCTTTGGAAAACCTTCTAAACCTCAGATGTATGACCAAAAATCTGGTGTCAGCCTGTCAGGAGTTACTGTGATTTTGCATTAATAGTAGGAAACTAACCCCCCTGCCCCTCTTCTGTACCTGTACCAGTTCTGTGGTCAAGACAATCTCCTCCCCTTGGATCATCTGTACCATGTCCCGTTGTTTGGGAAGGGTCCTCTTGGACATGCCAGGCTCCTGGATCTCATGGCACCCAAGTCTCCTGAAGAGAAGGGGAACAGGGTGAGCAGCAGAGATGCTGCCTCCTGCTTTGTTGGTTCCATGGAGGAACCCTTGTATGACAGCTCAAGACAAAGAATGCGAAGTACAGTTTTTAGGGGGGGAAATAAGGGTAAAGAACACTTAAAAAAATTTAAAATATTATTGTTCATACTTATTTGATTTCTGACAATAGATTTCTACTTCTTTTTTAAATTAATCTTTATTCAACATTACAAATACATCATTTTCATTTCAAGCTATAGTTATTTTGCTAAGTTCTACTTTTCCCCTCTATTGATTTTATTCCTGTCTAAAACCTCTTTCTGTCATTCTGTAATAGAATAAAAATGGGCTAAATCAAGCACTTTATCCAATCGATGACTCTTCATACTTGACCAAGATTTCTGTGCCAGAAATAACATTCCACAGTCTGGAAGTGATAAGGATGAAAAGGTCCATTACAACATATTAATCATTGTTCCTCCATTTTTCTTTAGGCAGGACAAGTTCCATTGCTGTTTACTCTGTGATTCGTGATGGGTGTCTCTGGAACTGGCTTTGCAGCAGCAACGTCTTTAGCTCTACAAGATTCCTTTTTTTTTTAGCTGCTGTGGCAAAATATATGTCCACTGGTTTGCAAAATTCACATGTGCAGTTCCCAGTACTGAACACAGTACTGGGGGCAGGGAGGTTGGTCATTTTTCTGTGCCTGGCCTGAAAGAGCAGGTGTGGTAAGTGGATGGTGAAATCAGATTCCAACCATGTGTGGAAATACTTGGGTGGGAGATACTGCCTGTGCAGTGTGAGAAGGCTCTGGGGTGGAGCAAGGAGGCTGCTAAAATCCATCTTCCTCTGCTTGTTTCAGGAGAAGGGAAATAGGCAGAAAGGGTTAGAGGTATAAGGGTGCTGAGAGCTTATCAAAGAAACACAGTCCAGCTGCTTCTGTATCAGACAGAAGAAGTAAAACTTGTGCTTAATTTGGAGTAGGGTTGTTGATGCTATAAAGTAAATGCCAGAGACACAGTAGAAAAAAATCTTTTCATTTTAAGCTGAATGTTCAACTCCTACCTTGCTCCTCTGAACTCTTTCTATCACATCTGTGATAACTAGGACCTGCAGAACCAAGTGTTTATGTTTTCAGTGGTCAGGTTGATTGTCACAAACACTGCTGTAGCATCGCTCAGCTCAGAAATAGATCTAAGAAAATGCTTCAGAATGGCTGCAGTGCCTCAGGTTTCCTGAGAGTGCATGGGGAAAGCACAGGGCAGTTTCACAGTGTGCTAAACCATGCAAGATGTTGAGCATGGTTGTTAAAACAAGGCAGCAGGAAAATGGGAGCGAGACAGTAATTTTCAGTCATTTTCTTCAGCAGTAGAGAGACTCTGTGCAACATATTATCCAGAGCTTGCAAATGTCTCCTGAAGGTAGAGACTTCTCAAAAAGCCAAGCAGGGCTCTCTCTCCCCAGTTTTCTCTCCCTGCTTCTATAAAATTATCAGAAGAAGAAAAGGAAGAGTGATGCTGCTCACTCTTCAGTGATTTAACCATGATCAATTCTGTCTTCCACCAGAATAAATTCACCCACACATCCTCTGGAAGGATACTCTGTAGACAGTTGTGGAGAAAGGTATCGTGAAGACAAGAAATTGAGATCAGGGAGTCAGGCTAGACAAGGAACTGCAGCTGTGACATGGTGCGGATTATGCAGAGTGGGATCCCTGCTCTCTGGATTTTCCCAGTCACTCTGAAGCAGTGAACTCCATTATTTTTCTCTTAAATTCACTTTTACGGGGAAGAGCGAGCACTCCCGTTTCCTGCCTCAATCATACGTGTTTGGGACACATCCAGACGTAATACCCTGGCCCTGGAAGAAGGACATTTACACAGGGTTAGGATTTCCCTGTAGAAGGCAGGTATGGCTTGGAGTTGCCTCACTCAAAAGAAGACCTGCAGCTGAGGTAAGGCTGTGGTAAAGGCACTTCCTATTCACACCTGTCCTCAATGTAACTGCTATCAAGATTACAGTATATTTATTTGATCACAGGCTTTCAGGACAGAAATTTTGGCATCACATGAAATAGAATTTTGGTGCCTGAGCCCAAAGTCCTTTATTGAGGAACTGGCTCATGATCAGTGCAGAGTTGGCGTGTCTTGCAACTAAAATTGGATCTTTAGAAAGAATGTTCTGCTGCAGGTGCTGAGTGGAGGATTTGACCTGCAGTTATTTTTTAGCATGCAGAAGCTGGTACCTTAATTCAGATGTTCATGCTCTCTCTCTTTCTCCCTCAAGTAGCTGGACAGCTTATACCACTTCCTCTTTACGAAAACAGGTAAAATTGAGCATTACCTGGAGTGTAACTGAGATCAGTAATTACAGCTACTTTACATAATCTCAGTCTAAGTGCACAACTGTTAGGTATTTCTCTTTAGAAGTCCATGGAATGTTCTTTCTTTTGCTTAATGTTACCTGTTTTTCAGTGTTTCTGCACAGACCTGTTGAGATAATTTTTTTTTGTGTATTCTGCCATTTCCCCATTGATTTGGATCCCCATTTCTTGCCCATTTAGTTGATCAGAAGTTTTGCAATGACTTATGCAGCCCTCAAAATCATGGTGGAAAATATTTTCAAGGGTTTGTCATTTTAAAATTATATAGATTTTTTTAAAAAGCCAACATTCTTGATATTGAATCACATGTTATGAAATAGAGATACATAATGTGGTGGCACTTCTATTATTCATGACAGATCTATTCTGTAAGGAAGGTTATTGTAAGAAAATGCAAAACAGACTGCCACAAGAGGTTATAACAGAGATAGATCACAGGCGACATTGTTTTCTGTAGAAACTATAGGCAGACAAAACCAAAAAAATTAGTAGAAGAATGCTTCTTTTCTGGTATTGTTGTCAGAAGGATCAGATAAGTTATTTACTTGTTGACTTACAAATAAAGGAACACAGAGAAAATGTCATTAGGAAATATTTTGTGCTCTAGATTATGTCCAGGCACTTCCATCATCGTAGGAGGAAAACAAGTGGCAATATTGTCAATTTAAAGTTGTGACTTATTAAAATAAAACATTCATGCCTGGATTCTTCCAGGCTTCTTGTGCTGAGCAGAATCTTTAAGGAGCCTTCATCTCTCCAAAACCAAGCCTATATGTGGAGTATAGTGCTGATCAAAGATGGAAAGGTCACAGATCCTGTCCCTTAAAAGCAAATCCCCGCTCCACACACCAGCTGGCATCGTGCAATATCAAACCTGGGGGTTCCCACAGGTGAGCAGTCTGAGCTGGCGTTGCAGCATCCCTGTCTCTGGGGTGAGGGCTGGGACAGGCTTTTCTTGACTGGGCAAAGAGAGAGTGGGGAACAGCAAAGTCAGCCCTGGTTGAGGAGGGGAGTGGGGATGCTGCTGGGAAGAGCTGTATCTGCACAGTCACCTCCCCAGCTTCATGGCCTCAGGGCACTTCCGACATTCCCACAGTCTTTCCCCAAAGCCCACGTGCAGGGGCTGGTGCGGGAGTGCCCTGCCTGCAGGTTTAGGTGACAGCAGTGGCTGCCTGTGGTTGTTGATGATGACAACAATTTCTCCTCCACATTACTTTTGATTACCAGTTCTCCTGTGACTGGAGGGTCCAGGTTTTGTGAAAGATGTTTCTTCACACATAGTGTAACAGATATCAAATTGACCTAAGGGTTATTTCCTCTAAATTTCCTTTGGGTTCTGTTTTCTTCGGCTGGCTGAAACCAGGTTATTTTAAATGAAATTAGCCTGCCATAAATCTTCTTTCACTTCCTTTTCTGCCACAGGCTCTTGCTTCCATGTCTGTGGTCTTAGATGTTTTAAAATATACTTATTTTAGGATAGATCTTAAGCCGATAATCACAAGAGTGTAAATTTCCATGTTTGAAGAATTTCCTAGTAGCACCAGAAGTTGTGCCCTGCCCCCAAGAAGGATGTTTGCCATCTTGCTCCTCTTTTGTTGTGAATAGTAATTTTTAGCATGTCTGCATGGGGTACCTTCATCACTATCAAATTTTGATGTTCTTTATGAAGTAATTCAGAAGGAAATGATTGAGTTTTACAATACAATGGCTCTTAAATGAGCTGGCTATCCATGAGTTAAATGAAGATATTACAGCTGTTGCTTTATAGGTCGTAAGTGCTTGGTTTTCATTGAAGCCTTAAAGGTTAGACTATTCCAAGGGTCAACCTTTATATTAGGTATCATTTATCAAGGATTAACACAAAATTAAGTTTTAATTGTACAGTATGATGGAAAGTTGGATTTGTTTAAAAGAGGTAATAAAAGGAAATTTATGTCTTTAACTGAATATCAGAGTGGGGTTGGGTGACTAGAGAGTGCTTAATGTTTTTCCTAGGAAAAGTAAGGAGGTGAAGGCAGAGAGGGCAGACAGGCACTCTGCTTGCTGATAACCTTCCCAGCCAGTGGAGCTGTGCTGGGGTCTCGTGCTGGGGTGTTGGGGGATGGCGCTGCCATATGCTTTCATTTAAGCCAAGCCCCACAAAGATTAAAGCTGCTGAGGGAAAGGCTAGCTAGCTAGCTTTTCTTCCATTTTCAGTCGGGAGTAAAGCTCGCTCTTCACTTGTGGCAATTTGGGGCTTGACTGAGATTGAGTTTGACAGTAAAAGAGATAAAACTTATCATTTGGTGTCATGATTCAGTACATAGTCCAGAAGATAAATGACTAATTTCAGAGGCTGATAAAATGTATTTGTTCGTTTGCCATTACATGATCCGTTATATTTGCAAGCAATCTTACAACTGAAGTAACATCCATTAGCTCGAAACAGCTGCATGCTGTCTGTAGAGTTAAAAGGAATTAAAGCATAGCTGTGTTTAGAAAACATATGTGTATTTTCAGATTGGAGCCACAGCTTGATGAAGCACCATTAGATACTTGGGTGGCCAGAAGAACAGTCAGTGCTGACATGGACACCCAGGATAATGTCAAGTAAAATCCCTCCACGAAATTACTCAGTTGTGCCAGTGTCTGGTTGGTGCCCAACCCCACAGGCTGGGTTAGCAGCTAAGGCTCTGCCTTCAAGGAGACCAGTTGTAATCCAGGGGGTATCGATGCTGGAGCTGGGCTCTGCCTGCCAGCCTGTGCATCGTACTCAGCCCTTTTGGGAAAGAGGGCAAAAAGCCCATGTGAATACGCAGAGATTACAGGAGAATGGATCTCTGTGAGTGAGAGTTAAGCAATCTTAATGGGGTTATGTGTTACAAATATCAAGGCTTTGAATCCTAATTTTAAACCAGTGGGAGACTATTCCTTCCAGCAGGGCTGGAGAAAATGGTATCTCTTCTGTCAAAGAGCTCTGGGCTGATTTCTTCACCTTTTACGCGCTCCCTGTCTTATTTCACAATTTCCTCCATTGCCTTCCTTACTGGACTTTTTCCAATCCTGGCTTTGCATGTGGGGAACTCTGACTCCTGTGCTGTTTTCCACAGCTTTCAGAATGGGGAGCAAGCTGTTCTCTCTTGTTTTCTTACCAGTGGACTCACTTTAGCATCATTTGCACAGTTTCTGTATCAATATTCAGCATTGTTCTGCTAAATCCTGCTCTGAACAGTGGTAACAACAGCCTCAAGGACCTCCTCTATTTCTCTGGAGGAAGAGACATTGCACACTTACAGAAGAGCCAGCTTAAACCATTGAGAGGTTTATCACCAGTACTGTCTTTAGGTCTGAAGATGCGGAAGTGATCTTAAGACCAAAATGAATCTTGGAATGCTTCACACAGGTCCCACAACAACGTGCAATTCCATCAACAAAAAGTTAAACTGAAGGTCCCAGTTCAGAAACATGGTTAAGGCAGTGCTTCAGTTCTTTTCTGATCCATGTTTCAGCTCACATTTTCTTTCCCTTTCCAATGTACTTACACTAATAACTTGATGGGAAGATGTTTCACAGGATATATTTTTGTACCTGAAAATAACTTTCCTGTATCCTGTGAGATGCAATATGATGCATTGTCCCTGTGTGGAGAAGTTTTTTCTGAATGTTCTTAATAAAATTATTATTACAAATGTAAGTCCTTGAAACAAAATGAGATGACAAATGACTGGAGATTTTATAGGCTCCTCAGAAAATAAAAAACAACGTTTCAATGAGCACATTATTTATCAGTCCCATCTCTTAGTATTTATACAGGACTTCTCATTGTGAGCGGCTTTAATTATCCTTTCAAATACTATCCTCTAAGTCAGGGAGTACTGTATTTTCTCTTAGAAGAAATCTGCTGAGAATTCATGTGGTTTCAGTCATTTCTTGAGACCATACATATTTTTGTTCGTTTTAAATACCCCTTCCATACCACAGAAGAATGTTTGATTTGTTTTCCTTGGTTTGTTTACAACTCGGTACTGTTTTCACTTTCTGATGATGGTTTTGTAATTAGATTTTTGTCCTCTTCCTCTCCTCCTGATTTTTTCATGATCAACTCCCAAACATGCAGAATTAGTTATTAGTAGCATTATCTTCCTTTTCCCTTCACTGTCACCTTTCTATGTTAAGAAGTTAATCTGTTGTCTGGTTAATAATATAATGAAAACTTTTTTACAGGCATAATAATAAGTAGTTTAAATTTTCCTGTACTTAAGCCTCAGAATGGTGCGGTGTTGTTTTCCCGTGATTGATTTGGACACTGGCAACATGCAAAGGAGAGATCACAGGGAGTGTGTGGTGCCTGTGGTCTGGAGCATCCCTGGCTGCGTGGGGACCCCTCCTTTCTGGGCTGTTCTTTGGCAAAAGCCCCCTCGGTACTCCCCCTCTTCCCTTAAAGCTTTTTCTCTTTCCACATATTATGCCACCTCTTTGTGATACAAAACAGGGGTGACAGAACTGAGGAAAGATTGACCTTTTGTTCACCTGCTCTTCTCCTGGATGATTTTTAACCTATTTTTGGATGAAGAGGGATTTTTTGTCTACTAGGAAAGATCTCTGTTTCAAAACTGAAGAAAATACTTCTGAGCCATCTCTGGATGTTCAAACTAACTTTCCAGTGGTTCTTAACTTTTCTGCCTGCCCCAGATTTATCCAGGCAATAGTCTAGATGCATAATGAAGCTCCATATTTAATAAAAAGGAGATTTTTTTGCTAGTAGGAGTGATGCAAATAATTTACTGCAAACTTATTTTTTGGTTTGGTTTGGGTTTTTTTTCTGCTTACAGCAATCTGCTGATCCCCGGTGGTTATTCTGTAATATTTGGTACACAATACATTTGTTCCTTTCTCATCTGCTTGTTACATTCACCTGTGGCTGTTGGGGTGGGATCTACCCTTCTCAGGGACTTGATTGTGCAAAGAACAATGTTGTGAGGTTTTTTGGGCATTGGCCCAGTTTAAATAATACCTAGCAGTGAGCTGGCTGTTTAACTAGCTGTGAGCAGTGACTTTGTGTTACCTGTACTCTTTATGAAAGATGGACGCAAGACAGATGAGGCTTTAATCAACAATAAACCCCATTATTCCTGTGACACATTTACCTGTTATATTGCCTTTGTATCCTGCCTGATAAGAATTAAGTCCATGCCACACAGTTCACCTCCAGCACCTTTCTAGAAAATTGGAACAAGCCTTGTTTTGTGTACAGCATCAATTAACCCAGGCAAAAATGTATTGTCATTGATTGAGGCTTGCTTACTGAGTTAAGGTATGGTGGAGCTTTCCTTGAGAAAACACCTATAAATACCCTGTGCTGTCAGGGGGAGAGTGCAGAGGGAGAAGGCAGATCAGGGTTCAGTTTCTCCATGTGCAGCAGATAATGTCTCAGTGACTTTTTAGAATGTTGGTGATTAATTATCCAAAACACAAGCAGGTTCAGGAGAATTTTCCCCCAAGAAGGTAAGAATCCTCCATAAAAATTAGTATACAGAGTAAGGAATCTTTTCAGTCATCCATTCTGGACTCAGCTACCTGTTTCATTATCAGCTGTGACTGATTGTTCTGGATTTTATTCTTACTTCATTCTTCTCCTTTTTAATATTAGAAGAATAGTTTAATGACATTCGTAGATTGCTGCTTAGTCTATTGTTATTTCCTCCAGAATACAGCAAATTTCAGAAATATGTTCCAGTTCCAGTCTGTTACTGTGGCTGGTACCAATTCTATAATTTTTTTCTGCAGCTGTAAAATGTGGATTTGTGACAAAAGGTTCAATCTATTTTGATAATGTGGAGATTGAATAAATGGTTATCATGGTTTAATTTCATTACATTATTTCTGAAAAGACAGCAATAATGGTTTTTGCCCCCCCAAACAGAAAATATAGACTCCATGCTTCAGTAAAAACATGCAAGCCCCTTTTCCTTAATTATTGTCTACAAAATTGAAAAGAAATTAAAAATATATCAATCAGGAGCTCAGGGATGTTTGCTACAGATCTGTGAACCACGTCCAGCAGGGCAGGTCACAGCCATCTGCCTGCTGTGTGCACCTCACAATTTTGGCAGCAACTGAAAACAGGAGAACCCCCAGACGGGGAGATTTGCATTCCCCAGGCATCTCCCATCCTTTACTCTGCCCTCATTTTATCAGCTTGGTTTCCTCTGCAGTATACTATTGATTGCAGAGCCGTCGATCAGAACTGATCAATAATTGGCAGCCCGGATTTTAGCATATGCTACAAGTTTTAGAGAAGTAAATTCTGATGTTCTCAAAGTGAAGGAAAAAAAGTAATAATCAGAAAAGTCCCACCTACCCCCAGTCAGACCTTGGTTTCCATACAAGATCCACCTCAGACCCTCTGCTTGGCTGCCAGCCTCAAATTCCTGCTGAATTCAATCGTAGCTGCAGATGGAACTTTCAGAAGCACATCCTTAAAAGAGACTTGGAGTGTCCCTCCAAGCAGGGGAAAGTGCTTTCTCTTCTCCCTCCCCTGCTCCTACCACTTGTACATGGTGTACAAAGAGGTCTTGAAAAGATTAAGCAGGGATATCTTCAAATTCAAGCCTTCTGGGTCATCTTTTTATATCCTAAAATCAGGTCAGCAACAGAGACTTTTAAAGGCTTTTCTTTTTGTTAGAATCCTTTAATGAGAAGTGTATAAACTGACACTGATCTCCTCACATTAGGGTTTATTGCCTTGCAATGCTGGAGATGTTTTTAAGTGATAAAGTTCTGCTCAAGCGCTCAGTAAATAAATGCAGTAATAGAGAGATTTGGCTTATGTCAAGAAGAGATGAACTGAACAGAACAGGCCATAATAGGCAACTTTTTCATGAAAACATTGGGGTATTACAGGGACAATGGGGTTTGTCGGTGTCCTTTGAACCTTACGAGAGTGAGCTGTGTGTGGTCTTATTTTAAGGATGGGGGAAATTGGATCAGGTCTGAGAGTGGCTTTCTAAATTCTCCTCTTGGCTCCGCAGCCATCTTGAGTAGATGCTGCTAGGGCAGATCAATGTTTCTGTTGATGTAAAGTAATCTTGCCATTAGAAGAAGTCTAATTTAGATGCAGCCTAATTTAATTTGCTTTGTTTGGACATGCTGTTTAATCCGGTGTTGAAAACCAAATCTTAGAACAGCTTTTCTTGACTGTACTGACAATTACACAAGTTAAGTGGTTGTGCCTTTTGGGACAGCATGTTCACATCCTTGTGGCAGGTTTATATTTGTTTTATTTAGGTGCTATGTCAAGTCAGGGCTTATGTGATAACCACTCAGGCAGACAAATTAGCTGTTTCTGTTCTAATTAATCTCAAGTAACTTTTGTTGGACGCCTTCAGGAATATTACTAATGAACATATTCAAGATAGATTACTTATAAACAAATACTTATGTCTTTATCCCTAAACCATCATTTAAGTCTGAAAATATTGTCACACGATTTCAGAAAGTTGTGTTCTATCCAGTGTAAATGTAATGATTACATTACCATCACATTCACAAGCTGTCAGCTGTCAGATTTTACTGGTAAGTATATTGAAGTAAATAGAGAAGCAGCATTGCAATTTCTTATGTTAATAGGGTTCTGTAGCTATTAAAACAGTCTAAATGCATAATAATAAATAAAACTCAACTTTATATAAAATGCTGACATGGGATATGATTTGTTTGCCTCTCCAGCAGTTTGTGGCACTAATGGAAGCATGAGCTTGGGACACTCCACTGGTGGGTCTGAGATTAATCCTCCCCTGGCATGTTACGCAGTGGCAGGGGATCTGCTGGCTCACAAACCTTCAGAATATCTTGGGTGCAATTTGCCTTCACTGACCTCCTGAAAGGGGGTGGATTTCTCTCTTGCCAAATTTCTGGGAGATGGGAGACAGAAAAGCTTGCATTGCAGAAATAAGCAGGGAAAAAGGCAGTTTTGTGTTTTTCTGGTCAAGTGGAGGGGAAAGTGGGGCTGGCAAGGCACTGCGATGAACATAACTCTGGTCTCTCTTTCTCAGTGTGTAAGGAAAATGACCCATCCTTCCACCCCAGCTGACTCCTTCCTTGCTACAGGGCTGGGAATAACACTGAAGTGAACAGTAAAATATAAAGTGCCCCATCTTACAGTGTGACATATCATTTTTCCCTGACATCTCATAACTTACCCTTTCCTACAGCTTTTTGTTCTGAGCCAAATGTCACAAGTTAACGCATGAATAAATGAGGACGGTTCTCACCACTTTCATGATATGTTGCAAAATATACACAGGTGGTGCTTTAAAGCCTGCCATTTGCCTCAGTAACTAAATACCATTTGCATTTTACTGGCTTCTCTGTGTGTCAGATCCCGCACCTGTTCCAGACCCATTTCAGTAGGCATTATACCAGAGCCTATATTTTACTTCTTTCCAGTGGCAAATAGGTCAGTATTTCAAGACAGAAATCTATTTGAGAGAAAGTAAGTGTTCTGCCTGCAAGGCAGAAATATGGCATGTATGAAATTAAATTAAAAATAAATTGGGTAATAATCAGTCAAAAATTATAGAAGTGGTGGAGAAATCAGTCCAAACAGGAGAAGTAAAATAATCCAAACAAGCCCCAACTTCGAAGTCTGATGTATTAAATTCATGTTTCCATAAAACCTTTAAGTATGTACTTAACTTAGATATATGATTTGCCCAGCTGTAATCAGGGGTAAAGCGCATATGCTTGAAGTTATAGGTGTTGTTATGTACCTTGCTGACCTGTAGCTGAATTGGTCAAGCTTAGTAAGTATATCTGGAAAACATAGCTCTGATTACATGTAAAAAAATCCACTTACGTTCACAATATTTGTTCCACTGAATATTCCTTAAAATATGTTGAGTTTGACCATGATTAGAGGCGTTGTGACAGTAGATGTTGTGACTCTTAATGAACAGTAGCAAGAATTTGTATAAGGGTTATTCTGAATGCATAAGTGATGCAAAGGATAGTGGCTTTGGGGAGAGGTGATTTTTAGTGTTCCTGTCAACACCAGGTGCTGCCCTAAGAAAAACTCTGCTCTTTCAAGGCATTATAACCTATCTGGATTGATTGCTGGTGGTTTTCAGATTGCTTTACTCCAGTAAGGTGCTAGGAGTGGTTCCAGTGCAAATTTGAGCAATCCCTGCCTAGAGCCATCCATCAACATTCACGGACATTTCATCTTGTGCCTCTCAGCCCCAGCTAAGGACTCGGAATCAGTCTGAGTGAGAGTGTTCGTGATGTTTACAGTTTACATTAAGTGGCTTTTAGAGAGGAAGAAAAGCTTTTACTTCACAAATTAATCGCTCTGTGTATATTATTAGGATG
Source organism: Corvus kubaryi (assembly GCF_017639235.1). Classification (NCBI taxonomy): domain Eukaryota; kingdom Metazoa; phylum Chordata; class Aves; order Passeriformes; family Corvidae; genus Corvus; species Corvus kubaryi. The sequence continues at coordinate 3,677,324 of NW_024581136.1, read as the reverse complement.
TACTAATAGGGGCTAGTGTACACAACAAAAGCAGAATAAAAATACATCAGCTCTCTTTGTCAGGCAAATCAGAGTTTTTAAGAGTTGCATGTACACAAATTAAATTGTGTTAAGAATTTTATAATGCTATTAGGTGGCTTTTACAGGTTTTAAATTTATGAAGCAGGGTTTAGGTTTTCCAATTTCCAGTTGTCAGTGGTGTGTGTGCACACTGAGAACTGTAATGGAGAGACTTAGAGACCAAAATGTACTGAGCCCAAGAGCAGAATTCAGCACACAGCTAGAAAAATGAACTACCGGGGGCTTGAAGGAAAAAGTGCTTGTGCTTGTGTATCCAGAATTTATTAGAGACACCTGCCATTTAGGTGTTTAGATCTCCAGCTGTCCTGTTCAGGGATGGCTCTGCACCCAAAGCAAGCAGTTGGTTGGCTGTTATCTCAGTGGGAGATGGAGCATTGGCAGCAGTGGGAGGGCTTGTGCTGCATCATCCCTGAAGGGGCTGAAGAGAACCCTCCAACCTGCTCTTCCTCCATAAAATGTTTGGTTGATTTGGCATATTTTCATTTTTGGAGACTTATTTTCCCCCAACAGTTTTGGAGAGAGAAACCGTGGAGCCTGGGCTGGGTCTCTGCTGTTAACCTCTCAGTACAGACAGAGGGGTCAGGAGAGCTCAGAGCTCAGACCCTCACCAGCAAAAGCCCTGGGGTAGGGTCAGGTGCTTTGTCCAAACTGTGCTGTCCTGAAGTAGCTTGTACAGTATTTGCTGAAGGAATCTTATTTTGCCATGCCCGTATTGCTGTCACAGGGTACAGGTTTCCCCACAACCTGCTCTTGGTGTGGGTGTTGGTTTGACCAGAGGTCCTTTTAATCAGTGTCAGAATACAATAGAAAGGGGTTGGTTACGTGGTGACCTTAGAAAAATACTAATAACTTTGGAACTGAGGTGGAGTGCTCTGGACCAGACCTTCAGTACCACCAAGAGCTTTATAACAGATGTTCAGAAGAATCCTTGGGAACATCTGAGCCACAGCACTCCATCCTTCATAGCTTTCCTCAAGGCACAGTAAGCCAGTATTTGTGTTCAGATGAAAAAGTGGAAACAATGTGACTTTCACTCAGATGTCTGCTGTGTGTTCTTCAGCACTAAAATAAGTATATTTCAGAAATGTGCAGCTTTTTCTGCAGGAACTTGAGTCTCAATTAAAATAACCGTATTTATAAAGAAAAGGTAATGAGAGTGCTCTCACAGTATAACATTTTGACTTTTCCTTCCTCAGCCATTATGAGAAATACAAATATTCATCTGGGACCGTTGAAAAATACCATTTATTGAAATAAAATTACTCCATCTCAGTTGACTGAACCAACATCTTAAGTGATGAAGTACATTTATGCCTACTACACGAGGAAGGGTGTTTTATAGCCTTAAAAAAACACCTTAAAAATTACCACTGTAGAGTTAAACTAAATTTTCCCCCATTTTGCTGTAGTAGGAGGCAGCACACAACTATGCTGCCCCAAAGCAGACCTAAGAGGTGGCTGGTGCTGGAGCAAAATCAGGGCTGTGTGAAAATTGTGGCTATTTTCATTTTACCCAGTGGCAGTGGTGTTTTAACAGGTGGGCTCCTGCTGCTGGTTGCTACTGGATGCCTGTTAACGGCAGGCGTAGTTTCCTTGTGCTCTGTGTTAGCTCCCTTGGACTCACTGTGAGTGACCCTTTGCTGCCTGAGCTGTGGAGGGAGGTCCCAGCCCTGCCCTTCTTGCTGATGTTGGTGCCGTTTGCCACAGTACAACCCTCACCATCACCTCCTTGGCACAATAAATTAAGAAAGAAAAGCACCTATACAAATAAAAACTACGTGGTGCTGAGCTGTTATTCCTGAACGTATCATTTGCCAACCCCAGCCCCCATCTAGACAGAGGTCTGAGGCTCCCTGTGCTCTGTGCCTTCCAGTGGGGCTGAGAGAGCTGAGCTGTGCTGCTCCCGTTGTTGGTGAGGGAAGCTGCACAACTGATGTGCCAGTCACTGCTCCGAAGAATTTCCCTCAGAAATATCACAGAGCGAGGCACAAAGCACACAGAGAGCACATCAATCACAGCTGCACCCTGGCTCGCTGCCTGCCTGCTGCTCCATTTGGAGCTGCACTCTGCAATCTCTCTCAGAAGGTTTCTGCTCTTACCTGGGTGGAGAAGAGTTCCAGCCTGTCTCATACACCATGTGCATCTCTTGGCAGTGACTCTTCCTGAGAAGACATGTAGAGAGTTTTTTGAGAGTGGAAAGGAATTTTCTCCTTAGTGTTTCGAGTTGGGAAAAGTGCTTCTCTGTAGACAGCACAGCAGAAATCCCAGGTACCCTTGCTGTCTGTAGGCCATGTTGCTGTGCAAGATGCATTGCAAATTATGCCATCTCAAACCCACCCTCCCATGCTGCTCCTGGCTCTGTGATACCTCTGGAAGACGCCTCTTGGCAAAGGCAGGGCGTGCTGTGTTCCTGATTCAGCCAATTTGCCTCCCTGCATGCACCCCTCAGGCTATCCCTGGGGAGTCAGTGCATGCAAGTCACTGCTCAAACATGAGCATTTTGCAATCCATATTTAAGCAGATTTAAAAACCAGGATTTTGGCAAGTAGGCCCACCTGTAACTTCTGTTGGCTTTGAACTGATGAGCTCATGATGTTCCTTAAAGTTGGATGAATCTGTGATTCTTTTGGCCAGCATTTTAAGCCTAATATTTTAAAACATTTCTCACATCATATCATGACCAGATAGTAGGAAAGCTATGGGGTGAAAGCTGAATCATGGACTTCGAGCCATGTACTGCTTTATTCAGGGATGTTACTGAGCCTGTGAATAGCTGTCTTGCCTTCTAAAATAACAAATTTTTAAATTATGGTTAAAAAAAGAAGCTAAAACTAATGTGTGTTTTCCTTTGAGAGTCTGGATTTTGGTGACTTCCATTTTCCAAATTAAGTCCTTTCTGACTCTTCCACCTGAAGATTATGGTGTAAATTTTTCATGAGTGTAACAATTTTTTGGGCTGCTGCTTGTGTGTAGTGATCATTTGTTGGTGCCCTCATGTGTGCCAAACCTCAGCATCTTCAGATTCCTATCACCTGTTCTCACAAATGCTCTCAGAATTTGGAGATGCTAAAATCCTTTGGAGTGTTTACCTATTCTTATATTTATGAGGCTTTTCAACAAACACCCAATATTTCTGATGTGTTTGTTTGCTTTGAACATGTACCTATTTTCTAAACACTGGCTGCAACACTGTGAAGGATTGGCATGGTTCTCATAGCAATTAAGTCATATTTTTCCAACAGAGATTTATTGTCTACATTTCTGCATCAGAGTGGAAAGCTATATAAAGATAAGCCATTTCAGATTGGCTGTTCCAGAGTAAGAATAGTGGAATGTGGAGGGAGCTTTTACCCCATGAGCTGAGGATTTCTGCAGAACCCCAAGCTTGCAGGTGGCTCTGAGCTTGCCCAGCTCTGTGGGTTGTGCTCTAATGTGCCCTCCTGCTCCTGCCATGGATGTGGCCTTGAGATTTGTGTTTGTTTGAGTTGTGTGCTAAGGGAATGTGCAGGGATGTGGGCATTGTTCTGTTGGCATGGAAGTTGCCTAGACTTATGTATGTTTACTTTACTGAACCTAAGGGATGAAGTACTTGGTACGGTTAATTTATTATGAGACATAAATTCACTAACATGGTAAAGAACTTAGTGCAAAATGATGGACAACTTGTATTAGAATTCCTCTACTAATGCAGTGCAACACTCATTTATTATTATTATATGTCCAAAGGTGCTTTTGGCACAGTTTTGACACACTTTGCTAACAGACATCCAGTCCAAATTTATTGCCAAAGATAGATCCCCATAGGAATGGCAAACTATCCACACTGTTCCTGTACTGTCAGATACCACGCTCTGCCAGCTATCCAAACAACTGCAGGCAGGGGGCCAGGGAAAACATATTATAACATATTATAAAACTCTATTTTGACTTGCACCTTTGTTAAAAAAACAGGAGACTGAATTTTAAAGTAATAATAATAGAAGAAATGCTTTTGAATTGGAGACCTAGTAATCTGAAGGTAATTCATTGACCCATCAGACTAATCACATATAAAATTCTGCAGTCAGTGCAGGGAAGTGAAATGCAAACTCCTACACCTCACCATTAATTTCTTCTTTCCGTTATGATTTAATATTGAACAATGATGAAATATGTCATCCATAACAGGAGACTTGGATGAAGCGATTTTCCAGTAATTAAAAAAATGTATGGAATCTGGGTCAGCTTTCCAACAAAATACTCAACATAAATTGGTTCAGGGAGAGACTAATCCATGAAACATATGATTTCAGTTCATTATCTGATTTCTGAAATGCTGTAGTACCTGAGGATCTTGTTTTCATTATCTAGGCAGATGGATAGCGATCCAAATTTATTTTAAAGTGAGAGGGATGCATTGCAGTCTCCCCATGATGGAAAGCATGCTGGATGTGATTGAAGAGAGTGTCAAAACTTCAGGAACTTCAGTGTGTAGGTAGGGGAAAAGCATGTTAAATCTCTTTTCTGCCCCTTCCCTTGAAGGAATTTTCTGAGTTGCCATGGTGTTCCTTGCCTCTCTGCAGCAGTGATGGGCCAAGTCCCGCTTGCTGTAGCCATGCAGTTGGTTTGCTTGAAGCCAACAGAAATATTTTTCTAAGTAAGAAGAGTGGTCTCTAGCTGCATTAACTGCACTCATTTTTTTTTTTTTTCTATATTCATCCAAAAACTTCCCTACTGATTTCTGTGAGCATTAGATGTAGGTTTTATAGCTTATTTATTTTTTACCATGGTAAATTCCTCCTGTTTTCTGAGATGTTTTTCTGGCAGGAAGTCTGCAAGATCATCCAGACTGCAAGTAACTCTCTAGTAGGATACTTAATAGTTTGGTATGTATTTGTTTGTTTGTTTGTTTTGGGTTTTGAGGTGTTTGGATTTTTTGTTTTTTCTTTTCTTCGTGGCAACAAGAACTATAATATTATTTGAAGCCAGACGGTTCCCCTGTTCCACTGTCAGTAATCTCAGCAAAGTATATTGTGAGGTTTTGTTTTATAAAATTAGGATCTCTGTATTCCTATTTCATTAGAAGAATTACAGATTTGTAATAAAGGGTTTGAAATCACCCTAATTTAATGGAAGCTCTTTCTAATATGAATGATACAACCAGTACATGACTAATCAAATATATTAGTGCACAGAAGGGAGATTGCACAGGCTCATTTGTCTTTTTGTCCATGTTTTATTTTGTCTATATTATACTATTTTTTTCCATTTTCCCTTTACCTTTTTTTCTGAGCTTCAACTGAACAAGTTCACTTAGGGTTCATTATAAGATGGTCCGGGAGTAGGTTATATAGTGCTTAATGGACTGTATTTCTTCAAGACCATTTAAAACGCATTTATTAGGGAGGTTAGGTTTATAGAAAATTAATACAAATATCAAAAGATTTGTAACATTATATATTATTCTGGGCTCCATAATTTTAACAGGTTTGTGTGAGGGTCCACCATCTTTGTAGACCATGCAAGTGAATGTCAGGGAAACAATTGCTGCTTTCTATAGAGCTTTCATGTTAATACTGTTTGCTCAAGATATTTTAAAAATCAAGAAGTCTTATAAAAGTTAATTAGGTCTTTAAAAAAGTGAAGTGTAATCAAAGAGTTTTCATGTCTGGATTTCAGTGCTAGACTACTGGCATCAACTGCATGATTAAGAGTCACTCTTCTAATTTAGCTATTAGACAATCATTAGCCTGATTACTACGTATTGACTGCTGCACTTAGCTCTCTGATCATACTACAGGAGGGGAAAAAAATATAACGGCAGAAAGGAATAATTTACCAATGACAGCTTTGCTTAACAGTTCTCAGAGCTGTTTTGGTTTTTAAAACATTTTCCCTTTCACACTAAATGCTCACCTTGGCATTTAGTTATGTAAAAGCCTATCAGTTGTTAGAGCAGACTGTGTGACTGGGGCCGGGTTTCATGCTCTGGATGAAGCCAAATGCTCCCTTTGTATCTCAGGCTCTGAAGTCACTCCAAAGTCCGACTGTATTTTTATAGGAGGAGAAGGTAGCGTTTTATTCTGCTTCTGAGACTCAGAAAGCTTGAAAGCCATACTTTAGAAACATTTCCCAGCTCCATTTGAAATCCCTCTATGAAACAGCTTCCTATTTAGAAAGTAGGACTGATGTTAATTTGGTCTGTCTGGTTCTGTTAGGCTGCAAACCCTGGGAGAAGGGGCCTGTAACCTTAAGGTTGAGCAGTGCCTGGCATGGGGGGACCTGATTCCAGCTGGAGCCTCTGAGGACAACAGCAGTAATATGAAGGCAAAGAGGAACTTTTGACTTGTTCGAAGAGAAGGGAAAAACCCATTGCCTTCAGGTTTGCTTTTCAGCAGCAGTGTGGTGACACAGCCAGTCCGCTCTCCCGAGCTCTGGATGCTGGGACCAGTGTCCCTTCTGCCTGCTGCCTCCTGAGAGGCTTCCCAGAGACTCCTCTTCTGCCTGAGCCTTCCAAACATCTCCCTGCCTGTGAAGGCCACCTGCATTGGACAGGAGTAAAGGGGAGTCTGATGACACGAAGGAGTGGGAAATCTCATCCCTCTCTTTCCCAAGCATCCTCCTCCAGGCTGCTCTGAGCTCATCAAAGCTCTCCCTTGCCTGGGACACCTCACCAAGGCACAGGCACGGGCTAGCAGTGGAAGCATGGGTTCTTCCTGGAGGTGGGGCAATCCTGGGCAGAGCTCTGCTGTCTTTGCATCTCTTACAATATTTGTGGAAATGAACCTTAACTGGGCCCGATGATGAGTGGCCAAACCAGGTCTGTTGTCAGTGTAAGAAATGGGTTCCGGTGAAATCTAATCAATGCCTTAATTTAATTTGGCGCAAGTTTCTCCCTTCAGAGTTTGTTTTGTCCCGATCAGGCTGTTTGAAGGTGAAGTCCTTGGAACAGTGCTCTGTTATCACCTGTATCAGTGCTGATAGCTGTTGCTAACAGCTCATACCTCCATTCTCCCTCCGCCTGGCCCCGTGACATCCTTTGTGCCAGGCTGTTTGGTGCTGAAATGGAGCTCATCATACCTAGGATGAGCACAGAAGGCATTATCATCCACTGCTTCTGTGAGGCTTGTTCTGTGACTGCACTCAGCAGCATAGTGAATATCATCCATAGTAAGTAGCTAATTTAGCATCTCCTTTCTGAAAATGCGGTAGTGATGAATAATCAGCAAAGATTTAAATGATCAGGAACTTAGATACTTTTTGAAAGGCTGAAAGATGAAACTGAGATCTTCTGTTATAATATTCTATGTGTATTATATGCTGCTAAGTGCCTATACAGCAACTTATGTTAAAAGATAACATGAACGTTGTTGTAACTTAACCCCATTTAATGCATTTTTATTCTCTCTGCAAGTAATCTTAAATTATTTTCCTTGTCAGGATGATTGACTGATTCTGATTGAAGAATCTTTTATTGTTAGAGAATACCTTTTTGTTTTATAATTTCCCTAATTAGCTCTGAATCCTGCTACTCCTCTCTGTAAAGAACTGACGTTTGCCAGACGTAACTGCCCACATAAATGCATACCCCTTTGAATATTGCCTCACAAAAGTTTCTTTTCCATTTCAAGAGACATATGTGCCACACAATAAAGCTAAATGGCTTCAGCTAGGAAAATGATAAGCATAGAAATATTTGTCTCAGATAAAATACCAACCTGCACAAGCCTCTTGGCATACACAAGCCGGCCTGGACTGCTTCTGTTGAATGCATTCTGCTGGGTTTTGGGGATGATCTACAGCTGTAGGGACCCCTGTGAGCAGCATTCCTCCATGGCTTTCTTGGGAATTTATTCCTGAGCCTCAGGTTGTGGGTGAGGGCTGCTGTCTGCTACTGGTGCCTATTCTTACATCTTAATCCCAAAGCACCTCACTTCTTTCCTACTTCTAATTCCCTTCAGCTTCCTACCTCACTCCAGGGGCTTTTCCCCTTTGGTGAGCAGTTTGCAGCTTCAGGAGGGCTGGAGAGAGCAGACATGGTCAGTGGTCACCACCTCACCTCACCCTCACACTGTTACCAGAGGAGGCAGAAGTGGTTGGTGCTGAAGAGAGTGCCCCAGAGCCCTGCCAGGGGATGGAGGCAGCTGAGCCACCCCATCCTCCCAGCACAGTGCTGCGCTCCTCTGGTCATGCCACCAATTAGGACTGCTCCTGGAGGGGGGGCTGACCTGCATGAAACCAGAAAATAGGACCAGTCGTGGTTTTCTGAGGCTTTCAGCTGTATAAAGGGTTTAGATCAGCTTTGGACAAGAATCTGAGCTCAAGCTTTTGTGGGGCATGAATCTTTTTTCTACTCACGTCAATGTGTTTTGGATCAGGCCCCTGGTTGGGATAGGCTGACGCTTTTGATATATTAGCCTGTTGCTGATTAGATGTATATTTCAGGTTTTAATTTTCACTTTTTGGGGTAGCCATCACTCTAATGGAGACCCATTTAGCCATTGCTATAGATCAAAAAAGCCAAGCTTGCTCTGTGCTGCTATGGATTTTCCATGGAGCTGCCCATAAGAGCCTTGTAGTTATTAAATCCTTTGTTTTGCTGTCAATTAAAGATGGGTAAACATCAGTCAAGGAAGGGTGGGTTGGTTTTTTGCTTGTTAATTAATCAGTGAGCCCCTTCTCTCTTTCCTCTATGCTTTCCCTTTCCTTTCTGTGCTTTATTTTATATCTGTCCTGGTTTCTTTCTAATAGTAGCAGGCAGCTGTACAGCGTGGACTTCAGTGCTTTAGCAGCAGAACTCTGTGCCTGGATCAGTCACAGCCTTACAAATTAGAACAATCCCTGGTACGCATGTCCAAATAGGACAGAGAATGGTCCCTATTTCATTTTATTTTATTTTGCAGCACTGCTTTGCACACAGCACACACAATGTCCTTTCACATTAAGAAATTAGTTACGTTTCCTTGATGACTCACTTTCTTATTAGGTTACATTTGGTATAACTGTTTAGGGCTACTTCTAATTATTCATATAATATTGTCTTATGTATGAGGATGGCCCATTTTCCACTAATTTCTCAACCCTATTTTTCTTTCTTTAATGGCATATGACCAGCTCCTAAAGTAAAAAGAAAGAACGGAGGGTGAATAAAAGGATGGGGAAAGAAAAAGAACTCTGCTGTACAACCGAAACAGGTAATTATGCTCCTCTAAGCACATCACTAGAGCCCAGCTGGCACAATTAAAGAAATAGCTGATCAGTTCCAGTTATTGATTCTGCTAACATGTTTGTTCATGGTTGCTTCTTGTCTAATTAGTTTTTTCTGCTTTCTTAGTCTGAAAGCATACCTTTTCAGTCAAATCTGTTTTCAGGCATCAGATAGCAATGCTTTATTTAGACCACTTGCTAGCCATTTATTTTAATGCAACAGTACTTCTGTTCACTTCTTTTTTTAACCCATTGTGGGGCTGGTTCTTTGGGACAGTGTTGAATTTCCTGGAGCTTTTTGAGATAGTCTGAAATTTAAGATGAGGCTTCATAACGGTGAAATGAACAGATATTAAAGTAGGGGTTAGGGGGTCTCTTGGGAGCACCTAAAACCATTTAGATACCTCTTGCAGGTTGTGAGAAGTTACTGGCTGTACTTGGCAGTTAGGGAAGAATGAATGCTAAGGCCACATGGTTGCATTCTCACTGTGTGGATTGGCAATTTTAACTGCTCAGAGACTCTTCTGTTTACCTGAATCTGGTCTCTTTTTTTCTCTTTTTTGAAAAAACAGATCATATGTAGAAAACAGTACTTTGACAAAATGGCCCTTCTTCACAAAATGAGGACTGGACAAAGAAAAAGGGAGTGCGAACTTGGTAGGAATCCAACTGTATAAGGTTTTGTCATTTCTGAAGTGCAAATATATAGCTATAAAATGCTTTTTATTTGAAATAAGAGTTTTACATACAAGTGAAGAGAATTGATATATCAAACAAAGAATAATTTCCCTCTTGTAGAATTGAATCAAGTGAAAACATTTAGAAATACAGCTTTTTGCCCTGACTCAAAACAGCAGCAACAACAAAGAAGAAGAAATCTTGGACTGTTTTGCAGGACATAAAATCTATTTTCTAACCAGCTCTAGTTCTGTTGTTCCCTTGTGCTGCTGAACAGCTCTCACACTGCACCTCAAGCACGAATGCATTTCAGTGTTGGATAAAGCTTTATATATTTCAATGAACAGTAAATAGATCATTGGGGTCAGAATAACTTTTATATTTAAAAACACCAAAGAGGAAAGAGCGTGCTGCAGTCTCCATGACACAATGTATGTCTGCACACATGAATGAACACAATAGTCTAAAATGGATAGCAGTAGTCTGACAGATTTAAAGGTGCGGAACATAGGGAAGACGTCATAATTCTCTAACTTGAAAGTGTTTTTCAGGCAGTGATTTATTCAGAAAAGAGAATTGCATACTGCTTTATGCAGAGAGATTTGAAGAATTGCACTATCTGGACTGGGAGAATAAAAATTCCTTTTATGTCTGTTCGAATCATGCTGTTCTTAAGATCTCTTTTTGGGTTACTAGAACTGTATAAATACAGGTTGATATTAACTGCTTTCAGCACCCAGAGATGTATACATATTTTAGATATTGCAGTAGTCCTTGTCTTTGTGATTGACATTACTCTTTCCTGATTTCCCATTTTCCACTAAGGGGGAGAAGCTAAGAAGTATTTCAGGTGTTAGCAGATGAAACTTGTACCCTACCAATCTGGTTATTGTTCCAGGAGCACACAGCACAAACATCCAAAAATTTTTGACATACACAGGCCCCAACAGTTTTTCCCTGGCTGAAATATTCAGTGCAGCTTAATCCCAGGTCTTGTGCCAGCCTCCCTCTCTCTGCTCGCTGAGACACTGTGTCCTTCCTGATACCTTAAGCCACCTTCTGCAGGTACATTCCTGCAGCTACACGGCTATCCAGCTGTGGAAGTGTGGGGAAGGGAGTAAGGAAGAGGTGTTAAATGTAACTGGGGTAGGTGCTGGAAGAGCCTAGGGAGGTGCTGCTGCATACTGGGATGTGCTGGTAAGGGACTTTGGGGATGTGGGGACCTGCAGAGGGTGGCTGAGCTGGGTACAGGGTATAGGACAGCATTACCTACCACTGGGGAATTGTGATGCTTGGTCTGCCTGGGGTGCAAGTGAGATGCTGGGACAGGCCATCAGAGAGGCCAGGAATGGCCCCCAGTTAAACAATTTTGGGATTTGGGAAGCTGAAGTTCAGCTCCCAGCCCTGCCATAGGCTGCCTGGGGGACCTTGAGCAGGTAACCTTATTTCACTGTGCCTCAGTTTGCTGTGTGTAGAATACAGAAAGTAGAGCAAACGTGCTTTCCACTGCCTGAGGGGCTTTGTGGGGATGAAAGCTTTGGGGTGCAGGGGTATGAGGGGCAGGGCAGCTTGGGGAGCCGAGGAAGAGGGACTGCCTTTGGCAGGGGGCTCTGGCAGTGCTGGGGCTGCGGCTGCGCACGGCGCTCAGCCAGACATAGGGCTGTCTGAGCTGTCTTTATTGAGCCTGCAGCTCATTGTAGTGAAGCTTTCTCCTCTGCCTACCATAAAAAAAAGATGTAAATTGGAAGGGTACAGCACTTCTCATAAAAACTCTGTGCATTTATATTTAAACATTGAAGTCACACCACTCCCTATTGAAAAGCCCTCGGCTCCATTGTTGCACATGACTAGCACAGAAAGAGGCCATTATACTCGGCAAAAATGTATTTTCCTTGCTCATTTTCCTGGAAACAAAACCTCCTGAGCTCTGGTGGCACAAACCTCACCAAATGGTATTGATAAAGAGGGAGAATTTGCACATGGCACCGAATCACTGGCTCCATCTGAGAGGAAAGGAATAAAGCTCCGAAATATGGCAGCAGATGCCTGTGAGATTGCCTTTGTGGCAAAGCAGAACAGTTTACCAATAAAGCACTCTCTGGCTGTTATAGTTGTGTTCAATAGCAATGACAGCTGTCAAGGAGCTCAGGGACTTGCTGGGATGCCTTCAACATTTTAATCACTCCACCAAAGGCATGGAAAAACTGTTTGTGTTTGGAGCACTGTTATTGTCATATGATGTTTAAAAAGAATCAGTAATTATTATTTACCTGAAAATGTGAAGGAGCTTTTAATTGTTGCAACACAGCTCTTGTTTCTGTAAACAGAAAGGACAGGCTCTCTCCCATTTTAATTTTGAGCATTTAATTGGTGAAATACATAGCCCCTTTTACTATCACGCTCTCAATCTACAGATGATGAACTATTTTTCCCTGTGTAGCTCAAATGACAGATTTTAATATTCCATTAACTCTATGGTTTTACTATAACATCGCATCTTGAGACACTGGGGCACTTTGATTCAAACTGCAGGAAATTAATTTTCTCTCTTTTATTATACCACCAGTAACTACCTTAAAAAAAAAGAAACTTTAAAACTCCTGGTGACATGAGTATAATATGTAAAAATGACAGGAAGAATTATGAATTTTATTTCCATAGGAGAAGGAAAAGGGGGGAGTGGGGTGTAATTATAGTGCTGAACCATTGTATTCAATCTGAAATTAAGATACTTTTCTAAGACATGAAATTCACATAGTCAAGAAATGATCGTGATGGAAATCATTGGAGTTGAAAGGTATTGACAGTTGTTAACCCCTTTCCTTGCAGCCAAAATGTTTTGACTGAATATCTCTGCAAAAGAGAAAAAATAAATCACAAAATCTGGGAGGACTGAACTTTTTGATCTTGTCTAAAATGACCACGACTCTTCTTGGGAAGGAAAAAAAATATAGCTGCTTGACTTGAATTTTACCTCTCATTTGTACGAGAGTTCAGTTTCTTGGTAATATTCTATTATGGCAAAAGTCTAAAATTATGTTAAAACACCTGCTAGTTATGACAGTGTCTTAGCCTTTGTTTTATAGGCAAATATAGACTATATCTATATGAATATAGAATATGGATTCATCTATATTTTGCAGGAATATATGTTTTAATATAATAGTATTTATATATTCCTTGAACACATGCAAAAAACTGTTAAAAGTTAAAATACTATCAACTATAATAGCGCATTGTTCTTCACATACCAAAAAAATAAAAATAAAAATTAAAATGTGTTTTATGCAATTTCCCCAAATAGCAGAAATGCTATGAAGTCAAGAGAGTTCCTGGCAGTTTTCTACACTGCTGGTCACACTTACCTCTGCTGCCACACTCCAGCCTCTGTCCCCTCCCAAAGCCACCCACCATTCCCTGTCCCCATGCTGGGAATTCCAGTGGCACAGCCTCCCCCTCACTGCGAACCAGGCATGGATGCAGTGGGGTGTTGCTTCCACAGCTGGACACAAACTGCATCATCTTCTCACCTTGAATGCTGCTGACTGCAGGAAGTTTTGAGTCTGATGGCCTGATAGCCATGACCAAGCCCTCCCTCCAGCTGGGGTTGGTGGAGCTGCCGAGGGAGGATTAAAGAAGGTTTTAGGTTCATCACTCAGGCTAAAGGGGGGACCCTGCCCTGGTCAGACTGGGGGGTCAGGGACCCTCCGTGCAGCCACACCCCTGAACTGGACGTCTGTCTGTGGTGCCTCTGGTTACCACCCAAGTCTGGTAAAGTAGCAGAGCTGCAGAAAGGTGAGGGAAGCTTGCATGGAATTGAGGGATGTTTTGGCCCAGCTTCTCAGGAGAGGAGATGTGGGACAGAGGCTGGGTGCAAAATAGGAACCACATGGGATGAGCAGGTGTCAGGACTGAGGGGAGAGGAAAAGGCAGTGGTGTTAGAACAGCCCTTCTCTGGGGTGATGCAGAGCTTCCTGAGGAAAGGTTAGCAAACCCCTATTGAGAACGGCACCCTGCTTTGGGCAGGGGTCTCAGTGGAGAGCTCTTGATTTGCCTCATTTATTTTTAACAATTCAGTGATTAAAATGGCACAAGATGTTTGGATTTAGGGAAACCAGTCCGACCAAGCAATAGATCAGAAATTAAAGTTTCTGAAATGCGTAGTGTAATCCATATTACTGGAATCATGGAAGAACACGTATGGGAGGATTTAAAATGTCTTGGTTCTGTTTGCTTTTTAATTTCAGATCAAACAGGGATTTCCAGGCTCCCATGCCTTAGAATTATTTTTTAAATGGGATTACACACATGAAGATTTCTTTCCATTTACCTTAAATTTAAACAGAAAGGGCTTTCCCATGGAGTATTGTGTTGGGTTGCACAAGACTGGGATGTCCGCACATCATCAAAGACAGCAAGTGACATAATTGCTGCACAATTTGTGGCTCAGGTTGAGAAGGCACTTCAATTGCAGGGGCAGGGATCCTGCCAGCAGAGAGGTTTTGGTTGCAAAGTATTCACTGGTTCTGCTTTAAAATGAGAGTAGCTTGCACAGTAAGGAAGTGAGATTTATGCTATGTTTTTAGAAGGCAAGAGAAAATATGAGGATAGCTTCTGAGGAGATTGAGATGAATTCCAAAGAAACTCTTGCTCTGTGTTGCTGGAATTGAGGCAGAGACTAAATAATTTGAAGGTTCTGTCTTCTCTTTTTCAGAATAGTAATATTCTAATAATATTGTGTCCTCTTAGCTCTATCCTAATGAAAAGTTTGTTCACCATCTCAGTTGTTTAATGAATTCTTGTTTACACATAATTAAAAATACTGAAGAACATATTTTACTCATACTTTCTGTAACAGCTCCGTTGGATGAGGGATGACCTGGGAGTTACAGTTTCTGTCTGCTATTTTCACACAGTTTAACAACCAAGCCCTGCACCTTTATATCCATGGGTGAAGGATTAGTCATGTGGAGAGGAACCTGTGCAAAGTAAGCAATGTGACACTAATATTCCCTGCTGAGGTAATAACTCCACTTTCCCAACAGGTTGAGTGGAGAGGTAATTGAGATCTCAGAGAAATTAGTTACACGCACATTGCAGGCAGTGACTATGGCTCTGGTAGCTTTATGTTACCATAACATAGTAGCTTTATGTTACCATAACATAGTAGCTTTAGCATAACTTCCATGTATTTCGTAAGTAGACAAACAGGGATTTATGAGCTTCTCCGTGCTACAGCATAGTATGAACATACAGGCTGCTTGAGATTCCACTGAGATCTGGCAGATAAACTTAGGCATTTAGAAACAACCTTCTCAAGGAAGTCTTCTGCCACTCATCTACATGTTTCCCATAGCTTGAGAAATTCTAGCATGAAAGTGTTGATTGAGCCATAGAAATTCTCAGATAGAAACTCATTCACCTTTAACCAGCCCTGTAACCTTCTGTGATGACTCGCTATATTACTGATATGAAATGTTTTCTGTGAGGCAGTAAAGGAGAGCAGAGGATACTTCCATGGCTGTGTCACAACACAGATCTGCTGTCAGCCCTCTGCTGTTTCAGCCAAGCCAGAACAGTGGAGGGGAATGATAAATGCAACTGTTTCACAGTAAAGAAGTGGTTTTAAGTTTTGGCTGAACCTGGGGTTTGAGACAGTTGTTTTAAGTAGCTCTGACCTATCCATGCATTTTCTTTCATAATTGAAGATCCATCTAGTCTTTCAGCTTAATCCCCATGAACTGCTGCAGTGAATTCAGGCCATCTTACTATGGTAATTCTGAGCCCTGGAAATGTTACTCCTCTGTTCTGCTTTGATAACTAGTGAAGAACCAGCTTTAGTGAAACAGTATTGCATTTTTACTCTCAACCATAAATCCAGATCCTGATGACTTTAAGTGCTAGAGCTGTCACATGCTTGTGTGCCCACTGAGGAGCTCCTTGCTCAGCACCAGAGCCACCATTATGCAGGATGGTAGCAGAACACTATCAGGACACCTACACTTTCAGTGTTTTGGTATTAACAGTACAAGCACCTGTAAAGATACAAGTACTTATTACTTCCTTTGATTTATTTGTAAATGCCTGTTGTGGGGCAAGTCTACTGCAAAGGTGCTTTGGAGACTGAAACCTCCAGCACTGACAGAGCTGCAGAGCCTGGTCAGGGCAGTGGGAGCTGTGGGACAGCATGTCCCTGCTCCACATGGGGCTCCTGCCACACAGTCTCCTGCCACACTGTCCCCTGCCACTTGCCTGTTGCCATGGAGAGCAGATTTGGTCCTGCACACTCATGGGTCCCGTGTGGCTCTTCTCTGCCAGGGTAATCTGCTGTCACCGTGGTCATTGTAACAACTGGGCTTTTTCCTTTTTTTTAATATAGTCTTCTCTATACCACATCTCGTTTTCAGCTGCCTACATACACTCTTGGTGTCAGCAGCATGATGTGCTACTGCTCATGTAAACTGGGAGACAAAACCCTGATGTGCTCTGTTCACAAAATTGCTCGGTACTCCTGTATATTCTGCAAGGTTACTTAGGATACATACAGCAGTGTTTCACCTTTTGTCTTTAAAGTGATGTAGGATGAATACCTTTCAAATGGAAAGGCAGGTGACTGGAAAAAAAGAGGGAAAAACAAGTAACAAGATCAAAAACATAAATAGAACAAAATATGCACAAGAGATCTCATCTGAGATCAAAGACATGAATGTAATTACCATGAATAAGACGTGCAGAGCTCACCAGAACAGAATGATTTGAGCGCCTGGAGAATTCTGCAGAAATAAACCATTCTGTGGGAAATCGAGTGCTCCACAGAGTGACGAAAGGATATTTATTCTGCACTGGAGGGGGAATAGCAGAAAACCCACCATTGCAGCAGGGTTGCTTATTGCTGCCCGACCCTGTGCAGGGCTGAAGCCATCAAAGTAGCTCAAACGAAATCTCTGAACCTTTTATGTTAAGAGATTCTGATCTGGGGCAAAAAACCCCCCAACCCTCAGCTCTTTAACCCTGGGAGGTGTGTAGTTCTTAGGCAGAGATTTTCAAGGGCAAATGTAGTGATTATGTTATGAGTGCAGTTGGAAGAAAAACAATTGCTTCTGTTAAGCTTTACACATAGAGGAATTGTTCAGAGCATAAATCATTTCTTTTCACTAACCCTGTTTGGTCAGGGATTGTGATTGTATTTTTGGTTTTTATGGCTGTTGTGTACACATGTCCACAGGCCCTAACAGAAAATCCTTAGAAATACAATAAATAAATAAGAGAAGTCTAGAAGAGAGTGTAAGAAAAGTTACAGTGACTGAGCTGAAATTGAAAATGTCTGATTCTTCTTTATGAGCTATATGCTGGTTGTAGATACAAGAATATTGTTTGATTTTTAGTGGAGTTACTAAATAAGTGCCACTAAAAATAGAAAAGAAAAAATAAATCTTTCTTCTTCTTTTTCCGAGAACACAGATCTGGACACTGATCGCTCCTTTCTGTGTTTCCAGATGAGATGTGCCTTTGCCACGAATGTCTCATACCTGATGAGAGCGTGGAAATCCAGTGAGTTTTAGGAATGATTCTTGGTTTACCTCTCTCTTTCTGTTGGCATGAAACAGAAATTCAGACACAGGTCTACATATCAGGCTTATTTTCACTGGGGAGAGAGGTCAAAAAGGAAATCATGTATGCTGAGCCTACTGTCAAGGCTTATTTTCACAGAAACATCACTAGAACTGTGTTTAGCATGCAGATGATTGTATTTTAACATTAGGCTAGTCCATCTTTGTCCAGAAATACCTCCTGTAGGGAACCTGGAAGGCATGTGCAGTCTAGAAATGAGTATTTCCACTCCATTCTTCTGCCTGCTTTGGTTTTGGGAAGAGCCCACTGCTGTCCATAGGTTCTGCTGTGTGTGACTTTGAGTCAAACGCTGGAAGTACAACCATTGTCTGTGTCAGATCTCATGTGGATCTGTGAACTGTACAACCTGTGATGGAAATCCTGCTTTTCCATGACAGTGAGCTTCCTGTCTCCATTGCAAAATCCCCATCAGCAGTCATGGTGTGGTACTGTGCCAGATAATACCTTCAAAGGGTCCTTTCTGCACAAGGCACATTTCCTTCTCCCATGACAAAAAGGTGAGCTGATTCTGCTGTAGGTACATTCTGCAGGTACTGTAGAATTTATATGGTATAACAATAAATGTCAAACTATATAGTTTTCATCAGGCAAAATTTAATTTACTTAGTAAAAATGTACAGCTTCTCCTCTTTTCTTTGGAAGAATAGGCCCATTTCTGCCTTCAGTCATGTCCCCACAATCTTTATGAAATAGAGGGATACAGACTAGAGCTGTAGAGATTGAATTGAGAGAACGCTCTGTCCTTTTGCAGGGGATGTTACTTCACAAAAAGAGCTCTTTCCAGTCTTTAGGCCAAAATGATGTATGATGTATTATCTTAAGATCATCAGTTGCTGTCAGATTGGAGACTGAGGAGAGTTTATTTTGTGATGTTCATGACTGTTTCTATTCTCCTGCCAGCCTTTGCTTTAACTTCAGCTCTCTCAGGAATCTGTAAATTCACTCATAATATGAATTTCTACTTTTTTTTTTTTTAACTTGGATGTGTTTCTAGCATTCACAGATGTTTTCAAAATAACAAGAATGCCCATAGTTGTGCGGAGCCTGTGGTAGGTGACTCTGCTTGACAAAGGGGCTGGATAAAATGACCTCCACAGATCCCTGCCAGTCTCATTCAGGCTGTGACTCTCTACTTGTAACTCCTCAGTCTCTTCATTTGGATTCAGGTGATAGAGCAGCAGAAACCTCCGTCCTGTTTTATTCTATAAGTGTTATCCATTCTACAAAATGGGCTCCATAGCTATGATGATCACAAACTCTGTTAAGTGATTTAGTCTAGTATATTTAGTTATTTTCTTTAGATAATACTATAGAGTTTTCTTTAGATAATATTATGGATTTTGGTTCAGCTTAGTGCTTAAAAGCCAAAGGCAGGTACACAAATAATCTTGAGGAAGCCAAGAGAGGTGCTTGTATACTCAATACTTATGCTTAAGTGCCTGGCTGAATAAAAGCCATCCTCCTGATTGTCACTAAGACAGTACTGAGAGAAATACATCCTTTTTGCAGCAGAGAGATGGCTGTGTGTGAGTCTCTACCCTTTACACAGCCTTTGAAATTCTGATGCTTAACTGCAAGCATCGATGCAGACTTGTCTGTCAAAACACAATTCACAGCTTAGCAATGAAGTAAACTGGATTTTAGGCAAACACCATCTTGCCCAATGACTAAAAAATAGTTATTTGGGTTTTATTTATTTATTATTTTTTGAACTGAGCTGTATAACCTGTTTTCTGGTCCAGTATGAATTAAAGAGAAGCTCTCCTCCCCATCACCTCACCCTGCTATGCAAGTATTCAGTCAGTTCAAATAATTTATTATTACCTGAGAGCTGCTGTAGCTCATGGCAACTGTGAGCAGCCGTCAGGGCATCACAAGGCAGGTAAAAGGCAGTATGGCAAAAGAAAGCCATAGATACTCTCTCAACTCTCCAAATGTATATCCCTTTTTAATTTTTTTGACTCATTGCCCCCAGGTTATATTGAATATATCTAAATTGTAAGATTAAGATTACTGTGCCCCAAAGTCAGTAAAAGCATGTTATGGGGCACTGGGGGCTTGTCCCACCCCTGCAAAGGGAACCAGGACTGGGATTGCTCACCATTGTCAGGGCACATGAGCTCATCTGCCCTCTTTCAAAAACACATTTGCTATCATTTCTTGCATCTAAGAAGTTCTACACATGCACAGCATTTAAGTAAATTAAACCAGTGGGAGCTGGGTTTCAGTACAGGATCGATACAGGTCAGGCCCTTGTTTCGTGGATGGCAGTGCTCTCTCTGCAGCACAGGACCTCCTGTTTGAGCTGGCAGTGTCAAAATATTTTGGTCTGCCCTCTCCCTAAAATGAAACCCTTCCTTGCGGTTCCAGCAATGAAAGCAGTTTTACAGTGGGTGTTAAGATAATGCAAACCTTAGTTTAAATGGGAATCAGACCTGGAGTGTGTGTATTGAGGACTATTTGAATTACATTCAGCACTGTTTATGGGTTCTCAGGAGTTGCAGAGCCTGTTAAAAATGAAATAAAGCCTACGGAAAGGGGGTTATGTTTTCTATTCTGCTGAAAAAGAAATAAAGAGGAAAACATATTTGTGCCTGTTCAAAGGCTGCCCAAGGACAGCTTTCATTCTTTGTGACCCAGACACATTAAATGCTTTCACAGGAACTCCTCAGATACTTATTAAAAAAAACCCCAACAAAAGAAAGGAAAATACAGATCAGTGCTTCACTCTGAGGACACATCCAGGCTTGGAGCCATTGACAGATACCTTGCATCCCTTGTTACCTGTACAAAAATTAAACAAAGCAAGAGATGAGCAGCACTGGATATGAGAAATTAACTCTGTCCATGGACCTATTAAATGACGCATTTTAGGATCGTCTTGTTTTTAAGGAAAAGTACAATCAGTTGTAACTTTGGCCAGCACAAGATGACCTATTGCTCTTACCCTCTTTCTCTGGTAATTTTTTTTCCCTTTTGGCACTATATGAGTCCTTTGAGTATTTTGTCTGGTATCACCAGGCCTCCCCAGTCCACCTGAAAGTTTTCACTGGCTTTTGACAGAAGGTCAAAATGCAATGCTGCATTGGACATACAGTGACAGTGGTGTTTGTCAAACAGAAGTCCAATCCCTTTGAAACTGATGGACCTCAGTGTGCCCTGTGGCTTGAATCCTGACTGGGTTTATACAGGAGCTCATCCCGCTACAGATACTGTTGATAACTAAAATGTGTTCTAGACTTTGCTACATCCTACCTAAACCTCAAACCAGTCTGTTTTTTGAGGGACAAAAAGCAAAGCTCTTTCTGCTACTTCTTAGTATTGTATCTGAGTAATGGTGTTTGATGGTATTTGAGGAACATGAAGCTGGAAGGATTTCTTGGGAGTTGTGGTATATCCCTTTCCATCTGCCAGGGCTTCCAGAAGTGAAAGAGAACACACAGAGCTCCAGAGAGCACTGGGCAGCAGTATTACATGTACACACTGGCAGAAAAGCCTTCTGTGGAAACCTGGAGTTCTTTTGGATATCTTCTTGTCAGCGACTGAAGTAGTTGCAAATATTTTCTTTTTGGTGGTGTTTCTTTCTGATGGAGGAGGAAGTACAAACTAATAAAGTCTGTTGTAGCTGCTCGCTGTGATTTGAAGAAGTTAAGATATTCACTATCCACTATACCAATTCCTCTGACACTGTGCCCTATTAGATTTGCCAAAACTAAAGATTTTTTAAAATTCAATGTTTTCTTGATGTGAGCACTGAATTCTTGTGTTTTATCCGCCACATGAATATTGAGTCGTTGATATTTTATGTGTGACGCAGAGTGGTTGAGATATCAGAGAAAACTAATGATTTGCATAAGCATCCCAGAGGCATTTTTGGCTTCCCAGCATGCAGAAGCTTTAGCCTGTTGTCTTCACACAGAGTCTGCTGTAATGCTGCATGCCAGAGATGATAATACACTTTGTGAAACATGATCAGAAGAACCTTTATGGAGGTGTGACAGATGTAGCTGTAGCCATCACTTGAAGCACTTTTCCATAACCTCAAAAATGTGTCGCCTTCTGATTTTCTTTCTTGATGACTTTTTTAGGTATTGTTGAATTGCAGCTGTCATAGGCAATGAAATTCCTAAAAGAGCAAGGGAATATAAAGGTTAAAGTGCCCGCAGCCACAGTTTCAGGACTTAATTGGACACTAGCTACTCAACTATGAGCATTCCCCCAAAGAATGGTGGAGTTCTTGCAGGCTTCAAACAATGGAGATGCGTGGGTTGATGCCATCTGCAGCCTAGGGCTGGTGGAACAAAAAGATGTTTGAAGAAGAGGGAAATTCTCAGAGATATGGTAGAATGGGAATGATCTGAAAGTAATCAATCATTAGGGTGACATAAATCACAACACACAAGGGCCCAGAGCCAGGAGATGTCAAATACCGCCCGCAGCGCGTCAGTCTCTCTGGCACCACCACTTTTGTGTGTTGTGCCACTGCTCTTTTGTGGGCCATCAATTTTGTAGGGCGATGAAACCCAAGAATGCTGGGCTGCCCCTTGCTGGCTGATGCAGCTTTATGATTGCGCACCCTAACATGCGCTTGGGGCGCATTCATCCCATGACCCGAGGGAACAATCGATTGTGAGCTGGGTGCCAAACCCGCCAGATGTTGCTCGATCTCATAATTACGTTAGTGCTGTTGCTCCAGTGCAGCAGCACCAACAATACCAGCCAATCTGGGGCACAAAGAGAGGCTGCAGCTCTCATGTGGTCATCTGGTCCACGCTTGACATTTTTGCATAAAGCTCTCAGATGTTAAACTTGACTTCTCTTCCTTGATTAAGCAAAATGATCTGTGTACAATATTAAAAAAACATTTATCAGCTGGAAAACAGCAAAAGGCATGGCATAAACTCATATAAATGTCAATGAAAGACAAAATTAAGCAATAGTATTGTATTCTTTAGGCTTTTATACATTTTTACTTAAGAGAATCTGGTAGAGGAGGTCAGAACAGGAGTGAAGGATAAGTACAAAAAATATTATTTTGAAATTTACACCCACTCTTCTTACTGTTTAAAACACTGGTCTGGAAGTCCTGTTAAATGGAATAAGCATAATCCTCCTTTAACTTATTCCGATACTGATCATCAGATAAATGTAAATCAGAAATCCCTTTATTTCAATAGAAAGGCTCCATCTTTCTACTGTTTCCCATAAAAAACCCCCATACTAACTGCCTAACTCCTTCCAAGAAACTGTACAAAGTGGTAAAACAAAAGACTGAGGTGGTTGTCTAACGGGGTCTATTCCTCTGCGTTAGGGTGATGCTATTTGGAAGGTCTACAGGGCAGTCTGAGCACTGGGCTTCAGATCCCAGTACAAAAATACTTGAATGCAAAAGACTTAGATTATCCTTCATCTTGGCATATTGAGCTTCAATTTGCTAATTTAGAGCTGAAATACAGCAAGGACATTTTCATCCCATTTTTTTCAGCCCTCAGCCCCCCCAGATCACCAGTGGGCACATTGCCCCTTTCCTTCACCTGCCTTCCAGCCTACAGAGCTCCAAGACCTCTTCTTGAGTTCTTCAGCACTGGTGCTGTACATGGGAGCAGTAGGGCTCTGCATGGCCATTGTAATTTTCTGCTTTTTCAAATAAATGTAGTGAGTTCTCAGCAGCAGCAACTGTGAAATTACAGCATATTCCTTCCCTCTCAATTGTGAACTACAACATATACCTCAGACTAGGCACAAGGAAAATTGCAGCACAGGACAGGAACTATCAGCTAAAAGGATTTTCTAAACAGTACAAGTTGGCCTCAGCATGCCCTACTAATATTCTCCATCTTTCAGTATTTTAATTTCAACTAAGAATATAAACTCATGCCACATATAAGAGAAATTTTATTTCCTGTCCTACTACAGTGTTTTAGCATAATGGCCCATGTAGATCAGTGAGCAAATATTACATCCTAAAATTTCAAATAATTGCCATCTTTATGTTTCATATCTGCTCTTTAATAAATGTTATTTTACACACGGCAATTAGACGTCAGGATGTAAAACTCTGAGAGTAATCCTGAACCTTTTTGCAGAGCTGGGTATTTTCAGAGTGCACTGACATCTAGATTCTGATCTAACTAATGGCACAAATCTGAAGCAATTTCCTAGAAATCAGTACAATTACATCAGCACAATCCCCATAAAACTAGGATGAGAGTCAGACCTTTATTTCTTTTCCAGCCTGCTCTAGAGATACAGTATTTTCCATTTAGTCAACTGAAGAGACTCTAAAGGTATAGAAAGAAATGATACAACTAAATTTTACTATTTCACATATGGGAAACTTGGTTATTATTTTACCATAAGCTTACACAGGAAAGAGTGTGCTGCAGTAAAACAGAAAAAATTCTCCTCAGGTGTTGTGTCATGAAATCCAAGGAAGTGACATCAAAGATTAAACCTGGCCCATTTACTTTTAAGGTATTTTGTTTAAGTATCAGATTTTATGTCTGGAGATTTTCTCTACTCTGTGAATTTTATTCCTTTTTGTAAGCATAAAACTGAATAAGGATCAAGAAGAATTCATTTTGTCACCTCAGGACAAACATAAGACCCTCGTGTTGGCCCCTGAAATTCTTTTGACAGTTTTGGGTGTTGGGTATGGAGCAGCTGCACACTGGGGTCAGTGTGCGCAGCAAACGTGGTGAAGGGTGGTTTTTACAATCAGGAGACAGTTGTTTGCCCATGGAGAACCCTGGCTCTCCTACTGCCAGGGCAGCCTTTTTGTTCCAAGGACAATCTTCTGCACTGCCTGGTCACATTGAGACAGGCGCAATTTTGTGTGGGATAACGTTGTCTCTTGGTTGTTGCTCAGTCTGGAAAGGAGAAGTGGGAGTGCCAGTGCTGTCTGGGCAGGCAGAGGTACCGTGGTGTCTCCTCACACCCCATGAGGCCACAGCCTGTTGCCAGCTCTGCTGCCTTCCTGGGCTGAGAGTCTTTCCCTTTGATTCATTTTACTAGTCCAGAAGAGTGATAGAAGACGCTTGGGAAACTACAGGAAAACTTCCAAACTCCTATGGGAGAAAGAACTAAACGGACACAAAAGGTCTTGTTTTGGTTAATGGGAGCCAATAGGGAGAGCAGATCAGGGGTAGGTGAGGTGGGGACAGTGGGAGATGTGGCTCTGGGCTGACCCATTGCCTGCAGGCAGCAAGGTGCCCTGGAAGTCCTTGATGGACAGAGGTCTCTTCTGGGACTCTCTGGCATGGGCCAGCCCTCACCGCTGTCCTGGTGTTCTCTGGAGCATTTACCTGGACTTTCAGGAGCTGGGGAAGTCCAGAGGAGTGTGGAAAGTTTGGAACGGGTAAGATGTGTATCTGTCATGCTAAATTTTGTTCCCAGTCCAAAACTGAAAACTTTTTTTGTGGAAAGAAGTTAACTGGAACTGATGAAGTTCCTTTTCATGGATTATTTAAGCAGTACAAGATGTTGTTAATGCTGAATTTCTTCCATGTTATTTGGGAAAGTATGTCTGATTATGTAAATTAAAAGTTGCTGCTTAAAAATATTTTGCTTGGGAGATTGCAAAGGCAACACAGTAAATGAATTAAGATCAGAGAGTCTTGCTCAAGTGAGAAGATTGCATAAGTAACCGCATGTGTTATTGAAAAATACATATTGTTTACAATATATTCTTGCAAGATCCTTAAATATTTCACTTTGAGGTTTGCTTGATATAAAATATTGCATTTGTTCAAGCTGTCTCACAGGCTGGGATCTAAGCTGATTTGCAGCTACATGCAGATTAAAACCACTATGCTGTCCCACTGCAATTTTGGATTTAATTTGGTTAGTTTCCGTCTTTTTAAGAGAAACAAGAGAGTTTTCAAACCAACAGGCATTGACTGCTTACCTAATTAAAAATGTATCCATCTGCTGGTT
This sequence comes from Corvus kubaryi, assembly GCF_017639235.1. NCBI lineage: Eukaryota > Metazoa > Chordata > Aves > Passeriformes > Corvidae > Corvus > Corvus kubaryi. Next base: position 3,651,812 of record NW_024581136.1, on the reverse strand, counting down.
TGGTGGCTGACTTGTTATTCAAAGCATGCAGATCTAAGTAGGCTGATTTATTTATGAAGACCTTATGACACTGAGAGATATGCACTCAAAACCATGCAAAAATAAATGTGGTTCCAGATGGGTAGACACACAGAGATCTTTATGGGGTTCTAAATAACAGATAGAGAGAATTTGGAAAATGTGCTTTAAAGGGAAGATCCTTTTATGTTGCTTTCACGTGTTTAACATTTAGAGCTCAAATAACAGAGCAGCCAGAGAACATGTTGTGAGATAACTCTAGTCTAAATATCCTATAGTGCCTTTTAAGTTGTGACGATTTTTTTCTGAAAGCTTAGTGTGAGTGATAGACTCTGAAGCAGATGCATGTTAAGCAATGTTTTATTTAGAGAACACTTTAAAGTGAATTTTAATTAAAGGAGAAAAAAAATCATTAGCACTCACAAACATCATGCGTTGGAATCAGGCTAAATGCTATCTTCTTGTATTTGATTTCATTGGTGTATTGGTAAATGTCTCCCAAATTAAGTTTCTATGCTCAAGCTTTTGAAACTTCAAGTTCATTGTATTCATTCTCAATGCTACAAATATTGTTGCAATCCTCAGGTAAAGTTTAGTCATCAGTTTATGGGTTCTAGGAAGTTCCCAGTGTGATGAAGTCATCAGGTATTTCCACGTGGGGTGTGGAGCTGCTGGTGTCAAACCTCATGCCATTCCTGATGCAATTCCACTGGCATGGGGCTTCTGACACTGATACAAAGGGGATGGTACCCCAGCTTGCTCAGAGCTCTCTGCACGAGGTTCAGTGTGCAGGTGGTGTGCATCTGCCACCTGAGAAGTGTGAGGAGAATGGAGAGTGTTGTGTCTGAGGCAACTCTGGAGCAGCTTTATGGCCTGTGGTTCTGTTTACAGCACAATTTCTAGTGGGTCCTTTTGGTTTTTCCTTCCATCCATGTGCCTGGCAGCATGTTTATTCAGGTTTTGCATGTTTGCATGCCTGTTTGTGCTCACTGGTAAAACAAGCCATTTTATCCAAAATAGACTGAAAACATTGCTTTACAGGCCACCTTATCACACTGGTGTCCTCTTAAGTTGAAACAGTCTTGGACTAGATGATAGAGTTGCTTTCAGAGGAAATGTATTTCTTACCAAACCCTGCATTGACAATTGTGTTCAGATTCACAAAAGGATAATTCTCTAATCCCAAGGTCAGTTTAAGCTGATTCCCCAGTATATACATTTTCCGATTCCCTTTTAATTGCTTTTTATTTCCATGTCAAGACAAGCATGTGGGTTTTCTAGTGCCAACAAAATACAGAAATGTGGTTCATATGTAGATTAGCCAAGGAGGATATTAGACTGAGCTGCCTTTTGGTAGGAAGCAATCCTGGCATTTCTTTGGAAAACTCTAGAGATGTTTGAATAATCCTTATACTAACAGATGTCACCACTGGGAATCTGTTTTACTTTTACAGCTCTTTGTTTGAGTATCTTGCTGGCATTTTTTGATATTTTGGAATGGGGTGTGTATGTGTGTGAAACTCAAACAAATCTATATTTTCTTTCACTTGATTTCTCCCAAAGATATATTTTGATGAAAGTTTCAGATAGTAATTGAGGGAAGAAAACCCATAAATTTTGCTATGGGTGTTACTTTTGTGCAGAAGGGAGAGGACAAAAAAATGACCAAGAATCCTTTCCTTTTGTTTCCAGCACACAGCAAGCAACTGCTTGCTGTTTTCCTGGTCCCATGCAAGCCCTGGAAATGGGGGACAAGGGATCACAATGGGTCAAGGCAAATAGTTAGTCACACTCTTTCTCAGAATTGAACCCTTTGTTCAAGTAAGGCAAGCAAGTTTTCCACTACTAATTTTGGTCTGCGTTGGAAACTGTGGCCAGTGTGGTTGTGTGAATAAGGATTAGTAATGGTGAGTGGGCACGGGAGGTAGCTGAAGGGGTGGCATTTTTGTGCCTGTAAAAGCTGTAGTGGTTGCACATTTCTCCCCAAACTTAATATTTTTGCTGTTTGCCTCAGAAAACTGCAAGATGATTTGTTTGGGAAAAAAATATCGCTGGAAATATCAACTGCATACATGTTAGGAAAGCCTTAAAATCGACTGTCTCAGTAAAGCAACGCCAATGAGTAATTTCTAATGGAAATCTTGCCTTAAGGTAGAATTCAGGGAGATGTGTCCCTGCTCTTCATTGTTGTTACAGATCTGTGTACAAGAAAATGTGCTCAGGGTTGAGGTCTGACTTCCATTTAAAGGAATGAGATGGTTCCTGCTGAAGGAAAACTTGGAGGGAAATGGGACTCACAAACACTCACAGTGTTTGCAGCTGGAGAAAAATGGTTCATGGTGCCCTTGGTGTAGGAAATAGGAGGAACTAATTTGCATGCCAGAAATTTAAAAATCCTCAAAATGAGGTTCATGCCTGTGAAACGGGTAATGCAGGTATAAATAAGACCTGTGCACATCTTTTGTTCTAATGCAGTAGTGATGTTCAGCTCCTTGAGAGTGGATTTGAGGTCTGGTTGTGCTAAAAGCTGTACAAGAATATCTCAGCGCATGACAAGACCCAGCAGATGGGTATAAATAAAAAGAGAACAAGGCAATACTCTGGCAGCATTGCCCAGCACAACAAACCACCTTATTCTCTGAACTCTTCCAGTACCAGTGACAGCACTGAGGAAAATAACTGCTGCCACTTTTCTAATATAAAAGTGAGGGATGGGTTTCTTTCTTCCATTGCCCTTCCAGTTTTTCATTTCCATGCCTACGATTTTGCTTACATGAAGTTAATCCAGAATTTGCACTATTCTGCTATAAAATCAGTGCAAATACAGAACTAGAGCACACACATACACATATACTCACTTCCTCCAGTTAGCGATTCCCTAAAATAGGACAAGTAGTTTCTGAGCTAGTAAACCACCATTCTTTTGTATCTACAAGTAATCTGAAATCAGGACAGAGAAATACAGGCAATGCTTCAGATCCTGAGGTAAGCTCATCATTACTTTAAGGCTGGCCAACCTCTAGACCACAAGTTCCACACTTCCCTTCAGATGTTACCACAAGGAACTGCACATCTCCGTGTTCTTGGCAGCAATGGCATGACAGGCACTAGATGCTTACAGATCTCTCTGACTTTATGTTTATTTAGCATCACTGTTTTAAGGTGGGAATTTGAGGTAGTCACCTATATCCAGCTTCAAAAGTGTTGCTGCAATGGCTGTTTCAGGAGGTCCGTGCAGAACTTGGAGCAGAGCCCTTCTCCCAGGGGTAAACTCATAAAATTAATCTTTCTCCTGTCCTGTGAACGTATCAGTCATGCCTGCCTGCACAGAAAAAAACGCACAAATTTTTTCCACTTTTTGGAACAAAAAGCAAGGATTTTTTATTTAATTCTAAAGAAGGACAGAGAGTCTGCCCTAGTACTAATAATAGCTCATATTAAAAAAAAGAAGGAGGGGTTGGTGTTTTTTCTTACTTTACACACTTTTCTCCTGTATGGTTGCTAATATTTTGTTCATAATAATGTGGACTATCTCAGATAGGATGGTTTAATCTGAGTTAATTAGGATTTACACTCTATTAGAAGTGCCAGAAAGCTTCAGTGCTCTGTAGGGAACCTGTCTGTGGTGCAGTTTGATTGGTACCATCATTGCATAAATAATCTCTGAAAAGATTGCTGTCTCTGAACACATAGAATAAAAATGAATTAGAGCTCTGACACTCTATTCTTTTGACAGTTTTACAAAAAAGACAATTCAAAGATTTTTGCACAAAAAATTATCTTTATTTATACTGATTTTTTAATTTTTTACTATTAAAGTAATCCTGTATGTTTTTAGTAATACCTGCAGTAAATTATGGCAGGAAACCTAAGATTCCAGTATGAAAAAAAATCTGGGAAATACTTTGTTTTCATTTATATTAATTTTAGATCTATTCTGTTTCACAGAATAAATTCTATGTAGGTATTAAAGCTTAGTAGCTAAGCTGCTGGTAGAATTCAACTTTACCTTAGAACAGGCCAGAATCTGGTTCAGAATCTTAAACTGTGACCTTATTCTTGACAGAGGGAATCCAAGTCTGCCTGATTGATTGTTTTTCCCAGTGCAGAAAAATGGGTGGAGTTTTTAAAGAAGTCTAGATGCAGTTTGTAGTTTTGGCTTTACCTTTCCAGTTCAGCTAAGACTCCTCTGAAACTGCTACAGGCAGATTCCCTGCACTTTCTGGCAGAGGCTCTTTTCCTGACGTTTGTTTCATTATTAATGGCACACGCTCCCTCGCACGGGCTCCAAGGAGCCCTTCGGAGGATGCTGCCTGTGCACATCCCCTCTGGCTAGTGGCCCTGGCCCTGCCAGCAGCTCTCCTACACCAGCACCACTCCTGCGCCAGCCCGACATCTTCATCCCGTAAACTTTTATTTTCTGGAAGCTGACACTACTCCCAAATGACCCTGACTGAGTAAGAAGCACACCAGCTGAGGACAGACAGTACAAAGACCGAGATATTCGAAAGCAGTTTGTAATAATTGAGGTGTCTGTTAACCTCCACAGCTTTAAATAACCTTCCACTGAAACATGGACAGGCAGATTCGTCTCCGGGTTGCCAAGCATCTGTGCACTGCAAACAACCTGCAGCCTTATACAGTTATTTGCTCTGGTTTATTGGTCACACTTGCACAGGAAAAAACCTGCAGGTCTCTGCTTGCCCCCGGCCTTGCTGAGGGTGAGAGCTAAGGCTGAGCTAAGCCAACACCTCTGCTGCAGAGGTGGGTGCTTGGATTTGTTACATTTGATCTACTTACTCAGTGAAAAGCAGTAATACCTGTTTTGCCATTTTGGTGCATTTATTTCTCTGCTCCATCCGTACTGCTTCTCAGATTTTACCTTTTGCCAGTATCCTTTTATGTTTGTTTATCTTAGGAAAAATAATCTGCATTGTAAACACTCCTGGATTTGTAAATATCTTTGCTGATAGGATTTCCTTTCAGGGATCTGGTAATTATAAATTTTAGACTAACTATGAGATTTGAGTTGTGTTGTCAGGACCAATGTAATAAAAGATACTACTTCAATTACCGTTAAAATCCTGTTACATTTCACTTACGCTTCTCTAATTTCCCTTAGCACTCCTGGTTAGAAAAGGCAAAAAATCTATGCATCTGTCTGTCTGTATATTGTCAAGTCACGCCGTGTGCCTACTCTGAATAAAGACACTGTCACAGGTCCTGTAATCAGCACCAAGGCAGTAGTGAATAGGAAAATCTTGTGATGATGATCACGATTAATGAAAGGAAGTGTAAATAATCCACAGTGCCTAAAGCTCACTTTTTTTGCAGAGTGGATTTGCAAGTGAGCTATAAACCTGATCCTTTTCTTATTGAGGTCAGCAGCAAAACTCCTGCTAATCCCAGCTGAAACAAAATCATTCTGCCATCTTGATGTTTATAGAAATGCATATTACCTTCATGGAAATGTTCTCCCACTATGGCTTTTTGTATTACAGCCTGCAACTTCATCTAAAGCAAACATGACTTGAGAATGAAATCTTACTCATATAAAATAAAAAGCTGTTATTCTCAGATAGCTAGCAATAAATTTTGTCAAGTAATCTACTGGCAAACGTTTAATACTCACAGGTCCAAAAGAATCAGTAAATCCAGGGAGGGAAAGGCTGGGCACATCTGAGCACTTGTACTGGGAAGGAGCTGCAGTGACTCTCTGGTGCCAAGCCTGATAAAGGTGCACCTTTGGGGCATTATTCCTTTTGACAATGAGACTCTGTGTGTGAGTCTTACACTTCCTGGGGTTATTTTACACTCTTTTGCAAATAGCCAAGTAGTGTGGAAGTTGTGTGGGAGTGGAGTAAATAGGATCACATTTTTGTAGGAAAAGGCTTTTCAGAGGAGATGGGTGAAATTTTCCTGCAGGCTGTGGAATTGCATACTAAAGGAAGAGTTTGTGCTTCATCCCCCCTGCTTTCTTATTTTTCCTTTTTTTTTTTTTTCCCCTTTCCCCCATCTAAATGTAGTGCTGGGCCTCAGGAGGCCCATGAACACACAGAGCTTCCTACTGAGGTTGTCACTTGACTGACAGCAAAAAGCTTCTGGGGAGATGGATGAGCATGAGTAGGTGGACATAGAAAAATGGAGAATGAAAGGATAAAGTAAAAATAGAACCGAATGTTCATCCAAAATCACAGCCCTTTCAGGGGCTGTAATTTAACTTATAAATGTCGTGTTTGTGATTGGAAAAAATGTAAAGCAACTCTGTGTGTGTATAAGCATACATGTGTGAGAGACATTCAATATCCATTCAGAGTGTTCTGTTAGAAATTATATTAACTACAGAGATACATCCAAGACAACGCCCTTGTGTCAATGCCCAATTATTTATACACTAATATATTCCCTTGGTGCTTTAAAATACGAGGAGAACAAATTGTGAGTGAGTAGGAAATCTGACAATATTTCAGTCCTTACATTTCCAGATGATTTACAGTTTCTCAGAGTTTCTGTGTTTGTGTGTTCATGTGCCTGTTTGTCTGTTCCACTCGAGTCCTGATCTCTAAATAATTCAGCCAGGGTTTACCCCTCTGAAGCAGACAGGATCAAACATTTAACGCACTGTCATAATTATTACAGTGTCTGCTGCAAGTGAATACAGTTTCACTGAGGAGCTGAGACAAATACCAGAGACGCTGGCTGTGCTTTATTGAGCTGCATTAAATTGACCGTTTAAATGGTGTAAACTTGATGATGGTGCAAACATGATTAGTTCCCATCAAAGCCAAATCACTCCTGATAGTGAGTTACAATAACATAAGCTGGCAGGTTGGCAGCAGCGCAGGCTGCTCAGGTAATAGGCGTTTAAGACAAATGTAACAGCTCCAACGCCTGTAACAAAATTTTAAGGAATAAATTTTGATGTCAGATACTTTGTTGAAGGGTGGAGTTACTGGCTGAAGCCGAGAACAGGATTTACTCCAAGTATCAGTGACATCTGTTAAAACCAAGCTGGGCTTTTACGATTCGTTGAAATGACACAAAGTAAGGAAATTGTGATTATTTTGGCAAGACTTCTTAAAAAAAACCCCACATACTGGAGCCAAAATATAGTGGATTTGGTAGGATTGCAAACATTTTATTTTATGACATTTGCAGGCCTTTTTTGCATTGTCTGTATTTATTTTATGCGACTTTTTTTTTTTTAACAAATTAAAATTGCATTAAATTACAGAAAAAAATTAAGATTTCAAAGCATTTTATATAATTTTAATGACGACTGACTCTTCTGGCATTGCCACAAAAATAACTTCAATTAAAAAAAGAAGACGTTTTGATGCTCCACAGTTCCCATAAAGTTTATCCTGACTAGTAGTAGATCTGTCAGAGGCATCAAAGATGTGAAAAGAAGAACATTCAGATAGTTTTAATTGAGGGCTGCCTATATTTCTGGGTAAATAATAAAAAAGGCACTAAACCTTTTCTTCCTTCTCATTAGGCCAAGAATTCTTGTAGATAATTAAAGTCAGGAAGTACAAGTTTTAACAGTTGCATTGACTGTGCTGCACTGTTTTCTAACACCCATTATCCAAGCAGCCGCTTAAAAGATTTATTTTCTACGGAAAGAGAAAAAAACACTAGCTATCTTTGCAGGGTTATCTTTAAGGTTCTGCCAGTGGGAGCTCCAAAAGAAATGTTCAAGGCTAAGGAAAACAATCCGAGCCTCAGAAATAGGAACCTCATTGTAAATACTGTGTTAATAAACCTTCTTAACCGCAGTTTTAAGAGCCAAAAAATGCATCCTCCCCAGATCTTGACCTGAAATTAAACCAGGTGAAGGATACTCTATGTTTTAAGCAAAAAGTATCAGTAAGTGTGTGTATGTAAGTATTATGTTTCACAGTATTTGAATTTGAGGAAAAGTAGAGTGATTTAAAGAGAAAACAGGAGATTCTGGGCAGGCGTGTTTCCTGATGCACAGAATTCTTAGTCAAACTTTAAGTCGCTTTCAAAGTATTTTTTTAGCTAATCGAGCCTGTACAGGGCTTCTGTGTGGAAACTACAGCTAACGCTGGCAAGGATTCGTTTTATCGCAGACGGAGGAAAAATCCTTGGAGAGTCTGGGTGCAATTCCCCGATTCCGGGTGCTGGGATGCAGCGGGGGGAAGGATCTGTGTCCCGCACGGAGCGAGGGGAGTGCCGGGGGTGCCGAGAGGGCGCTGCGGGAGCGAGGGAGCTGCACCCTGGGGAGAAGGGGAGGTGTTACCGCCGCCGAATCTGCGGGGAACTGAGGCAGCGCAGCCGCCAAGAGCCGCGGGTGGGAGAGCCCGGGGGTCGGCGCCCGAAGAGGGAGGCGCTGCGGGAATCGCCGGTTCTGGAGCTTTCCGAGGCTCACGCAGCGGCACCGAGAGCGGCGGAGGGACGGAGCATCGGGGGCGGCCAGCGGGAGGGCTGCTCTGTTTCCCTCGGTACCGCAGCGCTGCCCTGGGAGGCGGCCGGGACGGCCGGTCGGACAGACAGGTCCGGGAGCAGCTCTGAGTACGGACTGTTCAAGGACGGTGCTCAGCCCACAGGCGCTGCCTGACCCACCCAAGGCTTAGCGGGCTTTTAAAAACTACGATTTTGTTGTCAAGGCGCATTTAGAGAGTAATTCTTTTTTTTTTAGGAGGCAGATGTTCGGAGCGTTCAAAGCAAAGCGGGGCTGTGGCTGCACAGCGCAGGTTCACGGAGACAGGCTAAGGGCATCAGCCAGTACAGGTGTTCCCGGGCACGGTTCGGGCGCCGTGTACAGCTGTGGACAAGGGAGGTGTGCACGAGCTTGTGCGCCCCGATGGATGTTAGCGTTCAGAGGGAATCGCTCCGAATCCTGCTCTCCCACCAGCCCGCCCCGCCCGGCCACTGCCCCGGTGCATAAAAGCGTGAATGACTGGCACCTTCTCGGTGAGCGGCGGGGTCCGTCCGCTGCCGCTCACCGGGGAAGCGCCGCCAAGAGCGGCCGACCGTAATGCTCATCCCCGTCCGCCCGTGTCCATCCCTGCCCATCTCTGTCCGTCCCTGCCCGACCCCGGGGAGCCGCTGCCGCGGGAGACGCCGCCCCCGCCAGGTGGCGCTGTTGCTCAACGGTGGCGCCGGGCCCAGCCGGGCCGGGGCGGGCGGGGCGGCGGCAGCTCCTGGGACTCTCCCGGGACGCGGGGCCGTCCCGGGCTCGGCGCGGGGCAGGTCCGTGTGCGCGGCGCGGTCGCGGCTTCCACGCCGCTCTTCCTTCTCCTAACTTTGTTTTTTTCACCTTTGTCCGTCAGTTTTCGGAGTTCGGACACTGTTACGGTCAGAGCCCCCCGCGGAGCGCTCGCCGGCCGCGGCCGCTCGAGGCAGCGCTCCCCCGCTCCC